>NW_026570971.1:9753190-10160690 GCF_026225935.1 Boleophthalmus pectinirostris | reverse complement strand
TTTTATAAGTATTTGATTGATTGTGCAGAAGTTACGAAGTCAGGTCACTCCTCTCCAAACTCGGGGAGAAGCAAATCCCAGCCAAAATCGGGCAAATTCTCCTGTAGTGTGTGACGGCCTTTAGACAAAATTAATATATCCACAAAGGAAATTACTTGAACCCCCAACCTCACACATTACAGCAGTGGTGCGCCGTCAGGACCTGCAAGACCTTCTCTACTGGCCTAAAAAAATATCTGAATCACAGACTGATGTAAATTATATTAATATTAAATAAATCCAAATGGTCCGTCCACTTCCTGTCAGAGCTTTTCTGATGGTTGTGCTGCTTCCAGACATGTATTTTCATATTAAAGCATTTGACCAATCACATTTCAGCCGTCACTTGTTGCCAGGCAGAGTCAAAATCAAAGAAGTCTGCAAAATAATTGTCCATGAAACTGTTGCTTTAACCAATCAGATTTTGAGCAAACTGCATCTGTAGCGGCTACGCGGATCGAAATTATTATTACTATGTATTACTATTATTAATTACCAGTGGTGTAATGGGGATTTTTTAAGTGGGGGTACACGATTCAGGATTAAACCAGTACTAAACCAGGACTGAACCAGGACCAGTTGCAGGTCACTATAGGACAGTACTGTCAGTGTTTATAGTTAACGCGCCTCCCCCTCCTCGCTCCTCACTTCTTCTTGCACAGAATCTCCACGGCTCTTTATACCGTATTTCTGTATAATAAGATGCTTTTACGACCATAAAATAGTTATTGAGGAGTGGATTGTTTCAGACGGTGCACTACTGAAGGCCTAGGTGTGAAATGCACGGCCCGCTGCTGCATTACAGTGTAACATATAATACAGTAATAAAACTATGAATTCCAATATAATTAAAGCTGTAAATAAGGTACAAATACGTACTAAAAAGGTAATATTGTGAGTGCATATTAAAAACGATGTGGTCTTTGCTTTGTCCAGTGCTCTGTATGTGGTTGACCTGAAGAAGTTCCGTAAAATCGCAGCTGGAGACCGACTCCGAGGGCAGTACCAGGGCCTGAGCCAGGACCCCAACAGCCTGTCCAACCTCGATCAGGTCCGACACACCCTCCCCAACACATCTCCATTCAAATAAAGTCAAAATTCAGTCTGTTTCATGTAGTATTAATGTGTTTTTTATTTGGTTTTACTGTCAGGATTTACCCAACAACATGATCCACCAAGTCCCCATCAAGTCCCTGCCTCAGGAGTGGCTCTGGTGTGAGACCTGGTGTGACGACCACTCCAAGAAAAGCGCCAAAACTATAGATCTGGTGAGAAACAGACGTCTGACAAAATTGTTTACTCTTTTTAGGATGCTGTAAAGAGTTGTTTATCCAGTTAAATATCACTGTCCGGGGTTTTTGCTGTCTAAAAAAACAGAAAAACAGGAAACCGTTTGCAGAGATCAAAACTTATTCTCATTCGTAGCATCTTAATTATTTACCACGATTAGTTTCTAAGCAGTTTTCACTACTTTCAGAGGCCAGAGTTTGTTGTCACTGTAATGCTAACAACAACCTAACATGCCAATAGTGCACCTCCTGCTCCGAGGAAGAAAAAAACACTATAATTAGACGCAGACCACAAGAGCCGCTTTTACAATATTTCTGCACAAGACAGTTGTCAGAGGTGGGTAGAAGTCATTGTTCTGCAAGTCTCAAGTAAGTCTCAAGTCTTTGACCTCCAGTCTGAGTCAAGTCCCAAGTCAAATCCCAAGTCAAAGACAATAAAGTACAAGTCGAGTCTCGAGTCACTGGCCCATAAGTCCAAGTCAAGTCCAAATCATCTCCTTTGAGCTTCAAGTCATTTCAAGTCTCTTAGATTTTTGCAATTTATATGAATTTTTAACTAAATTGTACTTAAAAAATCATGGTATATTTATATGTGAGCATTTATTTAAGAGTTGTAGAAATGCAAATTTTTCCTTTTTAAATGTCTTGTCAAGATTATACTGTGAATCATTACGGTCAGAAGAGAAATAATTCAGATTTAAAATTATTATAAAAAGTTATTTTATCATGTAGTCTGCAATGAAATGGAAGGATCGTGTTCAATGCAGTTCCCTCTGTTTTACTGCATCGTACTGTATATGACTGTATTGTTTTGTATATTACTGTAGTACATTTGAGGATACCACATCACAGTACTTCAGTTACATCCAAAGTAAAAAAAAAAAAACAGAGAAGTGGGAGGGACATGTTCCAGTTTGTTTCTGTGAAATTCAGCACCACATTTAGCAACTGTAAAGAGAAAAGTATTTTCTAAAAACATATATTTTTTAGGAGAAGTATCAAGTTTTCTCAAATCACAGGCCTCAAGTCCGAATCAAGCCCCAAATTATTGACCTTAAACCCCAGTCAAGCCTCAAGTCCTAAAATTAGTGACTCAAGTCTGACTCGACTCCCCACCTCTGCCATTTATTCTTAATTAGATGAGATTGTGCACTGCTCCTTTAAATTCCTTGTCCTTCCTTTTAAAAAAAAATCTATGTGCACAAAATTGGTTACAAATTCTTTTCAGAACAAGACACTGATTATGTTTACATTCACACCAAACGTTCTGTCTTTATCTGATTTCTGGAGTAATCAGATTATTGAAAAGTCAGGTAAACAGAAACATCTGATGGGAGGAGTCTGATTTGTTTTGGCTGTTCACACCTGCACACATGTTAAAAAGGAAAAAAGAAAAAAATATATATGGATTTTTCTGTCTGTAAGTGAACCCACTGTTTAGAGATGTTTTTTGGGATGTCGTCCACTAGAGGGAGATGTGGAATAGTTTTTAAAGTTGCAATATAGAGTAGTAACACGTTTTTTTTTTCCTCAATAGTTGACAGAATATCACTAAAACATGCACTTTATATATACTGTATTTATGCACATGTGTTTTAATAATGATGCACAATATATAAGTGTCAGTGATATTAATAGAGGAACATAAATGACTTCAACTTCGACTTAGACAAACTGTTTTAAGCCAAAAAATTAACAATAATATAGTAACAGAGAGAAACATTATAAATGGTAATAATAAATTCAAAATAAGTAACAAAAATAGCAAGAGACTGCTATGTATTTGCTATGTATTGTTCTCATGGTTTTGAAATTTGACTTTGTCTCTTTTCCCAGTGCAACAACCCGATGACGAAGGAGCCCAAGCTGCAGGCGGCTGTGAGGATCGTGTCCGAGTGGACCGACTACGACCAGGAAATCAAACGTTTACAAAACCGACTCCACGAGAAGACGGCACAAGACCACGGCCCACAGAAAAGCACAGGTAAAACACGCTGATCCATCATTTTACTAAACTGACAACGCCTTAATGCAAAAGTCTATAGAGTTTTACAGCCTTATTTTGGTGATGTTTTGTGAATTTTTTCAGTTTTTCAGTTACAGTTTCTTTTTCAAAGATGCAATAGTGACCACAATTAAAGGTGCACTATGTAACTCTTCTGGTGGAGGGTCCGCTACCTGCCAGTCTTCATGGATTTATTATTTCTTTGCCTGGAATGTTCCACAGTATGGCATTAAAGTAGGGATGCACCGAATATTCTGCAACCGTATATATTCAGCCGAATATTGAAAAAAAAAAAAAAAAAAAAAAAGCCACATTTGGCTTTCGACGCACACGCAGGTGCACACACAGGGCTCGTTTAGTGAAGGTGTGTGTGTGCTTGAGCACGGTTCAATTGCACTCACACTGGACAAATGTACTGCGCTTTAGGGGCGGTCCGTGCTTGGGCACGATTCTAAAGTCCTAGTGTGAGTGCACCCTGAGTGTATGAGGTTGCACGCACACACTTACGGACATTTACTTGAGCGTTCTGTTTACATTATTAACCTGTCGACTTGTGCTAAAAGGACAATAATTCTTTTGTTGTGGGTTTATCCAATTTAATGCAATTTTTTGGAATTGTTGTTTTGTTTGAAGGCCTAGCCTAATATGAATGAAAAACTTACTGGCATACTTACTGGAATATTTAAAGAATATTAAATACACAATAATAATACTTTCTTTTAAAAACATGTCTAAAATTTTATTCTAGGCTATTTATGCAAAACTAAAAGATGTGAAATGTGAAAACCTTAACAGCCGTAGTTGATGTTCATTTTTGTTTTCAGTATTCAGCCAAGCATTTAATTTTTATTCAGTTTCGTTTTCAATCACACATTTTCATTTCAGTGCATCCCTACATTAAATGTCTCTGTCTTGTATTCAGTCACAATTTTATTGGGAAGATGCACATATTTTGTGAACAGTTAACTGCCTTATGGAGTCAGCTGTATATCATCGTATACAATGAAAAGTTTAATGACAGACTGGAACATTTTAGGCAAAGAAATAATATCTCCATGGAGACAAGCAGGTTCCTCCACCAGAAAAGTTCCATAATATAACTTCAGTAGACAATTAAGTACATGTATGTAATCTATTGCCTGGAAATTGAGGTGATATTTTGACATAATTTATTGAAAAATGCTTATAAATGACTCTTTTCATTATGTTTAAAAAATATTAACAGATTTTCTAATAATTATTTTCTACATTGTATTTGTAGTTTTGTATAAAAGTTGTGTATTTTTTTGTGCCCTTAGATGAGCACACGGAGCTCTGAGGAGGAGAGCCACATTCTCACTCTGTTGAAAGAGTGAACGAGCCTGGTGTCCTGCCCCTCACTGGACTGCTCTGTACTTGACAGCTTCTGCCACAAGGGGTCAGCGCTGCTCTCATTGTTTGGTTAAGGCTTTTTTTTAAACATAGGTGTTTGAGTAAATCAGGGGAATGTAAAACCATGGGCATCTAGTTTTTCAATGTACGTACCTCCGTTTCCTGTGAGTCTGTGTACTTTTTGCACTGATCATGTCGTGGGTTTGGATGTGTGTTTGGGAGCGAAGGGAATGTCTTTTATTTTGGGATGGTATGGGAGAAATGTAACCACTGCAACTACCGAGGAATAATTTCTTTTTATACATTTAAAAAAATTAAACTTTGCAGATGTAATGTTTTATTTATGGCTGTACACAATGACGGGAAAAAATGATAAGAATCTATTGTTTTAGCTCTTTATTATTTCAATAAACGATCAAATGTTTGACTAAGTGGCCATAGCTGGATTTGTATGAAGCTGTAAAGTTTGATCTCATAGGAACTGTTCTGTATAATTTGGAAGAAATGGATACAGATGGCCAAAGATCTCCTTCAGACCTCTCAGTGAAATAATATCCATGTGTCTGCTGTATTGACTACAAAGATTTCCTGTCCACATGATCATACTAAGCCCCCATGAGAACATTAGAGATTTGTCTGGACCTGAACTCTGAAGGAGGTCAAACCCAAGACTTAAGTTTTCTGTAAACTGTCATATTTGTATTTGATGCATTCCCAAATAAACTGGTCCACTGTATTTGTCTGTTCGTTCTCTTTATCGTTGACCTGGTCTGATAAGGGTTTTTTTGTAGCTGATATCTGATATGATGTGGCCAACGTTCAAAAAATATGGATGCCAACAAACTGAAGTGATAAAGGTAAAAAAAAAATCAGCCTTGAAGTTTAATACTATTCATACATTTACAATATATATTTTTATGGATATATATTAAAGATATGTATTTATATTAAACAAATGTATACATTTCACACACACATAAGCAGATACATATACAGCATCTTTGAAGTTTTTTTTTATATATATTGTAGGGGTTTAATGACATCCAAGTCTCATGATACAATATTGTCACGGTATGAACCTCGCAGTACGATATTTATTGCTGTATCGTGGGAAAGCTCATGACTTGAGATGTAACAATATCCAAATCTGTCTGTACGATATTTTCACAATATACATCACATGGTACAATATTTATTACGATGTTTTGTGGAGGCTCACAAGATTGAATATGCTACTTTTTTTCTCTTAAAATGCCTTGACAAGACTTAATCCAAAGAATTAAGACTTAAAAGTGCTTAAAACTTAATTCTTCTTGAAGTCTGCACTGAAATGGAGCAAAGGATCATGGTCTATGTAGTTCACTCTGTCTTTTTTTAGTTATTGCTGCACCATAACTTTTATTGTAAGCAAAGAGACTTGTAATTCGATATATTGTGATGGTCCACGATATTATTGTGAGAACTTTAAGATACAATATCACAGATATTTCAGTTATTGTTACATCCCTAATATACTGAAAATATATAGTATGTATGTATATAAATATATGTGTATGTCAATATATAAATTTATAAATATAGAATCTCTTTTTAATGTCCAGTTTAATGATTTTGAAAAAAAGTATCTGATTTGCAAAATGGAAAAAGAAAATGAAGCCATTTGTACTTTTCTCAGGGTAAAATGACACCTGTTACTTTTGATTCTTGTAACTCATGTTAGTGATTAAGCTAAAGTAAAGTGACAACTATGTTTCAGACTTTTATTGTGAGCCATTTGAAAAAGGGTTTTACAAAAGGTAACATTCAATTTTTACAGCAATTCTTAAAAAAAAAAAAATCATTTAATGTCGATACAAACAAAAATTAGGTAACTAGGTAATGGCTTCTATAAACATGGTGAAAAGAGAATATACATGAAAATAAATGCTACAGACAGGAGGGGGATACATGACTTTAACATAAAACAGACAATGGCGTGATTGTTTCCTTTTCGCTGAGAGTCCAGAATTACCACCCGATTCCATCTGGTGTCCAACTGGAATGTTTGACAAAAATAGCATTTGATTTCTCGTATCCACATGGCAACAGTGGCGGTAATCCTTCAGTTACATGGCCTTGATTTGACGACACTCAAAAAATATTTGAAATGAAACAATTTAAAAAGATACAATGGAATAATAAAACTAAAAGTGATAGGGAGAAGCACAGCGGCTGGGAAAGTTGCATCATTTTCCAGAAGAAGTGGAAAAACAGTGACGGACGCCGTGAGCTTTGTCGAAGATTGAATTGTTTCAGCGAGGTCCACTTCTCTGCTAAAAACAACCCGGTCATCTGTGTTACATGTCCTGCAAAGCTTAAAAAACATGCGCCTCCAGCATTTACACACAGTATGATACAAAATAAGGCATTTCATTGTGTTGAGGATTAGTCTTGGTGTTAATGCAAGAGACTGTTCACATGTGTACATAGCAACAATGTGGTACAATTTTTTGCCTGCCTAGAAAAAGACTGCAAAAAACAAATTTTTGATACCTCTTACTTAAAATATATATATTTGTCATATATATTTACGTATATATTCATATGTAAAAAAAAGTTACAAGAAGAAGGAGAAAAGGGTCCCTGTAAAAAAGTCCTTACAGAATTACTCCATGACCTCTCCCGGCGCCACCGTAACCAGCTGCAGGGGGATGTCCTGCCCGCCCAGCTCGTGGGCCTGCAGGATGAGGGTGGTGCCGTCTGCAGCGATCAGCGTGTCTGAAGGGGGCGACGACGAGGCCACCACGCCTTTCTTGTTCTGGTGAGTCTTTATGTGTTTGGCCAGGTGGTCACTGCGCATGAACCGCTTAGAGCACTCTGGGCACACGAACTTCTTCTCCCCTGCAGCAGAGCCGACACAAGTGTCACGTCAGAGACAGGACTTAAGGTTCATAAATATTATAAATATATTCTGTGAGACGTGGAAGTGCAGACCTGTGTGGGTCCTCCGGTGTCTCTGCAGCTCGTCACTCCGAGTGAACCTCTTCCCACAGAACATCCAGTTGCAGACGAACGGCCTCTCCCCGCTGTGCCAGCGCAGGTGGGCTCTCAGGTGAGACGTCTTCCCGTAGACCTTCCCACAGCCGGCGATGTGGCAGATGTGCTGCTTCTTCTTGCCCACGCCTGACCCCCTGTCACACACACACATACACCAGGCTTTAACATGACTCTTACCCTCTCCTGTGTGCTGACTGTACGTGAGCTGTACCCACCTGCCTCCAGAGTCTTTACAGTTGGGGCAGGTGCAGGCCACCCTCCGCAGCCTCTTGCCCTCTCCAGGCAGGTCCAGGTCCTCGTCACCTATGGGCACACGAAGGTTGCTCAGGTCACTAGCGTTCAGAGTGGAGTCTCCACTCAGCTGCCAGTCGTCTGAGTCGGGCTCCTCTTTGATATGGATGCCTGGACCGAGACAGTGTGCTTAATACTGTATTGGACTGTACATAAAACTATTGTGTAGTTATTGTAAAGGTTAATAACCTGTACCAGCAGGGCTGCTCTCGTCCCCCTCCTGGCTGTACTGGACCCCTGCCTGAGCAGCAGAGTTCACTGTGACCGTTTGGAGGTTAGGCAGGCTGACCTGCCCCGTCTGTCCCAGGGGCAGAGTCTGAACTGGGGCTAGAGTCAGCTGCTGACCCTGGCCCTGGGGCAGCTGGAGGCTCTGCAGAGACTGCACACCCTGAACCTGAAGGAGCAGAATACAGATCAGGCTGTAGGGGGCGTACTCGCCTATCAGAGCATGTGACCGAGAGCAGTGCTCACCTGGAAGGTCTGCCACTGAATCTGCCCTGTGGCAGTGACAGTCTGGGCCTGGATCAGGAAGGTACCGGGGTTGACCAGCTGTACCCCCTGGAGGCCCTGTCCAGCATCAGTCAGCTCCTGTCCCTGAGACGCAGAGTCCCCCGACAGCTGCAGGATGGGCTGGGACAGTGTACTGGCACCGGAAGACGACACCTGCAGTACAGAGCAGGAGAGCGCCATGAGTACACAGAACTACACCAGGTCATTCTTAATACTTTTGTCACACACTGTGGGTGTGTGGTAAAGTTCTAAAACTGTTTTATGGCGTCTACCACAAACCTGGATCTGCTGCAGGTGGTTATGGGAGTTGAAGTTCTCCGTAGAGGAGGGATCTGACACTCCGGCGGACACGGCCGTGGCCTGGGTGAGGACCCCTGTTCCATCGATGGTCTCAGGGAGGGAGGTGGTGGTGGAGGTTGGCACATAGAGGGTGGGGTCAGTGCTGTTCTCACTGCTCTGTTTGTCCTGGGCCCCAGTGTCCAGCGTCTGTCCGCTCATGATGAGCTGGCCCTCAGGGGTCACCCCTGTTGCTATGGGGACCGTCTGTGCCCCGGTGATGCCCAGAGACTCCAGGTCCACACTGTTGATGGGGACAAAGGTGATGTTTCCGGGCAGCCCCACAGAGCCGCCGTAGGCAGACGTGCCCGTCAGAGGGACTCCCTGGATGGACTGTCCTGCCTGGGTCAACAGGTCTGTGGTGGTGGTGGTGGCTCCACTGATTCCGATCGTGCCCTGGCTGCCGTCCTGAAGGAGCTGGATCTGCCCGGTGCCATCAGACAGTCCTTGGGTTGGGAAGGTTGTAAGTGTTCCATCTGCATTTTGGATCTGTGGGATGACCTAAAGAGGAAAAGGAAACGCTAAAGACCGCACTTTCATCACATGTAAGATAGCTAGGATAATGCTGTCTCTCTCTCTCTGTCTCTTATTATACTGTAGAAGTACATATGGTGGGTTTTAGCAACCCAAGTCCCTTCTAAGCAAATACACGCTCCCACAAAAGATACACAAGGGTTGTCCTAACATCTAGTTTATCAGTGGTCTTCTTTGATATGTACCCTCCAGCAAACTTTAATAACGTCTTATTTTAAGATGATACATGGTGATGATACAGATGATACATAGAGATGGAGATCACTGAGCCCATTTCTACAGTGTTGAAAAGAAAAGAAAATCAAGTTGTACCTGATACTGGATCCCTGAGACCCCATTGGCTGTGGCCTCAGTCCCAGACGCAGTGACATAGATGGGTTGGTTGGGAAGACTCCCGATGGGAAGCACATACTGGCCGTTGGACGTGACAATCCCAGAGTTTGGAATGTGGACGACTCCCTGGTCTTCTTTCCCAGAGGACACAGGAGTCAGCACCTCCCACCTGTCTGTGCTCGTCAGCTGCAGCGCTGACATGTCTGTGGTCTGCAACAATCACAGCATCAACATGATGAGACTCTTGCCTACAGCAAGGCCTCCTCTGTGAGAGCTATGGAGCAATCACTAGAGTTATGCAACCACAAGCTAATGCTACATGAGGAGACGAAGACACGAATATAGTACATTGTATCTGGCACTGAATAAGTCTATCTTGTGACTACAATGGACAGTAAGAGCAGCCTTGTGCTCACGCAGATCACAGGCAGGAGATGTGTGTGGGGGAGGGGTGGATGAACACTACCGTACATTGCTACAGTTCGGTATTCGGTACTTATGGCAGACACACGGGATGACCTCACATCACCGTCCCGGTTGTACCAGTGAGCCGACCCCAGTGACTGAGTGTCCTACCCACTATGGGCGGGTTTTACACGGCTCAAGTGGGTGGCCGTTATTGAGGGGAACACAGGAAGTGTACGGCTTCACCCCATGCCATCAAAATGTTTAAACGTGTCCACTTGGTGCTCTTAAACTCAAAGTAGCGCTGCAAACCGAGAGAAAAAGCGTCCGATCGCGTGTTACCTGCGTGTCCTGCGCGCCCGCGGCCTGTAGAAACTCGCTCTGACTGCTGTCCACGTCCGCGGACGCCATTTCTCCTTGTTTGAGAGCTGCGGTGGCGCTAGCAGGGAGAGAGGGGCAAACTCAGCACAACTCTAGAAGCGTCGTCTCCGGCCTTCCACAAAAGCCCGCAAAGCATCCCCACTGCGCAGGGCGAGAGGAGCCGAGTCCCAGTGCAGCTCCGCGGCGCGCTCCGTGGGCTTCGGCCACACACTGTTTACTTTGTCAACTCTGGGCTAGCCTGCTAGCTCCGCTAGCTAACCATATCTAGCAGTTAGCAGGACACAGGCAGATAAAAGACTGCGCCTCTGCTGAAGGCTCCGCACAAACTCACCGATCACAGGCCGCTGCGTGCGCCAAAGATTTATGTAGACGTCATAGTGAACACGGCAGTAACATCCGGATTATCGGACCTCTTAAACTCCAAACATGATTGTTTTATCAAAGGCGGGCTAGTCTTCAAGTGTTCAAGTCTTGATCGGTGAATTCGGGTCGAATTTTTTCTATTTTGATTGACGGTGCGGGAAACACAAAAAGGTGGGACTAACAAGCTTGACCGTCGAATTTGCATCACATTACAGGACGTCCCGCCTTTCTTCTATTATCTGATTGGCTGACGATTATCGCTGCTCACGTCTCATTGGTTGAGCGAAGTGTCTCTCAGATTTGTAGGACGTGTTCTTCCTGTTTGTTGTTGAGCTAAATGGAATGCAGTTCAATTTTCACGTAGCAGCTCAACATGTATGAAAGTGGTTCATATCAGGAGATTTCTAAAAATAAAGATTCTTATCATTGCTAAAACAATCAACGTGTGTGTGATGTGTGGATCATTACTGTAAAAGCTGAACTACAAACTTTTAAAACAGCCAAATCAACAAAAAGTAATGGGAATTTAACGCACAATAGCTCATAATATAAACAACAGAACATAGTAATTTAAACACTCAATGTGATTACAGTGTTCTTTTATTGACACATTATTCTGGATGTGACACTTGGACCCTTTCCCCTTTTCCATGAGCACGGCTGGCCAAAATACAAACTTTAAAGCAGAATGAAAACCATAGCATTTACATGTAGTAAAACAAAATGTAATTGGACAGGCTCAATTTCATTATACATAAAGTGTTCAGTTTATCAGACAGTGGGAATCATGCCTTAAATATTTTTACTTAATTTTGTAATGGCGCATACACAAACCCATTGTGTACTGTGCAATGTCAACTTAATATAGCTCTTCCTTTTGCAAGAAAATGGTCATCTTCACCAGAATAGCAGATAAAATGCAGACAGGAATGTGGTGAATGTGGTCCAAATCTGGCAGCCTAGGGGGCAGTATGCTAGGCTTCATCCATTGTTTTAGAAGGTGAGAAGCGTAAAGCGATGGACGTTGGCGCTAGAGTCTGTATTCTGACCTCTTCCTTTTGGCAACATGTCTGCCAATTATTTCTTCTTGGGTGCATTGGGCGTATTGAATTTGAAAAAGATAATGTCCCCGTCCTCCACAATGTAGTTTCTTCCTTGTTGCCTGTATTTTCCCGCAGACTGTTGACAAAAAACACCCAGACATTACAATCGTTACATGCTTAAAGGTAATATATTACACAAAATTGACTCTTGTGAACTTTAAACCATGTTATAATGTTGTTACCTCCTCAAAAACAGACCTGGAATTGTGTTTTGTTTCATTGTTTCATTTTTGAATAATCCTTTATTATCAGTTTGTCTACATCTCTAAAGCGCAAAATGCTCTTTTTTCACTTTGTCATGTCATGAAGTGGTAGTTTTCATGTTTGTTCAGTAGAGACTGGAAATTCTGAGGCCAAAATTACCGTATTTTCCGGGCTATTAGGAGCGCTCTTAAGCCTCCAACCCCATCAAAAAACCACTGCACGCCCCGTAATCCAGAGCGCCCTATACACGAATCCACTCGGGTGTCCCAGCACGACTTCAGTAAACTACAAAGCCGCACCACCAGCAGCACACGCCAACACACACGGAGCAGACAGCGACTGCACCGCGAAAAACACCCACATCCACACTCATCACTCCACGCCGACAAGGAACAGAATGGAGGAACAAACCAAAAAAGCGAGTGCAATGTGCCACTTCTAGACAAAACTGAACAACTGAGTCACTGCGAAAACGCCGACAATCCAGCGGTCCCAGACAGCACCCTCCCTACACGCCACAACTGAACAAAGCCCAGAGTCACCGTGAACGTGACTAACAAAGTCCGACTGACCCATCCAAATGTTGTGTTTCGTTTAAAGTCCAGTGAGGATTATTTGTTAAATTTTTTTTAAAATAGACCAATCTATGACAGTACATCTTATAATCCAGAGCGCCTAATAGTGTGGAAAATACGGCATCCAAATTATTCTAGTGAATGTGTGTGGAGTTTAAAATCACAGTGGAGCATTTCCCGTATGACCACATGACATCACAAGGTGGAACGCAATGTTTTCTGTCAGGGAGAAAAATCTCAGCCTAAATATGCAGGGCTTGTGTTAAAAATTATGTGAAAGAAACAAATCTCCAGGTATGTTTGTGATGAGGAAATGACATTATAACATAGATCAGAAAATAGCGGAATATGGTTCAATTCACGTTTACGTCACAAACCGGGAAGACTTCTAGCGGGCTTTGTTCGTGGTAGAAAGTCTGAGAATATCTAGGATAAATTTGAAAATGTCCCAGTTTTCTTCATCTCCATGTCACTGTAGCGTTCCGTTATGTTTGGCCAATCAACAATTACAACTAGGGATGTAACAATAACTGCAATATCATGATATCGTATTGTCAAAGTTCTCACAATAATATCGTGGACCATCACAATATATCGAATCACAAGTCTCTTTGCTTAAATTAAGAGTTATGGTGCAGCAATAGCTAAATAAAAGACAGAGTAAACTACATAGACCATGATCCTTTGCTTCATTTCAGTGTAGACTACAAGAAGAAATAACAGTTCTAAGCACTTTTAAGTCATAGTTCTTTAGATTAAGTCTTGTCAAGGCATTTTAAGAGGAAAAAGAAGCACATTAACAGTTTTGTCCATAAAATATCGCAATAAATATCGTACCGTGAGATGTATATTGTGAAAATATCGAACAGAGAGATTTGGATATTGTTAAATCCACCATACATGAGCTTTCCCTCGATATCGCAATACATATCGTACCGTGAGGTTCATACCGGGGCGACATCGTATCGGGAGACTTGGATATCCTTACACCCCTAATTACAACCAAATCTCGGTTTTCATAATTTCCCCACTGACGCACAACTCCGAGCACACTGGGTACATGCGATCAGAAGAGATGAGAGCGCCAAATTCAAGATTATTTCAAACAGCACATACAGTTTTCATTTTATCGCTGATCACATTTACTTCAATGGGTTTTATCACAGTCGGTCGGCGAGTCCAGTGTCGGGAACTACACCGGAAGTCGTCATCGCATGTTTCCAAACGTCTTCCTGATTTGTGACGTGAGCGTGAATAGAGCCTATACGCTGTTTTAATCTACAGAAACGATGACGTACCTTTACTGCGTTTTCACTGCCCTCCTCTTTGAAGTCGCTGAACTTCATCACCTCAGCCATGATAAAGCCCTTCTCAAAGTCCGTGTGGATTTTTCCTGCTGCTTGAGGGGCCTTGGTTCCTTTCTGTAGATCCAGAGTTAAGTATATTCATTATTCGTCATATAAATATGCTGTAGAGGCACTCAAAAAGTACAAAATAATTAAAAGCCTTTAATCCCACATGGCAGCGCGCTTTGGCACTTTGGTCTTCAGCAGGGCCCTGATTTTTGTACTTTTTGAACGCCTCGGCTTTTTCAACTTTGTATTTGAGACTGGTCCCTACTGAAGAGCACCAAAAGGACAACTTCGCACAATCTCTCCTGCCCTCTAAAGTTTTGCATAGTGTAGATATATTTTAAGCCATAGAATCACTTACCCTGATGGTCCATGCTTTCACCTCGTCTGGTCCCGCTGTGAAAAAGTATTCGAGCTGAAGCGCCGCGTAGCCCGTCTTTATTATTTTGGTCAGTACACTGCAAAAGGACAACAGAGATGGTTTACTTACTGCAATCGAGGGAGATTTCTCATTTAAAAGCAAATTATAGTGTGTAGAATAAAATTTTTAGCACTTTAAGTATTAGTAGTATCACAGTTTTCTTTTTTATGTTTCATCAGTGGATACACGTACACGCCCAAGAGAATCTGATCACAAAAAAGGCTATTAGGGGTGGGACTGATTCATTTTTTCTTTTTTTTTTTTTTTTGTCAAGAAACAAAACTCAAAAACTTTAAAATAAAATGTAATCATGTCTAACTATTGTACAATGAATTTTAAAATATCTCTTTAAATCTTTTTAATTTCTGTCTTTGCCACGATACTTTACACTTTTTTGCAACATTTTTCTTGCCAAAACAAAAGACTCAGAAAGTAATCAGCTTCCTCACATCAAAAGGAACTGTTTGCATGTTTCATATAATAATAATAATAATAATAATAATAGGGCTGGGTATCATTAACAAGTTGCCGATACGATACATAAATCGATACAGTTCCCTTTCAATCTGATATAATATATTTAAAATCAATTCGATATGGTTTAATAAAAAATAAAGGCTAAACCATGGCTGTGATACTAAAAGTCTTTGTTAAACCACTTCTTGTGCAAAATTCATATGAAAAACACCCACTTTACTCATCAAAACTGTGAAAATGTCAAATGTGTTGCACAAATGAGTTTCCTTCCTCTAAACAAACAACAACATTGCAGCACAGTAACGAGATAATTTAGTAAAATATACCAAAAAATACTCTCGGTGATATATCAATACAGCAGCCCACGATATCGATACTGTATCATCAAATTAAACAATACAATATATTGACATTTTTATATTTTTTGTACACCCCTAATATATGATCAGATTTTTGTTGTGTGTAGACATAACCAGTATCGTCCTTTATTACAGACAATGAGCATATAACAGAACTGAACCGCTAAGAAAACTGAATAATTTGCATATAATTTACATGTACTTGAACCCACAACATTCAGCTTTATAACTGCTTCCATCTTTTTCCAAACTGGCACATTGTATTTTTCTGACAAAGTTTTATTACTGACTTATTTAAATACTTTTAGGCACTTTTTTACAAGCATTTCAACATTTTAATATGTAAAATGGAAGTAGTAGAATGTCTTTTGAGGACACTTTAATTCAGGTGTCTGTCTTCCTCTGCTGGTCACTGTGGGCATAACATTAAATTGTTTTGTACGCATGTTTTCAAACTTGCGTGTCTTAAAATACTGCCAGATGTGCCTTGTTAAAATGTTGATTTAGTGGATTCACAGTACGATTTAACTGGATAATCTGCCATTTTGGTGTAACCTAAAACGACCTCTGCACCAAAATGAAAGTAAAACTGTCACCATTGCTGAATTTGAGGAACCAGACTGTGACAATAGACTATATACCACATTTTTGCTAAAAGGTGTGATGTGGCAATGTTTTAGTATGTTTTTACTTTATTTGACTCCAAAATCAATATGAAAAAAACGATAACAGTTTGTTTTTTCAGTTTTTGATTTTGTGTTAAAATGAATAATGATAAAAACGGATAACAGCCGTTTCTCATTTATGTGACTTAAACTGTGATGCCGGACTGAACCAGGACTAAAACAGGACTGAATCAGGACTGAACCAGGAATAAAACAGGTCTAAACCAGGTCTAACTCAGGACTAAACCAAGACTAAACCAGGACTAAAGCAGGACTAAAGCAGGACTAAAGCAGGACTGAACCAGGACTAAAGCAGGACTGAACCAGGACTAAAGCAGGACTGAACCAGGACTAAATCCCAGTCCCGGTCTCAGTCCTGGTCCCGGTCCCGGTCTGGTCCCAATCTCAGTCCTGGTGCCGGTCTGGTCCTGGTCTCAGTCCCAGTCCTGGTTCCGGCCTGGTCCTGGTCTTAGTCCTAGTCCTGGTTCCAGCCTCAGTCCAGGTCTGGTCCCAACACTCAGTCCTGGTCTCAGTCTTGGTCCTGGTGCCAGTCTGGTTCCAGTCTCAGTCCCGGTTTCAGTCTTGGTCCTAGTCCCGATCTCAGTCCAGGTCTGGTCCCGACACTCAGTCCTGGTTCAGTTCTGTTTTAGTCCTGTTTTAGTCCTGTTTCAGTCCTGTTTCAGTCCTGGTTCAGTCCTGGTTCAGTCCTGGTTCAGTCCTGGTTCAGTCCTGGTTCAGTCCGTATGTGGTGCAAAAGTCCAGCATCACAGTTTAAGTCACAGAAATGGGAAGCGGGAAACAACCATTATCTGTTTTTTCCATTATTAATTTTAACACAAAATCAAAAGCTGAAAAAATGAATTGTTATCAATTTTTTTCATTTTGGTTTTGGAGACAAATAATAAAGAATTTTTTTTTTTCATTTTCTTATTTTTGGTTTCATTTTGAAAAACAAATGAACGAATGATAGACGGATTCAGCAGTGTCTACTTAGGTTAATCTCTGTTCACTGTCTGCCTGATTTATTCCAAACTGACCCATGATAGTTGAAGTTTACAGAGTGATTCGTCTTTCAGTTCTAAGATTATTAATACATTTTGAACCTCTAACCTCTGTGTCTTCTGTTCCTCACAGTACTTGGTCCTCTCGTCCTCCTCCATGTCCTGCAGTTTGGACTCCAGGGCTCCACTCAAGGGAATGACGATGGCTCCAGGATCATGAGCGTCGACCCACTCCTTGATTTTGGCCAACCTGCGGATAACAGTTCATTTGAGTTCACCTCCATCAGGACCACTGAGGTACAATAAAATACATAAAGTACATACCACTTGTTCTTTTTCCTGATGTAGTCTTTCTCTGACAGATTGACCAGGTAGATCATAGGTTTGGATGTGAGGAAGAGGTGCTTGTTTAGGACCTCAATCTGTGACAGAAATTACTTTGAATGAGTTTTGTTTGCTATGCAGAGAAATAAAATTGCAAAATAATCAAAAAAGTGTGCAGCTATAATTACTTAATTGTTTGTTTTATTTATTTATGATTTAGGTGAAATATCTCATTGTCCTACTTTTCTGTATAAGATTTAAGCATTAACATTTGAAAGAAAACTGAAATATTAAAGATAAACTAATTCATAAACTATTTAGAGGTCTAACCATGACTTAGACAAACTTTATTGATCCACAAAGGAAATTATTCGGACACAAGAGCTCACACATCACAATATAACATAATAACAAAGAGTAACAAGCACAATCAGAGATGGCAACCTGGTCCCCCATGAGGCATCGGTGGGGGCAGTTCATAACTACGGAAGCAGCTTATGAGGAGCCCAGCCCATATCCCGGTTATGTGTGTGCCAACTTGTGTGATGATTGAGTGAATATTTTAGCCCGCAGATGGTTAAGAAATTGCCGAAATTGCGTATCCTTTATAATGGCATGACCATTCAATTGACCCGTGTGACCTCAAATGACCTCGGATCGTCACCAAACTTTTTTTTGCGACATCGGGCACGGGGGCTTGACCAATTTAGCAAATTTGGTGGAAATCGGTCCATAAATGGTGGAATTATCACGGGTAAACAGACACACACACAGACACACAGGGTGAATACAAAACCGGGTCAACCCTTCGGGGACCAGTTAAAAAAATTAATTCTAAATAAGTAGTGAAAAAGGTCGCAAGAGACAGGTGTCAGATAAGAAATAATTATATAAGGGTAATGTACAATTCAAAATAAAATAGAAAAATAAGAAATAAAATATAAAATCTCAGCTATAAACAAGAGGTCATAGGAGTATTATCTGTTACGTAAGGGTGAGTTGCTGTACAATTGTAGGGAGTATTATCTATTACTTAAAGGGGAATTGTTGTACAGTTGTAGGGAGTATTACATTATGAATGTAGTCCTGTATCTCTGTAGGAGCTCCTCTGATCCTCTATAGTATCATGTTTTAGTTGATCTGTGATTTGCCAACTGTGACCATTCAATCACAATTTCTTTTCAATTGTGATACATCTTTACTTTTAATTTGAACATAAAAAATATGTAATGCTTTAGATTTATGCAGCAATGCGATTAGAAGCCAATATATTAAGGGTGGCTATTTTTTTTACAATAATTATTTATAAAGCATTTTTTTATTACTACGAGTACAAGATGTTAATATAATTTTTTTTTTGTAAACAACCTTATGAAAACCAGTCACAATATTGTTGCATTTGCAAATCCCAGGCCTAAGCCATGTAATAAATATTATTCCCACAAATGACTTCAAGTCATTCAGACATAACCACAACAGGTGCAACAGGAGGAAAAGCCCCAGAGGGAAATAAGCAGAATTCCAGTGAACCCTACAGTCCCTCCACAAAAGAGAATGTGAACGCGCACTCAACACAAAAAAGGATTTCAACCACAACAAACCTCTTTGTCATTCCACTCATGGTAAAACCGGATGTGTTTCTTTTCTTCCACCACCCAGTTCTTGATCTTTGTCATGATGTCCTGAACACAGAAGTCATTCAAAAGTCATTGCAGCTACAAAAATGTAAAAATGTAATAGGCTGCGTTTACTTTCAGGGCAGGAGCTTTTGTAACTCTATGGGAGATTCACTGTTTTTGAAAGAAATATCCAAACTTGAGATCTACAAACATCAGCCCTTAACATTATTTGTTTAGGCCTGGCTCCACAAATATAGTCCTTTCAAGTGACTGAACAATGGCACCACTTTCTAAGGCTACGCTGAAAAATTTTGTTGATTTGTGCTGACAGAGAAGACATTCCAGCTGTTGTTTGATGTGGATAGGCCCAGTAATTACACAGATATTAACCATAAACCAGGTCAACAAATCTGCAATCTGACATTAAACAGTCATTTTCACCATAGAACTCTGCCCTGAGACTCGAGAATATTGTGATTTCACGTGATTACTATTATTACAGAACTATTATATAACAATTCAAGATGAGTTGGTGCTCACATATTCTGGTTTGTTCTTGTCCGCGCCTCGCAAATTGGTCTTCCCCAGCTTATCATTGATCATCTCCTCGTCCTTCAGCCTGAGCTCCTCGTGGATGATCTCGATGTCTCTGACCGGGTCGACGTTTCCTTCCACGTGGATAATGTCCTCGTCATCAAACGCACCTGCACAGTAAACAAACAAGAAATAAAGAAAAGTCAATCCAAACACTCACTCTAACAGTGGTTTTAGTGGTTTTGAGGTGGACTGTGGCCGTGGTCTAAAAATAGCATTTGCAATAGATAAGACAGTAACAAATTGAAATGCTGAATGCTTTGAATGCCCCTTTCCATGGGTTTCAAAATTATGAAAAATTAGGGCATTTGCCATAGTGATTGACTATTTTAAACACAATATTAAATCAAACTAAACTGATAGGGTTCTTTTTTAAAGAAAATGCAATAAGAGATCTCCTATGCATTGTCTGTAAAAGGAATCCAAGAACTTTAATGTAAGAAAGAAGACAAAATAAACGTTTTTGGATTACAATATCACATCTTTAAAATGGGAAAAGATGTTCTATTCATAAATAAGCAAATTTTTATTTATATAGCGCTTTTCACAGACATGTCACAAAGACGCTTACAGATCATTACTTATTCACCACAGACCTGGTGGTGGTAAACTACTACTGTAGCCACAGCTGCCCTGGGGCAGACTGATGGAAGTGTGGTTTCCAATCTGCACCACCAACACCAGTGTTTCCCACAGCACTTTATAGTTAAGGTGGCCGTCTTGACAACAAGTGGCCCCGCCTTGACTACGTCCCCCTAAACGATGTGAATCCTCGCAAAACTACTGTCATTCCTCACTTCTCACTTTTTCTCTGTGCACAGAATCTCTGCGCACCTCTCCCCACTTCTTCTCCGTGCACGGAATCGCAGTTTCCCCCCCTCCTGACTTTTTCAGCATCACCGCCTTTCCTAACCAATTGTCTGTGGGAAACACTGACCACCATCACACTAACCAATATTACCATTACTGGGATACAATATAATCAACTATGCATAGTATGATGAAGATGAAGGGTCCACCACCAAATGTTCCACAATATGGCATTAAACTTATCCATCTCCAAAGACAAGGAGGCAAGACTTCCAGACTGGCTTATCCCGCTCAGTAAGTGTGCATGTCTTTAAAGGTGGTTTTAGCAAAACATCTTTAAAGACGCCCTAAACAGAAAAGTACATAGTGCACAATCTTGTGGCAGTTCTGCCTTGCAAGATCTTGTAGCAGGAGATCTTGTCCCATCACTTATTAAATACATTTCTGCGGTCAGAACAAAGGTCTATAATATCTTGGCCTGTCACAATAAAAAATTTTTTGAAGCATGAAGTATTGTCACAGAAAAATACTGTTATAAACAATAACAATACAAACTACTTTATACCACTGAGACAATAAAATTCCTAGTAAACACATTTTAAAAATACTGTATCATTAAAAGCTTAGAGCTGCAGCAGATAAATAGCAGAATGAAACAATAATTAATAATTATTCAATCCTCTACATCAAAATGGAAAAAATCTCCCCACTTTTGCAAAGAAATTGTACACATGAAAAATACCTAGCTCCAAAGATATTGCTCCAGCTTTCATATACTGAACGATAAATGGATATAGTAATTATCATTACAAGCCTAACAACATCACAGCATTACATCCTAAACTGAGGTCCAAAGGTGTCTGCAGCTATCACAACAACAACAACAACCACCACCCCACACGTCCTGACCATTTGGCTCAAACAAACAGCTGCACTCACGCGTCATGTGGAAGATGGCATCACAGGCGCTGATGTGGGAGAGGAAGGCATTCCCCAAACCCTGCCCGGCGTGAGCTCCCTTCACTAGCCCAGCAATGTCCACCACGTGCAAGAAAGCCGGCACCTTACTGTGGATAGAAATATTTAAGTTAGCCAAGAAACAGGAGTAGTTTTGTTTAAAAAGACAATTAGGTGGAGTTCATGGTCAATAATTTCAATCGCAGGGGTGTGTATAGTCACTGTTTTTGGAAGACATAACCAAAACCTGTATTGCACAAATGTTGAAACTTATAATTTTTTGTTAGGGTTTAGCTCCTCAAACTTGCCATATTAATTTTATGGGTTAAAATCATTTGAACTTGTGTTTGGCCCAATAATTACAGTGATATCAACCATAAACCAGGTCAACAAATCTGTGATCTGAAAGTGATCACAAAGTGAACAGCAAATTCCAACATAGTATCCTGCCCTGCCCTGTCCTCCATATCAGCTGTAAACTGCATTCTAATAATGTCATGTACTCACCTGGCAGGCTTATGATACTGGCAGAGGAAGTCATAACGGTCATCTGGCACCGGGACTCTGCTCTCATTGGGATCGATTGTACAGAAAGGGAAATTCTCAGCATTGGCTTGGCTCTTGGTTAACACATTGAAGAAGGTGGATTTCCTACAAAGAGAAAGGACTGCGTGTTATCAACCATGTGACCGCCACTGCATGCATATAATTCAGGGGTGTCAAACTCATTTTCACCAAGGGCCACATTTGGATCATGGTTGTCATCAAAGGGCCGGTTGTAAAGTTAAGACTGTAACAGCTACTCTGTATATGCAATATTGGTATGTTACAAATGAGAGACTGTAATTGATTTTTCATAATATTTATTTAAGTTTCAAATATTATATAATATTGAATTTGTTTGTATTGATCTACTGACAAAGTTAAGATATTCACATTACTCCTTCAGTAACAGAGCAAAATTTACAGATCACAAATAATAAATTGACAAATCTTATCAAATTTATTTAATTTACTTCCCTCAGAACCTTTCTCTTTCAGGGTGATCTACTGAGAACTTGCATAACAGATCTAACATGAAGTCTTCAAAAACTGTAATAAAAGTTTTTTTAGAAAGGTTGTCAGTCTCACTATATTGGTCACATTATCATTGCTGCTCTCCTCTGAAGTCCAGTCCAGTAATCATGAACTGAAAATAAAAACACAAAACACAATCAAACATTAAACTAGAGATATTAATTTTAAAACATTAAAAACACAAAATGCTCACCTGTTTGTTTTCTGGCTGGAGGTTTGACATCGTTTCCCTCTGGTCAGCATGTCCAGATCTGGTTTTAGGTCTTGTGCTGTAGCAATCCTCAAAACAGCATGGAGGTTGTCATCGGTGAGGCGTGATCTATGCTTGGTCTTGTTTAGATTCATGATAGAAAACATCTGTTCACACAGATAGGTGCTCCCAAACATAGACATAATACGGGCAGCATGAAGTCGAAGCTGTGGCATCACGTCAGGGGGAAGCAGACGGTAAAAGTCCTCGAGTGCAACGTCCTGGAATTTTGATCTCAGGCCACTGTCGCTCTGAAGCTCGATTAACTCCATCTGAAGATTATGAGGTGCGTTGTCAACATCAGCAGTAAAAGGATTGGCAAAGAGGGCAAATTCTGAAGTCAGAAAAGCGTCGGTCAAATTCATTAATTAACCGGGTTATTTTGGTTACCAACCGAGCACATGAAAAAATTGAATTTAAGGCTGAAATCCACTGGCATACAGGAAAGTGGGCAAGATTGTCCTGTTCTAGTTGGGACTTCCAGAGGTGAAGTTTCCGCTGGAACGCTGAGATTGAGTCGGATATCTGCGTGATGACTTGTTTGCGTCCCTGCAGCTTATTCAGTTGGGCGACATGCTCTGTTAGATCAAACAACATGGCAAAATCGCACAGCCACTTTGGATCTGATAGTTCGTGCAAGACTCTTCCTTTGCTTTGCATGAAAAGCGCAATTTGCTCCCTGAGCTCAAAAAATCGCTGGAGGACAGCGCTTCGACTGAGCCACCTTACTTCTGTGTGATACGGGACATCTCCATGCTTAGCGCCAATCTCTTGTAAAAAGTGCTGAAACTGGCGGTGATTTAGGCCACGCGCACGAATAAAGTTGACTGTTTTCATTACAGTGGCCATAACATCATCCATTTCCAGAACCTTTCCACACAGAGTCTCTTGATGGATAATGCAATGATAGGTTATCGGACATGCAGGACAGTTTTCTTGTAGCATTTTCTCTTTTACCAGTCCAATCAAGCCTCGTCTTTCGCCACACATTGCAGGAGCGCCATCAGTAGTCAGCCCCACTAATCTTTCCCACGGTAATTTACAGCTAGTTACGGACTTCTCCACCGCCTCAAAAATCTCCTTCCCTGTTGTTGTCCCATGCATGGGAACTATATCCAGCAGTTCCTCGGTGACAGACAGATCTGCCTTTAGGCCTCGCACAAAAATGGAAAGCTGTGCTGTATCTGTGTTGTCTGTGCTTTCATCAATGGCTAATGAATAAGACAGAAAACTACGTGCGTCGTTTGTAATCTGTGATGTAAGATTCCCTGCTAACTCTTTCACTCGGTCAGCAATGGTGTTTCTTGACAAACTGACATTTTTAAAAGTCTGTATCTGGTCCGGGCATACCTGCTCACACACCTTCAGCATGCACTGCTTTATAAACGCGCCCTCAGAGAAGCACTTGGAAGCGCGAGCGATTTCCTCCGCCACTATGAAGCTCTCACCGCTGCATCGTTCTTGGCTGTAGCTCTTGAAAACATATCGTGCTGCGATTTTAGTTTTCCTTTTAATTCTTGGACAGCTCGTTGTTTTTGTTGGAGACTAAAATTAGCATACTTAGTTCCATGTTTTGTGTCAAAATGCCGACGTAAATTGTACTCCTTCATTACGGACATTGTCTCGTTACATAAAAGACATACCGGTTTATCTCCTTGAAGTACAAACATGTATTCATTTTCCCATCTTTCATGAAATAGCCGTCCTTCTTCATCAATTTTTCTTTTCTTGGACATTTCGGGGAGATTTGTTGAGTTTTCTCCGACAGAGTGCGTTAGGGACTCGCTCGCAAGAGGGGAAACACCCCACTCTAGTGGCGGGATCATGGATCTATTAAAATTTGCGGGACGCGGTCACTTCGCGGCGCATTGTGAGAAATGTAGTAGCGGCACAGAATCGCAACATAATAATAAATTATACCTTTTAACCCCTTGCGGGCCACATAAAACGGCTTAAAGGGCCGGATGCGGCCCGCGGGCCTTGGCCCTGCCACATGTGATATAATTCCTGCAGCATATTTTGTCAGCACAATACGGTGACAAGAATTTCAAAATAAAAAACTGGGGCATCCCTGTTTTTTTGGTGGTTGGTAATAATAAAACTGTGAAACGAGTGCATAATTATGGAAAACTCTTATGCAGAGACCATTTGTGACCAACATGTGAGTCAGTATAGTCACATTTTCTTTGTGTTTTGGTCATTTTTAAGCAGATGTTTTTGTATTTTAACTAAACAAATTACAATTTATGCCTCTCTTTACTAAAGGTGGGTATTATTGAGAGTTGCCGATACGATACCTTTCTTGATACAGTGAACTTTCGGTTTGATATGATATATTTCAAATCAATTCAATATAAATGTAATAAAAAATAAATGCTAAATCATGGCTGTGGTGCTAAAAGTCTTTGTTAAACCACTTCTTGTGTAAAGACAAACATTTAAATAATCAAAACAGTGAAAATGTGTCACATAACGTTTCCTTCCTCCAAACAAAACTGTAGCACTATAACAAAATTATTTAGTAAACTATACTAAAAAATACTTTTGACGATATATCGATACGGCAGCCCACGATATCGATACTGTATCATCACATTAAACAATATTTTGATATTTAACAACAGGTGAGTCAGTATAGGCACATTTTCTTTGTGTTTTAGTCATTTTTAAGCAGATATTTTTGTATTTTACCTAAACAAATGACAAATTATGCCTCTCTTTACTGTTGGGAAGGATCAGATTGGTCAAAAATAGGGACACCTGGAACATTTCTTGTATAAAACTGGGACAAATCAATGGTTTTGGATAAATCCGCTGGGACAGGGGACACAGGGCTCAAAACTGGGACTGTCCCGGGTAAACAGGAACATCTGGTCACCCACAAAAGTCCTGAAATGCACTTACCCAACGTTAGGTAATCCGACAATTCCGATTTTCAGAGATGTCCCGAATCGTCCGATTAAAAGGGGAGCTTTGGGGGCTTCTTGCTTTTTGGGAGGCATCTGCAGAAATGACAACAACCCGTCAACCTGGTTTCATGAAATGCTGCAAGATTATTTGCGATCAGCTATGTAATTTATGCAAAAAGCTCTCAGAAAAGCGTCAGCATGTGTGGTTCTGTCACTCCATTCACAGCCCAGCCCCAGACACACACACGTTAGCATGAGTTAGCTTCAGGATGCTAACAAGGCTCGTTTTCATCTAGCGTTTAGCGAAAAAATAAACATATCCACACTCTTAAATGTTGTAACATGACTTCTGAAGCTGTGTGTGAAGTGAAAGCCTCATAAGAGCACCTTAGTAAATGTTTTAGGTCGTGATCCGAGGTGTAAACTCCGGCTGTGCGATCACACCGGCGGAGACCGTGGAAAGACAGCCTGGACCACAAGGCGGAAGTGTTTTGGCGTACGGCTCATCTGATTGGACAGAAGCCGAAAGAGGGCGGGGCAAAAAAGACGGTCGATTATAAACTTCGCTTTGAAACATTTTTTTTAAACTTTTATATAAATATAAATAGGTATTTTTGATATCATGTAAATAATTTTCAAATTTTATAGCGAACTAAAGAAGTAATTTTAAAGAGTTGTAGGCCTATCCGTGAATGCCATGGTTCTAGTCAAGTGCCACAGTCTGGTTGGAGCTGGTTTTCCTGCCTAGTGCAATTTCTCCAAAAGTCCCCTCTTCAACAGGGTGACCAGACATCCCTGTTTACCCGGGACAGTCCCAATTCTGAGCCCTATGTCCCCTGTCTCGGTGGATTTATCCAGAACCATTGATTTGACCCAGTTTTATACAAGAAATGCCCCAGGTGTCCCTATTTTTGACCAATTTGATCCCTGTCAACAGTAAAGAGAAGCTTAAATTGTCATTTGTTTAGGTAAAATACAAAAAAAATCTACTCTACTCTACTACTACTAATCTAATCTACATTAATCTCTAAGAAAATGTGACTATACTGACTCACGTGTTAGTCATGAATGGTCTCTGCTTAACAATTTTCCTTAATTAAGCACTCGTTTCATAATTGTATTATTACCAACCACCAAAAAAACTGAAGTGTCCCAGTTTTTTATTTTGAAATTCTGGTCACCCTACTCTCCAAGAATATGCTCTAAAACTGCCCCCGGTTGTGTTTTGTTTTGTTCTGAGGTGTTCTGCCAGTGGTCTACCTTTTCCAATAATTTCCTTTGTGGATCAATAAAATTTGTCTGTGTATATATATACCCAATTAAATACAACACACTGCTTGCACTGTAGCTCTAACCCACAAATTAGTAAATAATTAAATATGTAAATAAAACTACATTATGCCTCTTTAAAGGTACAGTTTTTTATTTTCTCCTGGTGTAAAAATAATAATAATATTGCTGTTATCATAAATTGCATGGTGATGTATTTAGTTCATATAACGCAATGGTTTGTAAATCCTAACCATAAATAAAAGTCAAAAATTACAGAGAAGTTCTTTATTACAGTCATAGGCAGTAGAGCCATAGAGCATGTCACATTTGAAAATATTAATTAAAACAAAACCAAAAAAAAAAGCAGCTTTTTTACAGTAGAATGCTAATTAATTACAGTAATAAATGTAAAACCAAGAACAGCCTCTCTCTTCCAAAATAAAATGTAAAGCTTCACATTTTAGCCCCTAACAGCAGCTATTTACACTCCCAACGATTCAGTCATTCTATAAATAAAATACTAAATAATCTCACAACACGTTTTAATAGGATGATACCGCAATTAGTTGTTCTTAATTTAAAATTTAAAAACAAATTTGCTTAGGACGGAAGGCACTTGAGACTGCAAACGTCAGTAGTAGCACCCCAGCGTGTAACACCCCATCAATCCCATCAAATTATTCTCCAATTAAAACTTAGAGAAACAATTATGGAATCATCTCATACACTGAAACAGACTTACAAAATTGTTAAGACTTATAAAGAAAAATGTCCACATCTTTGGCCCATAAGTGTATTCTTTTTAAACATACATTCATTCATTAATTCATTCAATTCCTGTGTGGTTTTCAAAAGCGGTTGTCAATTTTTAGAGCAGCTTCTGATGGAGAATCTCCCAAATCATCAACTTTCGAAAGAGCGGCATGTGGCACTGCAAACAAACAACAAAAAGAAGTTTAGTATTTATCCTTTTTAAATATTACGCTCTATTCCGATCTATCTTATAATGCCGTTTCCTCATCAAAAACATAAATACGTGTACTTTAACTGATGGTGATTGGTTAAAGTTAAGTAAAACCATTGTAACAACCTCAAGCTGTGACTTATGGAGAGAGATTATGTGGAAGAACACAGTGAGATATTTCATCAACCCTAGAATTAAAGAACATCAGACCAAGGCAATTATTGGAGAAACTGTAGACATTTTCACATATTCTGGCAATGTTCCAAGATTGCCCCCTACTGGACAGAGATCATTAAAAACATTAAGCTGGACTGCAACTGGAGGAAAATTTTAAGAGTATTTTATTTGGGAAACATACCAATTGGGCTGAAAAAAAAAAAAAAAAAAGGACAGATACTTTCTTCAGATACTACAAGCAGCCAGCAAGAAGGTGATCACACAAAAATGGCTACAGGAAAAACCTCGTACTATTTCAGAATCAGTTGAAATAATCAACGAAATTCAGGTTATGGAACGAATAACATTTTCCTTGTGACACTCCTCAGATAAAGGAGAACTGTATTGGAAAATGTGGAAATCTTACAATCGAAACAAGCCTAATGTAAATTTTTTTTATACATTTTTGCAGATGTCACTTGCTTGATGGTCTCCTATTTTATAATTTATTTTAATTTAATTTTTAATTATTTTTTCCTTTTCTTTTGGTTGGTCTGACAATTTATTCTGTACTACAATACTAATAATTTGTGTATGTAAAAATGCGATACACAAAACTTTTTGGTTTTATATAAAAAAATGAATGAACGAATGATACACGGATTTTCTAAATATCATGTGGTTTTTAAACTCCATACACCTTCACTAGAATCATTTTTGATGATTTCAGTCTTGGAGTTGCCAATCTCTACTGAAATTAAGGCAAAAAGTACCTGTTAACTTGAAAAGTACGAGGTGGAACAGAGCATTTTGAGTTTTGGAGATGTAAACAGACCAATAATGCAAACGTGTGAATAAAACACAACTCTGGGTTTGTTTTTGTTGAGGGAACAACATTCTAACATGACTAAAAGCTCAAAGGAGTCAATTTTGCATAATACAGGACTTTTAATTAAAACAGGTAATTTAATGTATTTTCGTGTTATACCTGTTTAAAGGTAAGAGGTCGCTCCCTTGCTATATAGTCTGCGTATTTACAAGCGAAGACACCACAGTCGCTACCATTCTTCTGCTGGGGAATCTCCTGTATAAAAACATCAAAAGTGAGCAAAAACAATTACACAAAAAATGATGAAGTGTAGCCATGTAGCTTTTCTGGTGGAGGGCTGGCCCCTTGCTTGTATGGAGATGTTATTGCTTTGTCTGGAATGTTACACAGTATGACATTAAACTTAAAGGCGCTGTACCTGAATTTTACATCCTTAAAAATGGGAAAAGGAACTAGTACAATTTAAAAAATCCAAAGTTATTCCTCACTTATCTATATACTGAACTCAGAACATCGCAACTATTCACCGCAGTGAGTTTATATTAAAAGCTTTCAGAGGCCAGAACCAGGTTTTACAGGAACTGTAATGCTAATAACAAATAGCAAGCTAACAGTGCACTTTCTGGTTTTTGGACAACAAAACGCTTTATAACTAGATGCAGACTGTGCACAGTGGACTTGTACTGACCTGAAGAGCTGCTTATACAATAGTAGTATATCACTGACTGACATTTTTAAGATGTCTTTGGTAGCAGAAAAATGTTTTTAATCAAAATTTTCTTTCTAGAGGCATAAACAAAATAATAAAATATATACTTAAATATACCAGAAAATCTACAAATTTTTTATGCAATTATATTTTCACTTTCTGTGCATTTGAAAACTGCAAAACGTCACTGACCCATAGATGTACAGGAGGAGCAGCGGCTCTACTCCAAGCTTCTTCCAAGTGGCCGAGCTCCTCACCCTATCACTAAGGGAGCGCCCAGCCATCCTGCGGAGGAAACTCATTTTGACCGTTTGTATCCGCGATCTTGTCCTTTTGGTCATTGCCCAGAGCTCATGACCATGGTTTTATTTTGATGTCAGAAAGTAAGAAAAAATAAATAAAAAATTAATGTAACACCATACTTTGTAAAAGTGAAAAACTGCATAGCACCCTCAGATGGCTGATGTCCAAAAGTCCTTTATATACTGTGGTCCAAAGCAAGAAAAATTATCTGACGAAGGCTTTTTTGCCAAAAGAAAATAAAAAAAGTAAAACATAAGCTTTTGGACATCGGTCATCCGAGTATGCTATGCATTGTTTTCACTTTTATTTGGCTGTTCCATGCATTTGCACCTCTAGAAAAAACTTTGGTGTGCATTTTCTGTTTCATTTAATGCCATACTTTGTAACATTCCTGCCAATGCCATAACCTCTCCATAGCGTCAAATGGGTGAGGGAGTCTGAACCAGAAAAGTTACGTAGTGGAACTTTAAGTCATACATACACTGGGCCTCATGCTACAGACGGTCCATTTACTGACATCCAGGTCTCGGCCTTTCTTCACTTTGTGCTCCTCTTGAATGTAGAATCTGAAAAATCCAAGATAAACGATTGTACTGAGATTAGTAACTGATTTGTAAAACTCCTGATATAAAAATAAATAAATAAATATACCCACAGTAACAGTTTGCAGATGTCGTCATGCCTCTGCCCCATCGAGTCGTAGGTCTTCACAGTCCTGGATTTGAGGTCGATCACCTACAGAAGAGAAAATTAGCAAAATAAAAAAACTAGTTATATATTAAATAAATATTAGAAAAAAGGGTGACTAACGGCTAAATGTGTAAGAAATCATCTGAAAACTACAGCTGTGTTGTCAAAATACTAAAATTCCAAACCAATTTCAATATGGAAACTCAAATAACACAATTTTATTCCAATATCATAAAATAATAATATTCCCATGTGGTTTTATAGTGTATTACAGACCATTATTAAACTAAAATTTCAGAAAGCAAGGTAAAATTTTCTTAACGTGATTATTTTTCATATCAGTACTTAAAATAAAAATGTTGTAGTTTCCTCACAAATCAAAACACTTTATCTCAAAATAAAAATATATTTTGGCACGCCCAAAGACCACACAACAATAATGACTTTGCAATCTAATTTCTCTAATAATTTCTTGCTATAACATAGATGAGGGGGAAGTAAAATTCATACTGTTAAAATCAGATTTGTGTTGTAACAGAAGAAGGTCTAGTCATAAATGATCAAGTTCAACATTTGTGAATTTACCGTTTGGATATTTCATGGTTAAGTACAATGTCCTCAATTGATGCTTTGCAGTAACATCACGCTGGGGGTGTTCTACACATATCTCTATGGTGGAATGTCCAACAGTTACCAAAGAGCAGGGGTCTCTAACCTGTACCTCGGGACATTAAGTGTAACTCTCCACCCCCCTCAAAGAAGCTCACCAAGGGATTTCTGAATTATACATGTTGTGCTGATTAGGGGTGGTGCAAAAATATTGAAATATCGATATATTGTATCGTTTAATGTAACGATACAATATCGAAATTGTGGCCTGCTGTATCGATATATCGCCAAGAGTATTTTTGGTATATTTTACTAAATTATTTTGTTATGGAGCTACAGTTTCGTTGCTTGCTCAGACGAAGGAAACTCGTTTATGTGACACATTTCACATTTTCACTATTTTGATGATTAAAATGGGCATTTTTTATATTAACTTCGCACAAGAAGTGGAAGACTTTTACTATCACAGCCATGATTTAGCCTTTTTTATTGAACTGTATTGAATCAATTTGAAATATATTGTATCGAATCGAAAGAACACTACCAAACTTTGTGCACTAATAAAAAGGGATGTAACAATATCCAAATCTCAAGGTACAATATTTATTGTGATATTGATTTGAGGTTAATATAATTGTAGATTGGACACTTTTTTGCTTTTAAAATACCTTGAAAAGATTTTGGTGTGTATTATTTCCATCATAATCCCAAGAATTCAAGTAAAAAAACATATTTCTTCATGTTGTCTGCACTGAAATGAATCATGGGATATGTAGTTCCTGATGTTTATAAACTGTTGCGACTATAAAAAGTGCATTTAAGCAAAGGAACTTGTAATTAAATTTATTGTGACAGCCCACGAAATTATTGTGAGACTTTTGACAGTACGATATCACAATATTTCAGTTATTGTTACATCCCTAGTAATAAACAGATAAAGGTTTGTGTTTTAGAGGCAACTAACTGTTCCCCATCTAAGACTTTATTACACTTAATTTCTTGTGACCGCTAAAATTAGTAGCTTTTGACATTTTCTTTCTGAAAAGGTAGCTGTTAAAGAGTTTTTCAAATGCTGTATAGATGATTCTTCGTCTTATTTTATCAAAGGGTATTTCTCAAAGTGTATTTCTCACGGGAAAACCAACTTCTCATTATCTGTTATCTTCCGCAAGGACAGTCCTCCTTACGCACATCCCTTCCTACACCTCAGCAGCTGGCACACACACAATACACATTTTTATTCTCTGTGTTTTTTTTACTGTGATAGAAAAATGCAACCGCCCATTTATTCTTGTAACCTGTCTGATTCGATAAATACGTGACGTTGGACGGTGGCTCTTCGGCAGTTAGGAGCTGTAGCAGCGCCTCCGTCCCTTGCCGCGAGTAAAAACCCTGAATTCTGCCTTCTGAGTTTCTTTGTGTTAATATCTGTTATTTTCTGACAGTAGCTCGCCAGAAGAAAAAGGTAGGAGACCCCTGCCATAGAGACACAGTGCACACTTGTAGGTGTTTGATTTTCAACAAAAATGGTGTGTGTGGGGAAAAAAATGGTTTGCTAATGATAGCTACTGTGCCTTGTGACTAATGATATTTGAGAAGGACTTGTTTAACAGCACAAACCAGCTCACCAGTTTCAGATAAGTCAGTTCTTTATGGTCAAATTGTGTTAAAATAAAGCACAGATTAAAGTCTAACTTGACTAACAGAGTTTCAGACTGTAGAGCCTACAGCCACATTCCCTCGGGGTGTGATGCTCTCAGCTGCAAAGTATCAACAGCAGAACTTCAGGACTTACTGCCAGTGCCCAGTGGACGCCCAGGTGCAGAGGAACCAGGATGAGGTCACAGAGGAACAGGTCCACGGCTTTGGTCCAGCGCTTGACTGCGGCGTGCCCCCCGCTCTGCCCCTGCAGTTTAGGGAAGAAGAACGTGCTGAAGGAGTACACCCTGAGCCCTCCTCCAGCGCTCCTGTCCATCACCAGGGACAGGTAGAAGTTTATCACCTGCAAACACATTTAAGGGTGAATGTTAGGATTAGACCGACCTCTTTAATTCAACAGCGATTTATCAACTGATTATGACCAGTCTACTATAAAAAAATCATCATATTTTGATAAATGTAATTGTTATGTAAACTATGAACTCTAAAAACACACAAAAGACCTTTAAACATATATACCATCCCACCTAATAAACTGATCATTAGAAACACATAGAACCTGTTAAATTACACAGTTATATAAATGGGTAGAGACTCACTTCATCATTGAGCCAGCCTCCTTCCTGCAGCGTGGCCAAGTCCCTTTGAGTGATGCGCAGTTTAAAAGCAGCACTTAACACCAGATTGGGATCCCTCTGAGACAAAGCAGAGCTCACTTCAGCGGCCATTTCCTGAAAAACACGCACACACAGTATGTAACAACAGTGTGAAAATAAACATGTGGGTTTGAACCCTGCGGTTTATACAACGATGCAGAGAATATATGGACGAATTATTTGTTTATTAACAAAGCGGATGTGCGTGCAGCGTGAGTGTAGAAAGTGCCGCTGTCTGTGCAGTTTACATGAGGTTGTAACACTAACTAGAACTGTTGTCAGCGCACTAAAACGGTTTATCACCGTGCAAAATAAAACATAAATTAAGTTATGATGCTAAATGAACATTAGTGAGTGGGATACGTCTTACTTGTACGTGTAAATGCAGGTGAGTGTGTAAATGACAAGAATAAATGTCTCAAACTTCAGTAGCCGCACATCCACTCATACCTGATCGATACAACTAGCCTTGCCCCTGTAAGAGTCTGAAATCTGCTGAGACCCTACGAAACACTGACATGATTCCAGATAGGACAGAGGCTCTTTCTGCAGGAGACATGCGCGAGAAACTAGGGATGATGCGCCGAGGAAGATTCTAGTTGTGTTATTTTGCGCTTCATACACACACCCTCCTCATGGAAAACATATGAAGAAATGCAGATGATGCAGCTTTTAAGTTAACGGCGACTGATGTGGCTGTGGAAGAAGGAAACAGAGCTGCTTGGCATCGGTAAAATGCAAAAATTGTGCGCTGTCCCTGTCTCAAATAAATAAATAAATAAAAATAAATCAATGAGTCGATAGTGAGACGTTGGCGACGGCAGCGTGATGAACTGACTCAATGCAAAAAGACGACAAAAGCTTTCAGAGGCTATAAAAGCAGACGGCGCCAACTTGAAAACATTCTTGAAGATGTGGAAACCTGCGACGTATAGACAAATGCAGTATATATATATATGTACAATTTTTTTTATTTCTTTTAAAAATTAGTTGGTGTGACTTATATTCAGGTCCGGAAATGATGCTAAGAATGCATTAGGTAAGTGAGGACTAACTTTGGACCAGTTAAAAACATCAGGTACTGCGCCTTTTACAAGTCCCTTCCTTCAACCCTATTTCAGTCTTGCATTTGAGTGTTATGTACCATGTTATAGACAGTATCCCACCTTGCTGAGTCTGGGCACGTCTTCCTCAGTGTATCGGCCGTGTACTGTGCTGTGAGCAGAGAAGGGCTCCGGGAGGCACACGGCAGCAGGAGGTGCTTTGTCCACCAGGTTTAGCCGAGTGGCCACTTCAGTAGACAGGTCCACCTCTGCGCTCTGCTTCTGCTGGAACATCATGTTGGGGGAAATTACAGCAAAATGTGGCTGCAGATCTCACAGTAAATAAGTTCTATACGGACTACTACCACTACCTTACATTTTCAAAAATAATAAAAATTAATTAACTGGATGTGCCACCACAGAGAAAGTGCCGTTCAGTAGAGTTTATGGCTAAAGAGGGTAAAGCGGAAAAATAAAAAATGACTAAAAAAGCGTGGTTGGTTACCTTGGTGATCCTTGCATGTTGTGCGTCTTCAACAGGCCCAATGAATGAGTTACTAAAAGTGGCAGCGCACCATCTGTAAAACAATACAAGTAAAAATTCAACGAGAAGTAGAACATTACACAGTTTTAACGCTCTCATACCATGAAAATAGTTAACGTTTAAATCCGACAACCCTTTGACTGTTCATGGATGTTTAAGGCATTAGTCATTTGTGTTTTAGTTGAAGCTCGTCCCTCCTAACAGTAGGTCTTTTACCTTTATTTTGCTATGGTGATGCCCACAGCGTAGTGATTTAAACAGTGATTAACTCGACAAACCTGTGCAATCACCGGTAATACAATAATAAAGCACGGCAGTTCTCACCAATATATGTGTGCAAAAAGTTTTAAATATCCATATATCGTATCGTTTGATGTGATGATACAGAATCGATATCGTGGACTTCTGTATCAATATGTCACCAAGAGTATTTTTTTGGTATTTGTTACTACCGTATTTTTCGGGCTATTAGACGCGCTCTTAAGCCTCCAACCCCATCAAAAAACGACTGTGTGCCCCGCAATCCACAGCGTCCTATACACGAATCCACTCAGGTGTCCCATCATGACTTCGGTAAACTACAAAGCAGCACCACCAGCAGCGCACGCAAACACGCACGGAGCAGACAGCGACCACGCAGCGACAAACACTCGCAGCCACACTCATCACTCCACACCGTCGAGGGACGGAACGGAGGAACGAACAGAAAATCCAGCGGTCCCAGACAGCACCCTCCCTACATGCCACAACTGAACAAAGCCCAGAGTCACTGTGAACGCGCCAAACAAAGTCCGACTGACCCATCCAACTGTTGTGTTTCGTTTAAAGTCCGGGGTGGTTTATTTGTGAAAAAAATTTGTAGATAGACCATTTAATAACAGTGCGCCTTATAATCCTGAGTGCCTAATAGCCCGTAAAATACGATAAATTATTTTGTTACAGTGCTACAGTTTTGTTGCTTGTTTAGAGGAAGGAAACTCGTTTATGCGACACATTTGACATTTTCACTGTTTTGACGATTAAAATGTTTGGGTTTCATATGAACTTTGCACAAGACGTGGTTTAACACAGACTTTTAGTGTCACAGCCATGAGTTAGCCATTATTTTTATTGAACTATATTGAACTGATTTGAAATATATCATATTGAACTAAAAGTGCACTGTATCGAGATATGTATCGTGGCCTATGTATCGAGAAAACACAATGACGTCACGTCCGGGGTGGCATACATTTTGTATCAACAAGTAAACATCAACGTTGTCAACAGTTATCAGCATACAACAACAACACTCATCATACAACAGTACAACATCAACATCGTCAAGCTATTGGCAAGTTTTAACTTTTCAAAGCAACGTTTTTGATCCTCAACATTCAGTGTCTTACAGTAAAATGATGAATTCATGTCAAAACAATCAAATGCAAAACCTACTTCAAAATAAGAGGAACTATCTCTTATCTCTTGACAGACATACGCAACTGTCAACACAAACGAGAGTCCCCACTGAATTTTGCACACCAGCCACTGTGCACGTGTGGAAAAGCTAGATGTAAACAAAAACATTGTTTTCTCGTATCTGCAACTTCTTAATGATACTAGCCCTACATACCAAGGAGCGTTATGCAGTTTAAGCCACGTCATAATGTTACCTCATCAAACATATACCTGGTTGGTGGAATTGTGTTTTGTTTAATTCACACACGTCTGAGTAATCCTTTTTTATTAGTCTGTCTTCTCTGTTCCACCTTGTGATGTCATGTAGCTGTGGTAGTTTTCAAGTGAACAGCCACATTTTACCTTTACGTTCAGCCATTCCAGCTCTGAAATCCTCCAAATGATTCTAGTGACGATGTAAGGAGTTTAGTGATGCACTTCCTGTATTACCACATGACATTACAAGGTGGATCAGAGTGTTTTCTGTTAGAGAAAATAACTTAATATGTGGGATTTGTGTGTTTTACATGTGTGAATGAAACAAAACACAACTCCTGGTCTGTTTGTGATGAGGAAACAACATTATTAGATCAGAAATTTTGTAACATGGGCCCTTTAAGCCGTCGAACACACGCTTTCATACATTTTTGCACTTTGAATTACTCTCTGCTTTACAAATAAACTTACACATTGAGTTTTGTGTAATTCAAACTATGATCATCACATTCACACGCACTCACCTGCCCCTCGGAGTTTGGTTCCTCCATGTAAATACAGCAGAGCCCACTGTAAGAGAGAGATTACCATCAGACCGGAGAACGCAAATAGTCTTGTACATTTGCATTTTAAATAGATATATCAACTGTATCAGTGTAGAGCGACCCACCAGTTTGTCCAGTCTTCTTGGGGCCAAAGGGCTTGTGGGCAGCTGCATGTTCTGTTTTGGATGATAACTCACTGGAAGACAAAGTTTACATCATAAGTCTTCCATTCTAAAGTTTGTGCTAAAATGGAAATAAAAAATGAAAAAATATAATAAAATCTTACTCTTGTGGCTTTGATTGGTTAAAAGGTAGTGGTTGATTCTTGCTGTACTTTTCTGACACCATCTCCAGCAAACGTCTGTAGTGTTCTTTGTTATTTTGTCTAATAGTCTAGAGACACAAAGATAAAAAAAAATAAAAAATGTAAAAAATGTAAAGATAAGTAGAAGCACTACTCTGTCTGAAGCTGTTACTCAAGTTATACTTTAATCTGAGCTTTGTTTTAACACACTGGCCATTTACATTATGTTTTTTCAATTCTGAAGTAATTGTTCTGAATTAAAATATTCTCCTTCAAGTTTACATGGAAATAATAATTCTGAATTGAGGTTTACATGGAAAACACATTAAATCGCCTTTATTTAATTCCGCTCAACATCTGGGGGTGGGGAAGGGTTCTGATTGGACAGGGACACGAACATATTTACGTCGACCGGAAGAAAACACACACTTCAGCTGCTACCGGCTTTTTGTGATCCGTTTGTTGTTACGCCACGGACACAAACATGATCCAAACATTTTTCGCAATCGTTCCGATGATAATTAAGCAACAGCTGGAGAATTCTCTCATCACACTTTACATCTGTCAGCTGAGGAGGAGAAGGGAGGAAGAAGACAAACTGAGTCAACGGCTGCTCTACCTCAGCCCACTCCCACATCCTGCTCGCAAATCCAAAGAGATGTGGATGAAAGTCGGATCATCCGGGTCACGTCAGAAGGGTGACCCAACGAGCATGCGATGAACGACTGGAATTATTTTTAAGAAGAATAAACGTTTACATGATCGTGGAATAAATTAATTCGGCTTTAAAATCAGAATAAACCACCCACCTACTTTGGAATTAACTTTAATTCCGAATAATCATTTTCATTAAGAATTAAGTGTTTACATGGTCTTCTTAAAGCGGAATTATATTATATATATATATATATATATATATATATATATATTTAAATTTGGCATTAAATCCACCGTACTTATGTAAACGTGGCAAGTCTGACTATAAAGAACTGACTTAAATGACATTACAGTCAAACGCATTAGCAAACACTTTTTTTAGTTAGTCATGCTCATTGCTCCTTTCTTGTTGAATATCTAACACCTAAATGGGACAGTAAACTCAGATTGATCACAGGCTCATAAAATGTGTTGTTTAAATAAATTTTTCCTTGAGTTTTCAGATTGTCTACAAACTTGTGTTGGCTGATGTGAGCTGTGTGAACGTTCCTCTGGCGGGGCTTTTACCTCCTCCACGGTGAGACTGGGCTTGTAGCAGCGGTTGTGTCCATGGTTGGAGCTCAAGGGGTCCACAGGGTTGGCCCCCAGCCTCAGAGTGGGTCTGGACGAGAGCAGCTGGAGGGAGCCTCTTCTCTCCGGCAGACCACCACTAAACATGCACACATGTTGGGTTATGTTCTTTGGAGACATTACACTGACTTCCATTCATTTCCTGGAGACTGAACCATAGTCATGTCTAATCTTTACCCATTTTAACTCGTATCTGAACTGAAATCAAGCTGTTGATCTAATAATAAAGGATCAACATTATGGGGACCTGCTTTTTGTTCTCATAAGGTGAGCGTGTATACAAATTTTCCTCCCACCAATGTGATTAATACCCCTCCCAACACACATAAACAAAGGAAGTACTTGTTATTCTATTCAAATTCCAGTTTCAAATACAAATTCCAACCACAACTCCAACAAAACCAGAAGTATAAATATTTACAGGATAATTTGAATCATATTGTGACAGAGTGCCAGTAGTTGTCCTGTCATCTCCCGACCAGCGCATCTTTCTCTGACTCGAGAGTGAGCCTTAGCCTTAGACTGTTTCTCTGCAGAACCTTTTGTGTCCTGCGGTCCAGTACCCCCACAAACTGTTTCCCTCTGTCTGGACTCTGTTTTCCCCACTAGTGCGTTCGAGGGTACAGACTGGGCTCCTACGCGCCCACACGTTCATTACCTCCCTCAGTTTTCCAGGCCTCTCTCTGATTCACGGGCAAAACTGGAGCACTTCCTGGTCATGCCATAAACAGCGCTCGATAGCGCTCTAAAGCAGGGCCCCCAAACCCTGGGCCAAGTGTTGGTACCAGGCTACAAAAGTGCAAACCCCCCCCCTTCCATATGCCCCTGCACCGCGTGGACCGTACCTTCCCCTGCGCGGGCCATGTCTCTAAAACCAGGACTAAACCAGGACTAAACCAGGACAAAACCAGGACTAAACCAAGTCTAAAACCAGGACTAAACCGAGACTAGACCAAGTCTAAAACCAGGTCTAAAACCAGGTCTAAAACCAGGTCTAAAACCGGACTAAAACTGGACTAAAACAGGATTTAACGAGGCCTAAACCAGGTCTAAAACCAGGACTAAGCCAGGACTAAAAAAGGATTTAACCAGGACTGAACCAGGTCTAAACCAGATTTAAACCAGGTCTAAAATCGGGACTAAACCAGGATTTAACCAGGACAAAAGCAGGTCTAAACCAGGACTAAACCAGGTCTAAACCATGACTAAGCCAGGACTAAAACGGGATTTAACCATGACATAAAACCAGTCCGTGGCACAAATGTTGGGGTCCGTGGCTCTAAAAGAAGTCACGTGACCATGGACTCGACCATTGTTGATCATTTGTGCATTTATTCTGTTTATCAGTTAATAAAGTAAAGCCATATGGGGGTTATTTAAGTAATTTTTATTATGTTGATTTATAATTTGCTTTATGTTCATGACTCATGAGTACTGTTTTTGGCTATGTTAAACCTTTAAACCCCGGTACTGGCTTGCTGTTCTGTACGAACCCGTGACGGATATTTTCTTGTCTAAATAGTATTCTTTACAATTGTTAAATTCTTTCTAATAACTACATAAAGCAGGTGGTGTACTTGACTGGCTGTTGCACATTTTTGTAACAATCAAATAGCTTTAGATTGTGGATGTGAATTGATAAAAATATGCTATGTTAAATTGAACTAAAGACAATTACTTATTTGTGAAAGTTTGAGTCAAAAGCCCACAATTTTCTGACAATACCGCAAAAAATATATATAAAATAAGTATAATTTCCACTTACCCATGCTTCCTCATCAAAGGAGGAGAGGAGGTTTTGAAGGGATTCTTGGCTCCACCTGGTTTATCTGTGATGACAAAATCACAACGAATAAATACACAAACAAATCACAACTAAAATCCCAGGGGCTTAAATGGAGTCATCTTACCCATTATCCAGTCGGACTTGGTAATGCAGGAGGTGTGGAGCTCATCTATCCCCATCGGGGTAACAAGCTGCAACAGCACAGCAACATGTCAGAACAACAGGACAACGTGACAACAGGTAAGGAGGTACAAGAACAAGATGGTGGTACAAAAGTTAATTGTATTGCAAAGAAATGGACTGAAATTTCACCTTTTTGCCACAACTTGAATGTAAAATAAAAATAACATAAACTTTTCATTTATGTTTATGTAATACTTTGATTTTAAATTGTTTCTATTTTAAAGAGTTCTATATGGATGACGTCACACTTGGGACAATTTTATCAAAAACTTCAGCACATTTTATGCTTGCAAAACAGCAAAGTCTTAAATATAATGATCTTAGGTGTGTTTTAGTCAAATTAAAAGTCAAACCTGCCAATGGCAATTTAATTACAAAAACATTGGGACAGGATGGTCAAAATGCCCGTACTCAGGAAGTAAATGCAAAAGAAAAATCTTTTTGGGCCCATGCGCCAATGAGCACAGGCCGCTGACAACAATACGATGCCATCTTGGGTTCACCTGCAGATTTTATTATATTTCTATGGTTTTAAAGCTGAAATACAGTTGTATTCTCTGAGCTGAATAGTCTCTACCTAAAGCCCAGCACCTGCAGCCGGTCATGAATCAGTGCTAGTGCAGCCTCTGTAGCTCAGGGACGGAATTCTGGAGGTTCTGAGCTTTCACATGAGGCATGTTCATACAGACTGTTACTTGATCAGATGCAAGGTGGATAATGCCAAGGGATCTACATTCCCAGCAAAGCAATACAATCTCCATGGAGGCAGCAGATGGGCATTTACTATAAAAAAATAAAAGCACAAAACCAAGTACAAGTACATTTTGGAGAAGCCTACCTGAGTGTCTTCATAATGGGAGTGTTGGTAGTCACTCTTTACTGGTCTCCGTAACCTAAGGAGACCTGCTACTCCAGCTACGGTCTTCTTGACGAAGCTGAGGACTACATCTGGAAAAGAAACGCATAGAGCAAAATGTTTTATGGAACAGTTACAGAAACCAGAGAGACAATTATTAGACATAAACAACCAGAAGTTACCTCGCTTCCGTCGCTTGACCTCCACCTCACTTTTGTAAACGCTTTCATTTATGTCGATGCTGTAGACAGAAAATCAGATGTGCATGTTATTATTTATTATAGATGGTGACACTGGTCTACAAAACTTTTCATGTGAAGGAAGAGCCGCCTGATTGTCTTTAGTGAGATGTCATAGTTTTGTCTAGAAGTTCCACAGTATGGCATTAAACTGATCAATCTCCATGGAGACAAGTAGGTGGCATACAAGTAGGCGTCTTTACAAAGCAGATCTGTGCGGAGGCGACACCACTCACAGCAAGAATTTAGTTTTTTAACAATAAAAAACAACTTATTTAAATCAGTGCTAGTTTAAAAAGTGTAATGCCATAGTGTGGAACATTTCAGGTGAGGCCGTAACATCTCAGACAAGCAGGTGATGGACCCTTCACCAGAAAAGTTACAGAGTGCTCCTAATTAATGGTGAGAAATGCTGTGCAATTGGATAGAGGTTACATTCCCGTAATTATCTTTACAAGAATCATCTCTATAAACTAAACCAAGTTTAAACTGGGGAAAATCCAGAATCTAACTCAGGTACCAAAACTAAAAACTATTCTAGATCAGGACTATTTCAGGGATAAACTTCCAAAATAGGAGAGATCAGGAGCTACATTTCCCAAAGATTTTCATGGTCAATAGGTCATGGTCATTGTCCATTTAAGCTCGTTTAGAGTGACCAGGCGTCCCTATTCACAGTTCCCATTCTTTTTCACTGACAAAATTTCAAAACATTTACATGACTTTTTCATGACCTAAAGTGAGTTTTCCATGATTTTACAGCACTACATGTGTATAACTTATCATACTTTTAGGGTTAAATATGAAATGTTAACCTCTTCCATTCACTATGGTTTGGTTTTAAAGTTATTTAACATTCAAAATACTGTCAGTGCATTTATTGTCATCTCTTTTAAACAAAAGGCACATACGTTTGGAAATAATCATAACAGTCTAATGAGAACTTAACAGAACGCTGTAGTTGTGTAAAAGAGATACTAAAATTCCATGACTTTTCCAGGATTTCCATGACCGTGGGAACCCTGTTATTTACCCAGGACAGTCCCGATTTTGAGCCCAGTGTCTCCCATCCCTGCAGATTTACACAGAACCAGTGATTTGTCTCAGTCTTATACAAGAAGTGTCCCAATTTTTGACCAATTTGATCTAAACCAGGTCTAAACTACAATTAAACGAAGGCTAAACCAGGACTAAATCAACTCAAGGACAAAAAAAAAAAAAAAAAAAAAAAAAAGAACAATCACATTTTTTGACTAATCTGATCCCTGCCAACAGTAAACAGGAGCATAGATTGTAACTTGTTTAACCCAAATACAGAAAACCGTGTTTGTTATGACAAAGAAGCAAAAAAATGCAGCAACAGAACAACTCCCCCAGATTATGACCGACACAAGAATGCACAATGTTACACACTCTTTTCACAATTTATTTACAATTTATTTATACCAACCACCTCAACCATCGGGTGTGTCGCAGTTTAGAATTTTTTTGAATGTTGCATTTTTTGCTTTATTGTCATAAACAATGGATTTCTGTTTTTTGGCTAAACAAGGGAGTTGGCAGGGATCAGATGAGTCAAAAATGGTGATTGTCCTGTTTTAGTCCTGGTTTAGACTTGATGTAGTCTTGGTTTAATCTTAGTTTAGTCCTGGTTTAGATCAAATTGGTTAAATAGGTCAAATAGGGACACGTGGGACATTTCTTGAGGCATTTCTTGACATTTCTTGTATACAAATTGTGAAAAATGGCTGGTTTTGGATAAATCTGCTGGGACAGGGGACACAGGGCTCAAAACTGGGACTGTCCCAGGTAAATAGGGACGTCCAGTCACCCTATTCTATACACATGATCTATTGATCTTTTTGGTGGTTTGTAATAATAAAATTGTGAAACGAGAGCGTATTTAAGTAAAATTGTTATGCAGAGACCATTCATGACGAACACGTGAGTCTGTATAGTCACATTTTCTTTGTGTTTTGGTCGTTTTTAAGCAGTTTCTCTGTATTTTACTTAAACAGATGACAATTTATGCCTTTCTTTGCTGTTGGCAGGGATCAGATTGGTCAAAAATAGGGACACGTTGGAGATTTCTTGTATAAAACTGGGACAAATTCGTAGTTTTGGATAAATCTGCTGGGACAGGGGACACAGGGCTCAAAACTGAGACTGTCCAGGGTAAATAGGGACGTCTGGTTACCCTATTCTATACACATGATCTATTGTATTTCCCAATAGTGGTAATGACAACAACGTGGAGAATTGACTGGAAGACGATACGAGACAAACATCAATATTCACAGCTTTCTCACTACTCGATCTGACATTATATTTGCATAGGGTGACCAGAATTTCAAAATAAAAAAACAAAAACTGAGATATCCCTGTTTTTTGGTGGTTTATAATAATAAAATTGTAGTAAAATCGTTCTGCAGAGACCATTCATGACGAACACGTGAGTCTGTATAATCACATTTTCTTTGTGTTTTGGTCGTTTTCAAGCTGATTTTCTGTATTTTACCCAAACAGATGACAATGTATGCCTTTCTTTATTGTTTACAGGTATAAAATTGGTCTAAAATAGGGACACGTGAGAGATTTTTTGTATAAAACTGGGACAAATCTGTAGTTTTGGATCAATCTGATGGGACAGGGATCACATGGATCAAAACTGGGACCGTCCCGGGTAAATAGGGACGTGTGGTCACCCCACATAACCCCAAAAATCTAAGAATATGTGAGTTTATTGTCAGGAGCGTGATTCAAACCTGTGGTAGCTCCGTTTAGCCGCTCTGCCGCTGCTCCCCCCGCGCACGCTGCTCCCGCTCCGGCCGCTCTCCTCCGCCGGACACTCGGTCAACTTCTGCCCAGCGAGGGGCTCAAACAGCGATGAGATGCCGTCAACTATCCATCCATACATCCCAGACAAGAACCAGAACACGGGATCAAGCGGGTGGACGCGGGCCAGGACGACAAATTCGGGAAGAAACGCGAGCTGCGACACGTACTGTCAGTGGCGCGTTAGCTTAGCATTAGCCTCCGGACTGACGTGCTTGTGCGTCATGGGGTAGAGGAGCGCTTGTTTTGGCGTATTAGGCTTGTGCGGCGTCGTGGTAAATACGTTGGGGTTAAAGAGAAGCGTTGTGTAGGTGAGGAAAACAAACGCACAGCAGACAGGTTAAAGGGCGCCACAGGGACAGTTATTTTGCAGCGTCGGTTATATAACGTGAAAAGTAAATATAGGTGTAAATAAAGCAGCGTAAGCTCACCAAAGCACATTAAATATTATAAATACAATTGATGCGTTATTTTAATACATTTCGTGTGCATCTCTGCCATTTATTTATTTATTTAATGTGTTTTTTGTTTTGTTTTTTGTTTTATTTAGCAGGGACAGTGTACATTAATCAACATTTCTGTAAATAACTGGCCATGAATGATTTTGTAAATGAGAAATAAATTGTTATACAGAGACCATTCATGAGAAACATGTGAGCCAGTACAGTCACATTTATTTTATTTTATTTTAATTTTTATTTGTTTTCACATTGTTTTGGTCGTTTTTAAGCAGCTTTTCTGTATTTTACCTAAACAGATCACATTTTATGCCTTTGTTTGCTCTCGGCAGGGATTTATTTATTTATTTAATGTGTTTTATTTAGTTTATTTAGCAGGGACAGTGTACCTGAATCAACATTTCTGTAAATAACTGGCCATGGATGATTTTGTAAATGAGAAATAAATTGTTGACAAATATGTGAGCCAGTACAGTCACATTTTCTTTGTGTTTTGGTCGTTTTTAAGCAGCTTTTCTGTATTTTACCTGAACAGATCACATTTTATGCCTTTCTTTGCTCTTGGCAGGGATTTATTTATTTATTTTTAATTTTTTAAAATGTATTTTAGTTGGTTTATTTAGCAGGGACAGTGTACATTAATTAACATTTCTGTAAATGACTGGCCATGGATGATTTTGTAAACGAGATGAGGTTTTTCCAGCTTAACAAGTTGTGCTTTTTTAAAATATTGCAGTGTTTTTTGTCTAATATCTTTCTTGTCTGTTTGTATAGTGATTCTGTGAGTTTTAGGTTGGTTTTGTTTGCCTGAGATCAAGTTGTTAAACAGTAAGTGATGTGTGATTTAATTTGTTTATTTATGGTTTTAAATCGTGTGTGTAGTGTGGTATACAAACATGAAACTTAATTTTTTCCCCCCTCCAATACCAAATAGATCCAAATCAATAGATGTGTATTACATGTAATTATCACAGCAATCAGAGTCTGAAAACTGACATTGTGGCTAAAATATTGACCAAGTAGCTGAAGTGTCTTGCCCAGGGACACAACATCAGAGTGTACAGGTGTTTTAAGGTTTGAACTGGCCACTTTTTACCATCCTAACACTCAAACCACTCATCCACAAAAATGAATTACCCTAATCTAATTCACCAGAGTAATTATTACACATGGTGTTGTATCAGTTCTGTACATGTTTGCTCAAATAGTGTAAGTATATTTTGCATTTTAAAAGCCGTTATTTAAATCTCTACATAACTTAACTGCCTGTGACCCACATTTTGGAAGCCACAACATATTTTCTTTTGAGTGCCTTCAGTTATGGGAGGTTCACATTTCATCCTTCACCCCAGAAGCCCTCAGCTCTCTTTTAAGTTGAGACAGTAGTCGAATGGGACATTTGATCAGCAAAGATGGATAGAGTAGCCACAAACTGCTTAAGCAAGAGTAATGCTGCTTCAGAATATTACATAAGTACAAAGTAGTGGTCCAAGAAATTACTCAAGAGTAAAAATATATATATATGTACTTGGGGAAACTACAAGTAGTAATTAAAAGTAACTGTCAAGACGTAACATTAATTAATAACAATAAAAGTAATTGGAAAATCTGGTCGTTTTAAAAGATTGACAGAAAAAAATAAATGAAATACTAAATCATATCTGAAGATACAAATGTTCAAATTATTTCATATTGTCAACAAAGTTTTTGTCACTTGTAGGCTTGAGTGGGAAGAGTAATCAAAGAAAAGTACTGTTCCAAATTATTATTAGTATTTTTGGACACCATACAAGTTAATCAAGTAAATGCAAGTGAATAAATGTAACTTAGTACTATTCACTTATGCTGCAGCAAACCATTAAGGGCACAAATTAACAAACCAATGAGCTAACGTCCACTTTTTAACAGGAAAACAGCTGGCGAATTTGTCCAATGATACATTACACACAGCATTATCATGTATATTTATTAAAACATATTATACACAAATATACAAGTGTATTACAAAAACATATGGAGTAAATATTGTGATAATGTCCCTTCATTGAACAGACATAAGGCATAATGTCCAGAGGGGATTAGTGCACATGTCATTTCAGTAGTATAAAAAAAGTTATAAAAACGTCAAACAGTACCTTTAAAAACAATATTTGCAGATAATACTGAAGTTTAGACGGTATAAAAACACAGTATTTAAAAATAAATTATGTGCTTATAAAAACATATCTTCAATATACTTCAGTTTAAGGCATGGACGTTTAAAATTGTGCAGACAAAAGACATTCATGTTTTAGCGCTCGGACTTCTTTGGGTCTGGCTGGAGGCCAGGAGAACCTGACGAGACAAGAGTTTAAAGGTTAGTGATGGCAGAAAACTTGGACAAAATAACATGTAAATGGTTGCATCAAAATAACAGTGTAGTTTGGTGTAAAGCCTGGTACAAGAGTGGACTAATTTCAAATTATTCAATTTTGAATACACTCTAATCCTTCTATAAAAAAACAAAAAAGAACATGCAGTTCACGAAACACATTTAAAAAAGAAAATTACACTATGAACAGAGATGAGTACTAAAATCCATCTACTTGAGTTTATTTTTTTAATAAAAGTGTTCAAACATTTACAACTCTTGTTATTTACTAGATGACAAAAAGGAAAATCTTTGTATTGTATTACCCACCTTGCCTGACTCCTGCCAACCGGTGCTGGACCTTCTCCAAATGTTGGATATATTCTGTGAGAGATCTCTCTGGGTCCTGGGACGTAGCTCCAGTCTGCACAGACGCCAGGGTAGAACTGGACTGCGACCTACAGAAGTGTAAACAAAATATTTATAAATGCATAAAACACATTTTGTGGTTTCAAATTTCAGACAGATTATGTGAAGTGTGCAAACCTGCTGTGGAGCCTAAAGGACGCTTTGTTGGACGAAACAAAGGAAGTTACATTTTGTTGAAATGGAGTAGATTCAAAATTTGGCTGTTGTGGTCTGAGGACCTCAGTTTTAGAACCTGGAAGATGAAGGAAATGAGCACATGTTCAGAAAAGAGCACCATAGTCAAGTTTAACATATTCAGAAAAGAGTACAGCAATGAATACTGAACACTCACCTGAAGCCGGACCGTGGATGTGGATGGACCCAGAAAGAGAGACCCTTCGAATCGCTTTCTGCCATTTTCTAGTCAAAAACTTCATTCTGGAGCAGAGAAAAGTTGCATGTTAACACAAGAGACTTTTGGCCACCCTAAATTGACCAAGGAATTTAAACCGAACTATCCATTTTTCAGATGAATGTGTCCTAAATATGAGCCTTAATTGCCTTATTTTTATACAAAAACATAAAATGAAACATTTCTTAAATCTGTGCAAGTCACTGATATATAGTTACTGGAATGGTCTGTATTTGTTACCTCGAGATGGCGATGACCACCCCTACGACCACTCTGAAGCGGGCCTTCCCGCGCTGAGGGCGGGCGGGGAAGGGCGAGGGTCTCACTCCCATGGTGGCGATGAGAGACAGCGTGGCCTGCTCACACTGCTGAAAACCTCCGATGAGCAGCAGCAGGTAACGCTTCTGATACACCAGGGCTTTTCTGAAGCTCTCTGCACGCAGGTAACGCTCGTACAGACGCTGCAGCTGGAGGAAGAACAGGACACACAAGTGAGAATGGAACAGAATTGGTCACTAAAATATTTGATTTGAGTTCAAGGGCGATGGAACAACTAGACAACTCGACAACTAAACATGATTAGTGCAGTTCTCACATTCAGGGCTACGTAAATAATGTAAGTTTGATGCAGTAGAGTTCGGGATTTTGAGCTGTAAAAGAAATGCTTGGGATAGTTTAATAGGAAGGATTTTTTTGTGTTAAATGACACTGATCACTAATCTTTTATACTCCTAAAATTAAAACTAAAAGCCATATTTATTTGTTATAATATGAAAAAAATCATAAAAAGTGACTCTATAATATGAAGGGAAATGTTATTGTTATAATTCTTCTTCTGTCATATACACAGAGTTTTTTAATAAGGCAAAGCACAACCGGAACAGCAGATTTGAATATTTAATAAGTCATATAATATCTATAATTAAATAATGCTCTTTTGTCCCATGGTCTCACAGTCACCTCAAGTATAATTTAGTAATACACTATTAATTATGTAGTATATATTTGCCAGTCTTGAAGTGACTAAGCAATAGGAGAGTTTTTGTTTGTACATGTCTGCAAATGAGTGTAATGTGCATAGTGTGTTTATATTAATTCTGTTTGTTGGTTGTTTAATATAAGAAAATTCAGTAATTACAAAGAAAACTCAATAAACATTTGAATTAAAAAAAAAGTATTTCAGTAGAATCTTGTGTCCGATCCTGACCTTGTAGTGCGTGGTGCTGTCATGGGCAGATCTGTTCTCAGTTTCGGACGTGGCCTGCTGGAGCTCAGTCTCTGTGCGTCGCAGCTGCTGACTCAAAGAGCTGATCTTCTGTTTGAGGGACGCTCTCTCCTGACTCTGCACTGTGAGCTGCTCCTTCAGCTCACTGTTCTCTTTAGACAGCTTCTCCGTGTGGGACAAAGACAGACCCGGGGACACCTTGAACAAAAGAAAATGGGTCAAATTAAAAGGGGCTGCACCAGAGTTATAAACATTTCTCTTGCCCCACTAAAGACATATTGTAAAATCAGCTCTTTCAGTCAGATGTGACTGCTGTGTGCATGTCCTCGTATTGAATTCCAAAGTGTTTTATTCTCCTAGGACATGCACTGTTAGCATGCTAGTTGTTTAGTTGTTAGAATTACAATGATGGGAAAACTACACTTTACTCCATTTCGTGGTGAATAATTAGAATGCTCACTCGAAAGATGTGGAATAACTTTGGACCACTGCAATAACCTCGTAGTTGAAAACTGAACCAAAATTAGGTACAGAGCCTGGCTCATTTCTGTCATGGAATAAGTTGAGGCTTAAACTGGACATGGAGCTGGTTTCAGCTCAGGATTTTAGGATAAGCCTGGACTAGGTAAACCACTTTGATGGAATACCCCCCTAGTATTGAATGTACATTAACAGAGTAGCTATGTTTATATGTGATACTAGGCCCAATTTAATGCCATATATATATAATATATATAAAGAGAAATATAGAGTAGAGAGAGTGAGAGAGTGAGAGAGTGTGAGAGAGAGAGAGAGAGAGATAGATATATATATAGTAGGGGGTCCCTGCTCGAGCTCTCCATCAGTTTGGGGGTCCCTGGCCTGAAAAATGTTGAATACCCCTCCACTAGATGATTGATAATATTGAAATTTCAACTCAGGTGTGACTATCCATTTCAAATATTTAAACTGATTCTTTTGTTTTTGTTTCGAGGCAGTTAAATCTGAACATTTAAAAGTAAATTTTGTGTTGACAGAGAAAATTATTTTTGTGTGAGTCTTTATTGGAAAGGTCAAGTAATAGGTATTAGACCAGGGTAAGTCTGGTAGAATCTTAAGACAGAGATTTTAAGTCATAGAATTCCTGGCTGTTCTCCACCTCAAGATTAAACTAAACCATAGTCCATAGATTGTTGACCCCACACACAGTCCTACCTGCTGGTTGTGTTGGGCATGGGCGGGTAACTTGGGGCCGTCGATGTGGACTTTGTGTTGCCGTCCACTCAGCCTCTGTCGGACCATCTCCCTCTCCTCACGCTCCAGCTCGGCTAAAGTGTGCTGTAACTCCTTCAGACGCTGCTGGTCCTGCTGCCTCAACGACTCCAACTCACACTGAAATGGAGAATATGATTTTGAGAGAAATCCGCCAAAAGATACATCGTGTCCACAGGCATAAATAATGTTCATATTAGTGAGAAGTACTTGAATTCAGAATGTTATCTTGATTTGGGTAGTTCTGACAAGTTTAGTCATGATATACATCTCACGGTATGATATTGCGATATTTTGTGGAGGCTACAAAACTGTTAATATGCTTCTTTTTCCTCTTAAAATGCCTTGACAAGACTTAACAGTTGTAAGCACTTTTAAGTCTTAGTTCTTTGGATTATTTCTTCTTGTAGTCTACACTGAAATGGAGCAAAGGATCATGGTCTATGTAGTTTCTTCTGTCTTTTTTAGCTACTGCTGCACCATAACTCTTAACTTAAGCAAAGAGACTTGTAATTCAATATATTGTGATGGTCCACGATATAATTGTGAGAACACTGGCGATACGACATCACGATATTTCAGTTATTGTTACATCCCTAGTTCTTAATGATTCCCAGCCTGACTCCTGAACCTCGTGTCCATGGAAATAGGTTAGGTTTAATGTCATACTGCGGAACATTTCAGGCAAAGCAATAAAAGCAAATATTTCCATGAGACAGGGCAGGTGACAAACCCCCTCAGAAGAATAAAGAAATCATTTTGCACTATGTAGATAACTAAAAATTCAAAGTAATATTCTGAATTCACTGAAAAGGAAAATTTAAAGGAACGTTTCTGTCAACTGAATAAAAGTAAACTAGTTTTGCCACTTGATAGAATAAATTTTTCAATGAAACAGAACTAAATAAATGAGGGATGACATTCTGAATCCATGAATCTTTCTCTGATGAAGATATATTTTCTTCCAGTACAATTCAAATATGCCAGACTTACCAGTTTACTGTAGGTGCTCTGTTGTCTCTTCTCTCTCTCGGCCTGCTCCTGCCTGCCCCTCCTCCTCTCCTTCTCCCACTGCTCCTCCCTTTCCCTCTCCTTGCTCTTCATCAGTTGCATCTTCTCCTTCATCTCCGCTATCTCCGCACCCTGACGCTTGGACAGGCTCTTCTCGGCCTCCAGCTCTCTGCACGCGTCCTGCTTCTGCTCCTTCAGGCTCTCCAATGCAACCTTCTGCCTGACCAGCGCCTCCCGATCCCTGTGCATCTCCTCCCTGATGCTCCTCTCCTCCTCCTCCCATCTCCTCCGACTCTGCAGAAGTTCCGCTCGGAGCCGCTCCGCCGTCGACGCCAGCTCCTCGCTCCTCCGCCTCTCCTGCTCCAGTTGCGCGCGGAGATCAGACATGAACTTCCGGTCACGCGCCGCATCCGTTTCATGTCTCTGGTTGAGTTCTTCCACCTGTTTTGAAAAGCGGCTCCTCTCTTCGTCGAATTTGCCGTGACTTTCAGCTAAGCGCGTTTCGGCTTGGTTCAGGAGCTGTTCTAGCTGGTTCTTTTGTGAGGAAACATCTTGCAGGTGCGCAGACTGCTGGTGGGCTTTCTCCAGTTCACGTTGGAGGTCCTCGAGGTGCTTCTCCAGTACCAGGCTGCGGGACTGTTCGATCTGAAGTTCACGTCTAAGGTTACTGCAGGCCACGCTCTCCTGCTCCACTTGACCTCGCAGGGCCATGACCTCTGCCCTCTGCTGTTCAGACGATACATGTTCAGCCTGTGGGGATGACGCAAGTTTTTTTTTTTTTTAAAGACACGATCGTATCAAGTTGACGTTGTTTACATTCTCGATCCATTAGCCTATGAAACTGATATAAGGCGTAGGCTGCGTTTCCTCACCTCTCTCCTCTCCCCTTCCTCGATGTCTTTGCGGAGGCTGCGTGTTCTCTCCTGCTCCAGCTCCTGTTGAAGCATTTGGACTTTGCTTCTTTCCCTTCGTAAGGCATCCTCACTTTCTTCAATGGTGCTCCTAAAAAGAAAAGACAAACTTATTTATACATCGAAGCAGGATAGAGTAGATTAACACTGCTGGATTAGTATAGGCCAAGTTAGGTCAAAGGGATTTAGATTGATCCCATTGATTCACTTCAGTTTAAACCCCTTTAGTCTTAGTTTTACGTGAAATGTTTGTAACAGTCTATTAAGTACATGAGTCATGACTGAAGAAAATAAACTGGTACTTCTTGTTTTTTTGTGGGGTGTTTTCCCCCACATTTGCACTCAAAATTCTCACAGCAAAATCATTTGATTTATTTCTGATCATGGTCCCTCTGGTTACTCACATCAGATTTTACAGTTTGCACATCATTTAAATCATCTTAAAAGCCCAGAAATCAGAAAATAATAATCAGATTTTAGTCTGCATGTAAATCTTGTCTGAAATGTATGTATCTTATTTATGTAGTGGTTTTTAACATCTTGGGTGCACGAACTTAACCTAAAAAACTTGCACCATTTTTGTCATCCAGTTGGAATGCGAGTTTGTACAGTGATTACAGAGCCCATATACTTACACCGGATACATTTATGCACATTTTAGCACATTTCCAACAGGAGTGCCATAATGTCTTTTGAATATCCTCCTCAAAAATGGTCAAAGAAATCAACATTTTTGACTGAATCTCCCATCACTACTTGTAATACATTTCTGCACCACCAGAGGGCATAATAATAAATATCCCACCTGGTTTAAATTGTTCTATTAAAACTTGGCATTGAAGTTTTTATGCTTTTTCATTAAACCACTACAAGATATCATTATAAAAAACTTCAAAAGTGCAGACCAATTTGGATCCTGAGTTACCTGAGAGTCTGTATCTTGTTCTTCTGCTCCTGCTGGATGTTGTGGGCTCGATGAACTTCCTTCTGCCTCTCCTCCAGCTCTGCTCTCAACTGGAGCTCCATGTGTCCATCTGGGAGTGGACCTCCGTCAGCCTACACCAACAAACATTTATTATTACACATCTTAGTACACAATAGAAGACAAAAATATTATTGTAATGAAATATGACCAGCTGTACACTCACATTGTGCTTTTGGGCCATTCGACAGAGCAGCTCCCTCAGAGCGATGACCGTTTCCTGCAGGGCCCTCTTCTCTTGCTGCCAGCTCATGGGAGGGAGGGGCTCATCGTGGTGAGAGGAGCCATCCACAGAGCGCTGCTGTGGGGGGCCGGGGGACAGGGACTTCACCTCTGAACCAGGAGGACGAGCAGGGACACGGCGCTGGGACAGAGTGAGGATTCTACAGCTCTCCTGGTACACCTTCCTCAACAGTGCCTAGAGAAAAAAAATAAAATTTAATAAAGTTAAAAGAATTATTTTAGTATTCTGATATTTGACATAATCAGTTCTGAGCTCTTATAATCTCCTAACTTTTGATAATCACAATAAATGATTGAATCAGGCATAAAAAGCTAGTTCCGCCTGAAACCGTCTGCATGACTATTTCTGCTCTAATGTAATCTGAGGTTTTTGCAGAGTCACACTAAAATCAATAAATCCTGACAGATCAGACAGTGGGCTGTGTGTGGATGTCAATGAAATTATATTATTCAACAGAGGACACTTCTATTTTTACAAAGGTTTGTCACTGTATCTGTGCTATTACTTTATCTAATTAGTAAACGTGTATCTTACTTGTAATTCTGGAGACAGCAGCTCCTCACTGAAGCTCATGCTCCCGGCTGCACTGTCTGTGTTGGCTGTGGGGTTGATGCCTCTGCAGCGGAGATACTCCACAAACTGAGCGTCCAGCCTCTCTGTATGCTCCAGCTCTGCTCTGAGACGAGCCCCCAGATCTGAGCTCACGTCTGAGGACACAACAACATGTAAGCGCCCTGATTGTTGTACTAAATACACCTAAAGTGCTGATCCAATGGTTTATAAACATTAACACATTTTCTTCAGAAGAAAATGTGTTTTGGATTAATTGAAGAAAACCTTTTTGTCAGCTACCATAAATTTATTCATGACAATACAAATACATCCATTTAAACTCAAACTGTGGTATACTCACTGCTTCCATATCCATCGCTGGCCCACTCTGGAGCAGACAGGGAAGAGGTGGAACCCAATGGAGAGGATGCTGTTGTGGCATCTAGTTCTTCTAACTCTTGCACCTGGGAGAAGAAAAACATTTCATAAAACAAGGTTTCAGGGGAACTGATTTTGGGCAACTTCAAAGAATAAAAAATATTTCCCCAATTAATTTTACACATGAATCAGTGACACAGCAAAGATACTGATGTGAAAACAACAGCCACAATGTCAATCACAGTGTCAAATTCAATATAATGGTGATATCATTGTAAATGTCACAATATGCAGCAGCAAGACTTTAAAAGGATTTCTGTTTATAATTCATTCAAACAGATCAATCTATCAGCATTAGAAGATCAGACTTAAAGATCCATACAAACTATACTTTACTGATAGTTTTTAAAGTCGGCTAGTGTACTTATTTAAAGGGCCTAATATTACACCATTTTCTGATTTACGTTATGCTGTTTCTTCATCAAAAACGTACCTGGAGTTTTGTTTTGTTTCATTCACACATGTTTAACACACAAACCCTGCTTTTTTAGGCTTAATTCTTCTCTCAAACAGAAAACCCCAAACGCTGCCACTTAAATCATTTGGTTCTGTAGAAGCAATTCCAGGGCTGAAATTATCCAAAGGTAAAACATAGACATTAGATTGAAAACTACCACTATGACACACCACAGGGGGGAAAAGAGCATTGAGGTTTGAGTAATCCTGTTATTAGTGTTTCTACATCTCCAAACTTGATGAGATAACAACATTAAAAGATGGATTATAGCTGATAAGAATCCATTTTATATAATATAGGACCTTCAAATCGTCTAAAGCACTGGCTCTCAAACATTTCACACCAAGTACAACCAAAGAAAATATTTGGCTGTCTGAGTACCACGAGAGCTAAATCAAGTGCAGGACAGGACTATTCCAGGTCTAATCTAGGTCTGAATCAGGTCTTAAAGTAGATTAATTGAACGCTAAATTGGCCAAACCCACATACTGAAGATCTGTACCACCTGAAGAAGCTTGCATACCACAGTTAGAGAAACACTGGTCTAATTTAATACCCATAACAAAATACTCATGATGTGGGTACCTTGTCCGTGTCCAGAGAGTCCATAGTGGAGTAGTTGGAGCCTGAGACTGGAGAGTGGCTGCTGCGAGACACTGGCTCAGGGGTGATGGTCCTGGAGTGTGCTGGCTCCATGAGGATCATGGGGGAGGCTTTGGCCGGGGGCAGGTCCAGAGCGGAGGTGTTGAGGGCGCTTAGCTCGGACAGACGGGACTCGAGCACTGAGGAGTGGAGCTGCTTGGGGAACCTCTCTGAAGAACACTCCAGCCTCCTCAGAACCTCAGGAGAGCTCAGGGACGCATCGCCGTGAGAGGACGAGATCACCTCCTCAAAGAGAGTGTGGGAAGAATCTGGAGAGATGAGATTCTAAATTTAGTACTTTCAAGTGATTTGATACTAAAAGTTGAGTGGTGTTTTTTTTACTCTTGATTTCTAAAATAAAAAAACATCAAACTTAAATCTAAATTTGGTCAACCATGGTCTCATTTCTGTACGCAGACACTGAGGGCGAGGTGGGTTAAGTGTCTTGCCTATTGACAAAAAAAAGTATTCATCTGTGTGAGATGGAATTGCGGCGCCAACCTGTAGGTCAGTGGATCTGACTGCTCAACAAGTGATATTTATGTCAAAAGAGGGATATGAACTGCCAACCTTGAGATCAGAGGACAAATGCTAATAACTGAGCTACCTGTCGCCCTCTTCCTATTTCACAGGTACAGTATACAAAAGTGGAAGTCGCTCAATTTACGGATGGTTTATTAGTTATCTGATAACATAGGATTTCCCCAGATATCAGCATCAGTCTGATATTGAAAATTTATCACATATAAGATTTGTTTTTTTGAACAGACTGAGGACATTTTGTCCTTGGTATGATTTTAAAAGAACAATATCTATATTAGCACATATCAGTTATCTGCCACAACAGCAAGAAAAATATAGGTATTGACTGAAAAAATTCCATATCTGACGATCACTAAATGAATGACAAAAAAATTTACATTAAAATGTTTGGATAATGGCTGTGGTGTCTACTCGATTGGTTTAGAACACTTCAAAACTATGCAGTTAGCTTTTAAGACTGCACAGCTCTGATGTAGCCACACTTAAACAATTTACACAAATAAATCCTTCTATTAAAACTGTGGAAGCCATTTATCCAGTTTATACAAAACCAAAACAGAACTGACCACCTTAAGTGGTGATTCCAGAGCACATTCCTACCCTTGTGATTGCTGATGTGGTGGTACGTCATGCTGATAACGCAGTCGGAGTGTTTGGAGTTCTCTGCGGTGGAGATTTAGTTCTTCTTCCTGTGCAGCCAGATCCTCCTGCAGACTCTGGAGCTCTGCCTTTAGCTGCTGGTTATGGGTCTCCAGGTCAGCAAAAGCCTGCTCCTTACGCTAACAAAACAACAGAATCCAGTTCAACACTTCAGTCTTCATGTAAACTATGTAAAGAGCCTGTACCCGAATTTAAAGGTGAATAACGGTATGCAACTTTTTGGTTGAGGGTCTGTCACCTGCTTGTTTCTATGGATACGTCATTGCTCTGCCTGGAATGTTCCACAGTATGACATTAAACAGTTCTACCTTACATTTACTCAATTACAGCTAGTTTTATTGCTCAAAAATACCTAGAAAAATTGCATTTTGACTATGAGCGGGGTCTTCTCTCCACAGATCTGACATGTAACTTGGTCTGGTTTGGTCTCCATGAAGATAGAAAGAAGGTTTAATACCATAAGGCGAAATATTCCAGACAAAGCAATAGCATCACCATAGAGAAAAGCATTTGACAGACCCTGCACCACAAAAGTTACATGATGCAGCTTTGATGTATTATTGTCAAGATAAATGCTCTTTACACCATGCATTGTTTGGAAAATGCAGCTACTTATGCAAAAAAATTAGAAAGTAAAATAATCTATTCATTATAAATAGCATTTTCTTAACATAACTTATACAGAATCTATTGACAGGGACACCTTTGTTTGTCCAATCGGCACAAATGCAACTGCCTGACACTATCGTAAATGCTTGATTCTCTGTAATGGTTCATTGTCACGAGTAACAAAAAGCAAATAATAACAGAGATTGGAGAACTATAAAAGGAACCGACTGTCTGACACTATATAAACAGTTGTTTCTGAGTCTTGGTGCGATATTCCAGTGGCAGAAAAGTTAAACACCCAAACTTAAACATAATCGCGACTCATGTAAATCAGGTACAGACCCTTTAACAATCAAAAAATGTATTGATATATCGCCACCTGTGCCTCTCTTTGGAGATTTTCGGCTCTTTCTGTGGATTCTTCGAGGTTTTGTTTCACAGTGTTTAGCTCCTCGGACAACGCATGATGCTCCACCTCCTTCTCTTTCACCACAGCATCTGCCTTGGCCAAAGTCTGCTCAGCGTGACTCTGGAAGAAAGAAGCCACACAGACAGGTCCATTAGTAAGACACGCAAAGTTAAACACTACTCGATCATTAATCTGCATAACGACAACAGCAGTTACATCGCACGGAGCTATGCAAACCGTTAATCTCCTGCTTACCCTGCACTCCCACACAAGAAAGTCAAAAGATTCCCACTAAGTCGAGAGGCTGGCTAAAAACACAAAAATCCGCTACCCCCTTGCTCTCCTTCCTCATTTTGAAACCACTTCCTTTGTAAGTGTTCTGTTTAAAAGGCAACAGCAGCGATGACGTGGTACAGCTGTAACTACATCCAGATGTGATCCCGCCCACTTGCAGGGCAGACCAGGGCCTTGCTGGTACCCCATACATGTTGGATACTTTACATGTGCAATTTGATATTAATAGACAGTAGAATAACATGTTTAGTAGTAATAATAGTAGCAGTAGTTTATTTGGTAATTTTACAGCACTACAAAACAAAACAGAAAAAAACCCATATACCATGACCGAAAGTGTTTAGGAAGAAGTAAAATGATGCTATTTTCTGATGACAAACCCTTTTAAACAATGACAGTATTCCAAAAAAGAAAAGTGGCGTATGCACAGCAAGTTTGCATTTACAATTTCACTTGTGACTTACTGTATAAATAGACAAAATATAAACTAAAACCAACAAAACTGAAAGCATAGTTAAATCATTCCAGAGCTCTATAGCTTTCAAAACATAACGCTTTACAAAAAATCCCCTTTATCTTTGATTAAAACTCATAAGCCTGAAATACTAGCTATGGGATTAAACATTTTTTGAAAGGTATGCTACATTATTAAGGATACTATAAATAACAAGTTTCTTTCTATGCCTCAGTTTGCTTTGACATTCTTATATTCTTGTCTAATCTTAAGTAGGGCTATAACATGATTCGCAATTGAATCGAAATTGCAATTTGCTACTCGAATCCATTCAAATTGCAAAGGCTGCAATTTTTGAAGTAAGTTTAATTTTCCCCCACCAAACAACAAAATATTTAGTGTATTTCAGCATAAAAACAGCTAATCCTAATTTAGTTTAGATGTTCTGAAATGTGATTCTGGTATTAGTTTGCAAGAAAAACTGAATGAAACCTATGAAGTGACAATTTAGAAATTTTTCTCAAATCGTTTATCCCTACTATTAACTAATAAAATAACTCAAAACTTGTAGATTGGGGAAAGGGGGCAGTGTCATGCAAACTTGCTAAGGTCATAACAAAAAAAATAAGTAGTATTGAGTATTGCTGTGTAAGTGCTTCAAACTTTATTTAAAAATGTAAAGCAAAAACAGAAAAACTCACCAGCACCTCCTTCTGCTCCTCCTCCTGGTTCCTCTCCTTCTGCCTGAACTCATCCGTCAACTCCTGGACACGCCCTCTCAACGCCGCCACTTCTTGTTTCAGCCTTTTGATCTCCTGCTGAAGCTCCGCCTCCCTGCTCCTCAGTGAGTCTCGTTGCGTCGTGAGCTCTTCCGTCGCGGTTTCCAGCGATTCCACTTTGCTCCTTTCCTCGGCGACCAGAGCCTCCATACGCACTAGTTCATCCTTCATCTCCTCAATCTTCCTCTCCAATGTGATCCTGCTTTCTTTTATATCACCCATTTCTAATTTCATCCCTTCTTCTTTTGCTCTTAGGTTATCGATCTCTTCTAATCGCTCCTTATCTTTGCTTCGGAGTTCTGTAATGGAACAATGTAACTGGTCGATTTCTTTACGAAGCACATCGACAGTTTGATCTTGAGTTTTATAACCATCAATTTCATCTTCAATTGCTTTCAACCTCTCTCCTTGCTCTTCCAGTTGGATTTGAAGTCGCTCCAATTCACAGTTTTTACCAATTAACTCGCTCTGAAGCTCCTCAACCTTCTCCATCTGCGATTTCAACCTCTTTGCAAACTCCTCCCCGTGCCCTCTGTACTCCTGTTCTTGGGTGTGCAATAATCTCTCCAATCCTTCCTTCTCCGCTGCTGCCGTTTCCAATTGACTCTGGAGAGTTTTGAGGCGAGATCGGAGAGAGCGCGTCGATGCCGGATAGCTAACTCCCAGCTCTTGTTTGAGGTTGCTGGGTCTGGTCTTTGGTTCTTGGATGGTGTAGTGCTGTGGCTCGGGGCTGGGAGCGGGCGAGGGGTTGATGCTGTCTCCATCCTGAGAGTCGCTGACTTCATGGCGGTTGGGGCCCAGCGTAGCGAGCTCAGCCTGCAGGGTGCTGATGACTTCATGCAGGCGTTCCACTTCCTCCTGCTTGTCGTGGCGGATTCGGAGGGATTCGGACTGGAGGTGTTCCACTTGAGAGCGCAAGTCTTCAACTTGAGAGTGAAGCTGTTCCAACTCCAAATCCTAACAGTCGAAGGAGATGGGCATTTAGCATCAGCAGTTGACACTTTTTAAATCACTATAGTAGCTAATTATGTCGTCTTTCACCATAATATTGTGTCACCTTGTTTTCAGTACTGTGCTCCAGCTCCTGCTCCAGTCTATGGATCTCATTTTGCAGCTGGTCGATCTCCAAGTTCTTCTCCAGGAGCAGAGCGGAGGGAAATGTGTCCTCCTCTGCCTCCTTGTCCTTGGGTTCTTCCTCCCTCTCCTCTTGGAGTATAGTGAGTGCAGACACATTTTCCTACAAGACATGCAAAGTAAAGTTTTTAAGCAATTAGCTATATGCACACAAGCATTCTGAAATCGTTTTAACATGTCTAACATATATGCTATTGCTTTAAAAATAAAAGGCCACCTTGACATAGAAAAAAATACCTTGAGAACTGTAATCTGTTCTTGCAGTTCGTTAACATGAGCCGTGTTCTGAGTCGTGATCAGCTCCAGCTGCAGTGTCAGGTGCTTTAGCTCCACCTCTTTGATGCCCAGGTCCGTCTGCACAGTCTCTAGTTGGCCAAGCAGCATTTCCACCTAAGGTTAAGGTAATACTTTAGTCTCCCCATGCTGGAAAATGCACCAAGCTGTACAATTGCTAAAATACTAAATAAATAAAATAAAACAGTAAATAAAATAAAATGCTAAAATTAAAGTTTTGCAATTGGTTCAGACCTCTTCTTCCTTGCTGTGGAGGTTCTGCTGGGCTGTGTCCAGAGCCTCCCGCAGCTCCTGTGTGGGCTCGTGGTTGTTCTTTAGGTAACTGTGCCGGGTCTCGTCCAGTTTGGACTGCAGCGCAGAGATCTGGAGTCTGTGAGACAGCTGCTGCTGCTCCAGGGCCTGTTTATCCTGTGAGAGGGCACAGGGAGAGGAAATTCAACATGACAACCATTTTTCTGATTATGTCAATGTGTGTGAGGTTTATTCTCCTACTTGTGTGAGCTCCTGTTCTCTCAGCATGGCCCTGTGGAGCTCTTGTTCCAGTTGGTTCACAGTTCTGCTGGTCTCTGCACTACTGAGCAAAGCCTGCTCCAGCTCCCTGATTCTACCGGCCAGTTTGTCAATCTCTTCGTTGCGTTCTGCGAGATCACGCTGAAATTGCTGGTTGGTTGCAAGCAGGGAGGCATGGTCCTCAGTTTTGTCTTTGATTATAGCTTGGAGATTTTCCACCTGCAAAAACAACACAGAAGAAAAGTGTTACAATACCAAAAATTTTGTGATCTTAGGTCACCAAGCCATGCTATATTTGCAGCCACTGATTATCAACTACAGCTACTCCAAGCGAGACTATGAATGAGCAACAAGCAGAAGATGATGAATGATGATGATCATTAGAGGTAAGAGGGACACAGCATGCACCAGGCAGATAAACTAGCAGATGTAAACTACAGTTAGTCGCCATACCTGGAAAATCATGTCTTCAAACTACAGCAATCCGTTCAACACAGGAATAAAAAAAGTCAGTGATTAGGAAACAGGTACACATTAATCTTATGTCTCTATGTTGTCATTTTGATTCTATTCAATCAAGTTTTTTCTTGTTAAAATGCATATTACCCACAATTAGAAATAATAGAAAATAAAATCTCACCTTGAGTCCTTTATTATCAGTACCAGAAGTTTGTCTAAGCTGATTTTCCAGTTTTTTGATTTCTTGTTGGAACTCATCTCTTTCATGCTCCCGCTCCACAGCTTGCTCCTACAAAAAATCCAAAGTATTTGAGCAAAACTATATAGTCCTAAAATTCAATGTTGCACTTACTACGTATGCAACATTAAACTGCAATTTGAATGGATGCAAAAGGCTGTGATTTTTGAAACACTGTAATTTCCTCCACAATAGTGATGTCATGATACTAAAATTTCAAACTTGCTTTCGATAATAAGGAATACACTTTATACTCAATACAGATTCCATTATCCATGATGATAATTAAAAAAACAACAGAATGTGATTTTCAACATTAAATCATAATACTTTCTATGTTTATATATTATTACCATGTGGCCTTATGTCTATTTAATCCCTCAGTTGTACCGTTCCATAGTGGTCCAACTATGTCGATGTCGACTGATTCAGCTCAAGATCATTCTAAAACTTTTCAGGAAAGTTAATTTCATTTCTGTCCTGTCAATGTGACTTTTTTAGTGTTCATATGTGCTCAAATAAGTACCTAGTTTCGATACTAGTTTTAGTGGTGATTAGTATTTGATTTTCTACACTTTTGACAACCCCACTCCATAAACAAATGTCCTGTGTTATTCCGCATAAAATCCCTGTAGTTTAAATCTGTACAAACATGATCTGAAAAGTGATTCTTGTATTAGTTTGACAGTTTATATTCTCTTTGTCAATTCTTCTGGACATGTTTAAAATGTGTGTGTTTAAAGTTTAAACAGAATCCTATTATTAAAACATAAATCTCAAACCATAATCGCAATGCATATCAGGAAAAAAAATGAAACTATATATTTTTCCAAAAATGCTTCAGCCCTGGCACTTACCTCTATGAACTGCCTGTCGTGCTTGACCTGCTTCTCCAGAGATTGGACTCTCTGCTGCAGGTCCTCCGTCTGGGTCTTGTGGTGCTGCTCTGTCTCCAGGCTCTTGGTTTCCTGCTCCTCCAGCTCTCTCTCCAGGGCTCGGATACGCTGGGAGAGGGAGCTGTGGTCCTTCTCTGCCTGACGCTGCAGGTCCAGTCTGTCTGCTGCCAAATGCTCCACCTCTGTCAGTAAAGCTGTACAGAAATGAAAAAGGATTACGCTTTTTCAATTTCAAAAAGATAAGAAATTATGATTTTCTAGCAATGTGCGATACCAGGGATTTTTGTTTTGATCCAATTACAAGAAATACTATGACACTGTAATATCAACAAGTATTTAAAACACTGATTATGAACTTTTGGATCTAAAAAATATATACACAGATTAACTTTTTTTTTTAAAGAAATGTTTATACCTCAAAAAATACTTCAATAGTATTAATTAGTATCAAAACTAAATACTCATTTGAACAAGTATTGATACTGAACAGCTTTAGAATGATCTTGAGCTGTAACAGAACTGGTAAAAGATCACATACACCTGGACTTTAATGTGTGAACACAAAAATGCCAGAGCGCTACTCATTTTAGCGGCCACAAAAAATGTAGACGATTATAAGAAAGAGGTGAAGCCTTTGGAAACAATATAATGCCTATAAACCAGACCATTGACCATTTATTAGTGCACAAAGTTAGGCTTCAAAATTATACGTTTACAAAGTTCATAGCCATGTAATTAACCAGTTTTTGTTATTTAGCACAATGACATAATTCTGATATCCCTTGGTGAGCTACTTGGAAGCTACAGGTTGGAGACTCCTGGTCTAAATAAAGAGATTGAAATAGAGTTTAAAATTGTGACAACACTAGTATAGACGTCATTATTTTAGTATCAATTTGCCCATCACTATCATTGTCACTGCAACACTGCAAAAACGGCAATATCAAAAATGGCAGGATGTCAATAATGCTTAAGGCAGAAGCTGATTCAGTGTATTTTTCAATTCATATCTAGAATGTTTGAACAGATTGTGGCTAAATGACCATTTCAGCTATTTGACCCTGGTCTATAATCTGGTTAGCATTAGTATTAGCAGCTTTATAAACACAAAAACGTTCTGATCTGTAACAAAAGTATAATGTAAAATGTTTAAGCTCAAATAAATATAAAAAACACCTTATGATCTACAATGAAACACATATATAGTATCCAAACTGCGTATTAAAGCCAAACTCAACCACTGCAAATCCCCTCCTCCCCCCTCCAGCACAACACGTCACTCTGACCCACAAACCTGTGCCAAAAGTCTACGGAGACTCGACGCATCTGAGCACAGACATTACACAAACACATGGTCACTAAAAACCAACATCGAGTATCCACATTGAAGTGAATAGATTTGCTTTTACCTTTCTCCCTCTCCCCCAGGTCTGCAGACAGGTGCTCCTTCTGCCTCAGCAGGATGGCATGCTCCTCGCTCAGCTCCTGGTTCTTGCATCGCAGCATCTCGATGTCTTTGCTGAGGTTTTGCATCTGGTGGAGTTTGACCTTTAACCCCTCCAGTTCCTCAGCCAGCCTCTCCTCCTGCGTCTCCTTCTGCTGCAAAGCCTCCTCCAAAATCGCCTTCTCTGCCACAAAGCCTTGCAGGAGCCCTAAAGGGATAAGAGCGTCAGAAAGGCTACAGCGCGTCTGGTTGGATGGAGAGACGAGAGAGAGTTACCCTCGGTTTTGTGTAGCTCCAGCTGGAGTTGGCTCTTCTGCTTGGCCTCCTCATTTAGCTGCTCTATCAGGAGCTTGTGCTGCTCGACCAACTGAGCCGAGTCATCCCTGCCCCGAGTGAACTTCTGCTCCAGAGACAGATGCACATTATGGGTCTCTTCCAGCTAAAAATAGAACACACAGTTTTTTCTGAGGATGAGTAATAATATGACATAGAAATGTTGGAGTCAAAAGGCAACGCAATGTCAGGAGTATACAACATCAAGAAGCTGGCCAAGCTCAAAAAAGGAATATATGGACCTCTCAAGTACTAACCCCACTGTTTTATTTTTACATTTATATTGTCTCTTCTGTAAAAAGTACAGTAATCCATGCCATTGATCAAATGAGCCAGACCACTAACGGGAAAACTAAGGTTCTTTGGTTTGACAAATTCCACATCTGTCATTTTTAATTTAAATTCAGTCAGCCATAACATCTTTAATTTTTTAATTTTTTATTTAAAGAGTTAAAACTACTTAAACTTCAAAAGTACCTGTGTGTTGGCCTGATTGAGCAGGTCCAGTAGTGTCCCCACAGCGTGATGAAGCCGTCCATTGGCTGAGAGTGCAGCTTCCTCTCCCTCGGGAGTCAGGTTTGTATCAGACACTAACAGGCTTTCACAGAGAGTGTGGGTCAGCTCCAAGTCCTCTGAAGACAAGTCCGCCACTGGAGAACCAACAATCATTACTATAATTAAAAGTGCCATTGTCTGCAAAAAGGTGCATCAGTGCTTGAAATAAAAATATCCCAACCTGCTTCATGTGCATCTTTGTTCCCAGTAGAACTTCTTCTACGTTTAGCTCCAGCTGAGCTTGTGTCATGTGATCTTACTTTCTGTCCAATCAGCTCCTCTGTTGCAATTGTACTCCGCACCATCTCCACAACAACCCTCCTCAGCTTCTCGTTAGCAGTGATTAAAGAAGTCCTATGACACATGATTACATTAAAATGGCATTTCAAAGACTGCTTTATTCAACGCTACATCAGCGTAGGACCTACTTTTCCTCTTTAGCAGCCTGGAGGTCGTCAGTGAGCATTTTGAGCAGGTTGCCGCCCTCCTGGCTCTCCCTTTCTCTGCGTTGGAGCAGGGTGTCTAGGGTCTCCATCTCCGAGCGCTTACCCTCCAGCTCTCCCTGCAGACAGCCAACCTCTTCTCGGAGCTGGAACAAATACAGCAGGTAAAAAAAAGTCAATAAATCCTAATAGATGACATATTAAAAAGGGAGCATATCACCTGATCATAGAGCACCATAGAAAAGCACTGTTAAACGCAGTCCTGATCAGAGCAGGAGGACAGTCAGCTACACTTGAATCTTTCCCTCTCTTTTTCCCTCTCTTCTTTGCCCTGCCCTATCAAACACCTCTCCTAAAGACACCTGCTTCAACAAAACAATGGGGTTGCCGTGACAACAGCCCCCTCCCACCTCTCAACTGTTAAATCCAAACCACAAGAGGCAGTAACATCTTATGTATAACGGCAACATAAAGCAGCTCAATAGAAACAGTACATCAACAGAGAGGGATGATTAATGATTGACAGCTAAATACCAAGTGACTGGAGGTTTCTTTTTAAACTTAACTCCTCGTCAGTTCAGTGTAATATCCCTAAATTGAATGGCAACTCTGGCTGTAGCTGAAGAGATTCTTTATCGACAAAAGACCCAGAAAATCTTCAGCTAAGTTACTAACCAACTTCGCCTTTCTGCTGCTGTCCCATATAAATCTTTCTAATCTAAAATATTACTAACTACAGAAAATGGTCGACCAAAATTTGTATTACTCGAGACACAATTGGCCAAAACGACTAAAGTCCTACAGCTCTAAGGGCAACAAACAAATATTTTCGGCTTATTTTGGGTTACTGGGTGAGAACGGTAAACCATCATCGTAAATCATCGTAAAAATTTATATTACTGCACAAATATTGATATTGTAAAATCGGCCAAGACAATTCATATTAATATCATAATAAGAAAATACTCACATCTTTGCACTGTTTTCCTTACAACCTCTTGTATTTTTATAATTTATTTCTATTTTATTTTTAGTTGAACATTTATTTAACACCAGACTCTTGCTATTTTTCCAACTTATTTAGAATTTATTACCATTTATATATTTTATGCTCTTCGTTATTGTAATATATTGACAAAATTTTAGCACTTTTCCTTTTTGTTGTCTTAATTTTATGACGTCTGTGCAGCACATTGGAAAGTTTGTTTGTAAAATGTACTATAGAAATAAAGTGGATTTGGATATTGTGAGGAGTGAGCTACTGCGTCCAAGTCATTTCCCTTGTGGATCAAGAAAGTTTGCCTAAGTGTAAATAAATATATTGCAACTACACAATGTTCTAAATCTGACTGAAATGTTATTGTTCTTTCAAAGTAAAATGTGAGAAAAGTCACTAGTCCTAATAATGTCTAGGCTGTAAATCCAATAATCCAATTTATTCTACCCACAATCCTCTAAACACTATTTAAAATGTTGCTGTGAATAAAACTGTTTTCCTGTGTAATAACCGTAGACACTGTACCTGGGCCACCACAGCATCGAGCTGTTGGAGCTGAGCGGTCAGCTGGCTCATTTTGCTGGTGTAGCTGCTCTCTTTCTCCTCCTGCTCTGAAGTGTGACTCCGCCTCAGCTCCTCAAGCTCCGCCTCCTTCTGCTCTTCAAACTCCGTCTTCCAGAAAACAGGGATCAGGATTAAAACGCCAAGTATCCACAGTTCATTTTCACTCCCTCCAGACACTGGCAACTCAAAAAAGAATTTCCAGAATGGTCGAAGGGGCGATACAACTTTGAGGAGGGGATTAAGTGGAATTTGGAGCTTTTATTCAAACCCAAAAGGGAAAGAACTCTACACATGAAGTGGTCCAGCTGGGGCTTAGAGAGAGCAATGCCCCACACCCCTCCTCAGAACCACATAATCCAACATTATATAATCACGCAAACAAGCAAATTTATCCGTTTACTAAAAATACGAGTAGAAAACCTGATGTCATCTTTACCTTGATCTGCTGAACCCTCTCCTGGAGCCGGTCCTCGGATTGGGCCTTGAGGAGCTCCACTTCCTCTGTGAAGTGTTGCCGTTGCCGTGACGACGACTCCTCCAGCTCGCGGCGACATGCTTCGAGCTCGCGGGCAGAGATGTTCTTCAGCTCCTGAGAGGACACATGTCAGGGATTTGTTTAATACCAGGGCCAGCCAGATGCTCGCTGTGTCCCTATTAAAATGTGTGTAAATGCCCCGTGTGCAGACAGGCCGTAAAAGGATAAACAATAGCCATGTAATCCTTTTCTAATGGGGTGGTAAGCAATAGAAACAAAAACATGGGAGCTCACCACATGAACTAGGATTACAAAGTCTGGACGATATGAGACAATCCTGAAATCCTCATATTGATCCATCCATATTTTATATTTTTTATTTTGTCTTCAAATGGTCTATCTGGTCTAAAATACACACTTTTACTGAAAGAACTACTTTGGAACTCTATTAAAAAGACCCAAGCAGATCACTGGCAATTACAAATGACAGACTCTTGATTGAAATTTGCCCCATTTTGTAACTTTTCAGCCAAAAGATAGACTAAATCAATAAAGATTCATCACTTATTCACAAAAAACAACTTTAAAAACATGCATTTGTACTGTGAGCAGGTTTGCATCTCCACAAACCTGACTCAAACATGGTCTGGAGGCCTGATTCATCAGTCTGTTTCACTTCGTAGAAACTGTCTGACCTCGCAGCATTAGAATTTGTTCGCTCAACGGTAGGCGGGTACTTTTTTCATTTAACCAATCGCTATTATTTGGTTGTGACGTATGTAATGCGCCACTAACAGGGCAAAATGTCTTTGTATAAAAATTCATAAATTTTTGTGAACCGTCTAGTGTAAACTCGCACTTCTGGATTTTTTGTATTCTGATTCCTGACCTAGTCACTGGAGAGAAATGAAATTTAGTGGAGGCACTAGGTGGTGCCAGCCTGGCTACTGGAGGAGAGCCTTGTTGCCACGAAAATAAAACATCCATCTCTACCTGTACTAAAGTGTGGTTTGAACTTTATTTTTATGGAGTCACGCAGCTGAAGTACCGCAAAAATATGTAATATTGCTTTAGCTTAACTGCACAACCTTAACTTAATCCTGTTTCATGTTTTCTTTTATCATCATGGGACACTTTAGAATCTATGGCTCGTTACCAGGAACCTAAAACAAACAAATACACAAAAGAACACAGGAGTAGCTGACCTGTAGCTGCTCTTGGTGCTGTTCAGTGAGCTGTTGGATCTCTGCAGCGCAAGTGCTTGTAAGTTCTTGAAGAGCCGCGCTGTGCTGTTGCTCAAGCTCCAAAACCTATTACAGAAGGCATATTTAGCCAAACCAAATCACTTTGAACTGGTAGAATTACCCATACACAAACTGACTTGTCTCTTCAGTGCTTCCAGTGCTTGACAATGTTCAGTATCCAAGACTTCTTTTTGGGTAGAAAGTTCCACCTAAAAAGAAAAAATTTGCAAAGTGGGAGACTTAATTTAGCTCTACCTTACAAAAATAGACACAACTACATCATCTTTATTGGTTTGTAAGGCCTAACACCAATTTTTTCATGCATTTGAGCAAAATATCTCTTGCCTTAGTACAGATATATTGTACAGGCAGCTCTTGTAATTGTTATTAGCATTATATTGATGGCAAAACTCTGCTCTGGTTGTAAAAAGCTTATAAACACACGCATTCCGATAAAGTATGTGAGGAATTAATTGGACTATAGTAAAACATAAAAAATTAACTAGCTTGTTTTTTTATGTTTTTAAGATGGTAAAAATCAGGTCAGTGCTTTCATTTGTTTCTGTTTTCAATTACTGGTAAATAAAATAGATTCTTGATTACCTTGTGCGCCTGTTTGAGTTCTGCAGCCATGGCAGCGATGCGGTCTGTGAGCGTCTTACTCAGCTCCTCCCTGAGCCGCTGCTGCTCGCTCACGGTGCGCTCCAAGATCTGCTCATGTTCACTTTTCTGCTCCAGTAGTTCTCTACAGCGCCTTTGCTCCAGGTGCATCATTTCATCCTGCAGGGTCTGAGAAATGGAAAATACACAACAACAAATTCAAATGAGAAGAATAACTGTGTCTGAACTCTGTGACCTCAATTAAATCACATCAATTCTGTCTCAAAGATGATAAAACTATACAACTATACTTTGCCTGGAATGTTCCACAGTGAGGCATTCAAGGATTCATTATGCCCATGGAGACAAGCAGGTCATACCCCCAAGCTAAGTTACATGTCAGATCTGTGGATAGGTGCCCCCACTCACAGTCAGAATTAGGGCTGGGCGATATGGCAAGATCTACAATTTTTTGCAACCACAGGATAATTACAGGAACTGCTGGTCTTTCAAACAGGGTAAGTGCTTTTTATTTGTCACATAGTTTAAATCTTTTGACATTTTGGATGTTTTTTTAACAATGTAAATTGTTTAACTGCACAATAATCCGCTAAATCCCATTCATTAAAATCACAAATTAATCAAATTCAGTTGATTAAACTGCCCAGCCCTCGTAAGATTGCATATTCAAGACATTTGGAGCAATAATTACACTGGTCACTGGATGAATGCTAGACAGATAAGTTTAATGCCACACTGTCATGCAACATTCTAGGTGAAGTGATAAGCAAATGGCAGACCCTCCACCAAAAAAGTTAATGTTTTGCATTATTTGATTTGTTTGACTACTCTAGCATTTTTTAAGAGTAAAGCAGATTTACAGCAACAGTTATTGTGTTACACTTTTAACCAATGACTCATGACTACACATTACAATTATATTTGTGACACCTTTAACTAATATTAAACGTAAAACACTCCCCTAACACAACCCAAGCTCTTCAAACCAAACAAGCCCTTGCTCTCTTACCTGTACTTCTTTGAGATAGGTGGCCTCCAGAGTGTCCATGTTTCCCAGCATTCTCCTCTCCAGCTCGTCCTTGTCTTCTTGGTGCTTGCGTTCCAGTTGCGCCTCTTGGGCTTGGAGCTCAGCCTGACTGGTTTCCTGAAAGGCGGCCTCTAAGCTGGCGAGGTCGAGCTTTCGTTGTGAATGAAGGGCCGCTTCCAAGGCAACAAGCTCGGCGTTGTGCTTGTTCTGGAGCTGCGTGGTCATGGCTGCCAGCTGATCTCTGTGACTGGTACTGAGGGCGTCCAGCTGCCCTGTGTATCGGGCAGTGAGGGCATCCATCTCTTGAGAGTGTTTGGTCAGTGCCTTGGCCTTCTCCTGGGCCAGTTCAGATTTAAGCTTTTCCTTTATGTTGGACAAAGATGATTCATATTTCTGGGACAAATTTTGCTCTAATGCAGCCTTTTCTTCCTTAAACCTAAAAACAAAGTATATATTACAGGTATGGAGCATTGGGGCTGTTGAATACTACTGAGGTTAATATTAAAAAGCAATCAGCAAAATGTCATTCAATAGAAAATATGTAAAACAAAAATGACCTATAGCAATAATAGTCAAAATTATAATAAATTAATGAATCCTTACAGTATACATATTTTTAAAAAGGTGTTAAGAGCCACTGAAAAGTATGAACAATAAGATGAGCGAAAAAAAGCGTACCTTTCTTGAGCTTGTTGTAACTTGTTTTTGAGCTCTTCTTCCATGCTCTTCTTGGTCTTTTGTAGTTCATTTTCAAAGTGCGCCTCCAGTCTCTGCCGCTCTTTCAGGAGCTGTGGGCCTGACACACATTGTGGCATGTTAGAATGAGGAACTGCTCCTAAATGAATTGAGGAATGCATTAAATTCTTACTGTTATCACTGTCTACTGCAGCTTGCAGAGACTTCAGCCTGTTGTTTTCTTCTTGAAGGGCTTTTTCAAGGTGCTCCCTGTCTCTCCTAAACTCCTCCCTCAGAGCACACAGCTCAGACTCATGCTTGTGTTGGAGCTCTTTTTTCAGTGTGCTCAGCCTCTCTTGCATCTCTTCCCTCTCCTTCTGCAGGGCATCCTCCAGGTGAGCAAGCTCAGCGGCAAAGTCCTCTTTCAGCTGCAGGGGGTACAATAGTCACAGTGTGCATAAAACTGCACTGTCAATGAGACCGTTAATAATAAACAAGAGGAAGCGTGTACCTTCAGTGTGCTCTGTTCATCAGCTTTGTGCTGGTTACTCAGTGCAGACAGTCTGCTCTCCAGAGCATGGATAATACTGGCACTGTTCCTCTGCTCTTCTGTGAGACACCACAGCCTCTGCTCAACCTCCACCTAGGAGTGAAAAAATAAATTGTGATACTCCAGTATGAACAAACATAAGAGGTAAAGGTATTGGGGTGAAAGTACCTCTGCTTGCCTGGCTGCCTCCAGCTGGAGTCTGCTGAGCTCTGAAACAACACATGAGAATAGGTATAAATATGCTTTAATGTAGGTCTAATACAACCATGTACTACTGTAGTACCTCTTAGGTGGCTTTCAGAAAGTTTGGCTTTGAGTTGTTCCATTTCTAAAGCATGGCGAGACTTTATATCCATAAGTTCCTTGTAATACTGATCTGTGAGGTCTGAGCGCACCTATAAAGGAAATATCAAAGAAAACATTTTGCAAAAACAGTCAATACCAGATGAAAATATAAAATTGACAGTAAATGAAAAGGAATGCGCTGTAATAATGTTTCAAACCTGCCGTAATTCTTCTTTGAAGGTCTCAGACAGAGAAGACCTGAGCTCAGCCAGCTCCAGGGTGTGCTTCTCCTCCAGCTGATTAAGCATTTCCTTATAGATTGAAAACATTTTAATAACTCAATTACTTTTGAAAAACTACTTTAGACTAAGCTCAATTCTCACCTCTTGTTTTCCATCATTATCAATTCCCTCAGTGGGAGAATATACACTAAACACAGTAAGATAGAAAAAATTAGACTTGAGATGGATGCAAAACACTCTTCAACTGCAGCACTTTTAATGTACCTGTCATTTGCGGTCTTCAGCACAGAATCTTCTAGTGCTCCTTCTACCATCCTCAGCTGTAACAGTGCAATTTCCTCTCGATAGCCCTCCTCTGCGGCTTGCAGCCTCTGCTCAAAATATCTAAAAAAATTGGGTGCTATTAACTGTTTGCTCATGTGCTGTATACAAAATATGACAGATCTTTTTCTTACCTCCTGAGGCTCTCCAGCTCTGCTTCATTCTGCTGTTTGATTTCACGTTTCTGTTCATTAAAATCCACCTTTAAGCGTTCTATGTCCTCAACGTGAGCAGAGCGGGCACGCAGCTGTTCTTTTAGTTCTGAAACACAAGGCCAAATGTACCTACATATCAATACCAACCTTTTTATCTCAAATGTATTTATTTATTTATTTCATTATTTGTTATAATCATTTAAAATGCATAAGACAAGTTAGAAGGTAATTCCAGTGGTAATTCCATGATTTACCCATTAACCAAATTATAAATAAGGGCAGAGGTCTGTAATTTAGGGCTGCAAGTATTAATTGAAATAGAATTTAAATTGCAACTGCTAAATCGAGAAGGCTCCAATTTTTAAGTACCCTAATTTTCTCCATTAACAACAAAATATCCTGTTTTATTCAGCATAAAAAACTTCTAACCCTGCCCTTTAGGTCTGCATAAACATGCTCTGAAATGTGATTTGTGTTAGGATTTTGTTCAAAGTTCACATTTAACATAACTTAACGTATCCAGAAGAATTGACAAAATTACTGAAATATGAACTAACAAACTTTCAGTCATTTTGTCAATTCTTCTGGAAAGGTCAAGTTATGTAAAATATGAACTTTGAAAAAAATCCTATTACAACATTCATCACAAGTCTAAAATTGCTAATACAACGCTTGTCAGAAAAATCGCAATTGGATTATTTCCCCAAATCGTTCAGCCCTAGAGTAATTACAATTTATTTCATTATTATTTCACATCCCACTATTTCATCAAATGGGTTTAAACTGTTTAAAAATCATGCTCTTTTCACGATTACTGTAGTATTAGTATAGTGTGATAAATATTACCCACATGACACGTACCATCACACTAAACTAAGTCCGAATTTAAAAAACACAACTTGAACACCTGTCATGAGCACTTTAACTTAACAACTGAGTTACACTGAGATCATTGTACAGTGTTCATGATGCCTTGAACCCACCTCCGAGCTCCTGACGGTTTGATCTCATGCTCTCCAGCTGAGACCACAGTTGACCCACTTCCTCCTGCGAGTTTTGTTTCAGTAAGCTCTTTTCCTTTTGTAATTTCGAAATCTACAACAAAAGCATAGTTAAGTCATTTTACGCTGATTATAAAACTTTGACTACCGGTGTGTTTTACCTGTTGCTGCAGTTCACCCTCCTTGTCCTGTAGGAGGAGCACTTGCTGTTCCTTTTCTTGTAGCTCCGCTTTATGACTGGAAACCAACTCCTCCAGCAAACCTAAAACACACAAGAAAGGTCAAAGTGCATATGTTGAATGTTTGGCTGGATAGTAGCTGAGGTAAAAAGATTTCTATATGAGTTATGACACAGTTTGTGGGGAAAAATTGTTGAAAAGAATGGTACAATAATGCAGGGACAATTTATCTGAAAGGAAGCAGACAGTTTACACAATCTTTTTTTTTTTAAATGAAGCTTTAGTCATTTATTTTTATTAGTCAAATCATAACCACTGTGTAATCTAGACACATTTTGCTCTTTGTTAATTATGGCTGCTAGGTAAATGTTGGTGAAACGAGTCTAACCTGTCATGCGCACTTTGAATAACCATCTAAATAAACATGCATACAAAATAGGGATGTAACAATATCCAAATATCGGTACGATATTATCACGATATGCGTCTTACGGTACGATATTTATTGTGATATTTTGGAGAGGCTGATATAATTGTAGATAGGGTATTTTAAAAGCAAAAAAGTATCCTGACAAGATTTTGGTGTGAATTATTACCGTCATAATGCCAAGAATTCAAGTAAAAACATATTTCTTCATGTTGTCTGTGATGAAACGAATCATGAGATATGTAGTTCCCGATGTTTAATAGCTACTGCAGCTGTAAAACAATGCATTTAAGCAAAGGAACTTGTAATTCGATATATTGTGACGCCACCACGATACTATTGCAAGACGTTTGACGATACGATATCACGATATTTCGGTTATTGTTACATCCCCAATATAAAACAATGTGATTTTGGTTTATACTTACGAGTAGCAGCATCTCTTTCAGACAAGGAGTGTTTGAGTTCTTCAGACAATTTCTGGTCCTGTTCTTGGCTGGATGTGTGGTAATCCTCCAGTTTCGCCTGAGTCTCTTGGATCTCAAGTCTGGCCTGGGACAAAGCAGCCTGGGCTTCAGTGAGGTCCTTGTTGGTCTGGTCCAGTTCTGCCTGAGTCCTGTTCAGCCTCTCCTCCATGTCTGATAATGCTGCCTGGAGATTAGACTCAGCGGTAGAAGCCTTCTCCAACTGGGACTTCAGAGACTAAAAAGAGCAAGTCATGATTAGACAAACATGAAAATGAGTCATAGGCACTTTAAAATCCAAATCCTTGTTGCTATGTCCAACCTGGATCTCCTTTGTGGCCTTCTCTTCCAGGGATGTCCTCTCCTTTGCAAAGTCTTCATCCAGCTGCTGCTTTAACTTATCTGTATAAACAAAAACCGAAAATCATTATGTGAAATCTGTGTCCTGATATGACATGCGATATAACGCCAAGTCATGTTTAAAATGTAGAGATGCAGAGTCAGACAACGTTTGCATTACCATGTGAAAATGTATAATCTAAAATAGTAATTGGGGAAATCACTTGGAAACCTGCTGAACACTCTTACCCATGTGACTTTGATGCAGCTGCTGCCTTCTCTCCTGCTCCTCTTGGTGGTGTCGTCTGATTTGGTCCAGTTCCATCTGATGTTTGGCCTGGATCAGAGCCCTCTCCTGGGTGAACGTTTCTTTCATGGAGGCCTGGATCTTGCCCACCACCGCATCCTGAGACACCTCCAAGTGGGACTGGTGGACGTTGGTCAAGCTGAGGCGCAAGGCTTCCAGCTCCAGCATCTTTTGGGCCTAAGAGGAGAGGCGAGATTTAGTCTGGTCATATTTTATCGTTTAGTTCCAACAATTAATTGTGTTTTGAGCAATATAAAAGAAAGGCTGCACAATATCAAATTTAAAACTGCAACAAAATCTTAAAAACCACATCATATAGCATTTTGCCAAAACATAGACTGGAAAAAAAGAAACAAACATGCTTTTATTTTAATTTGCTTGTGTTTATTGTAGTGAAATAATAAGGATGCATATTTTTCTGAATAGGCTTCCTCACAAATATCACTTATTTGACCTGGATGACGGCCTCCTCCTGCTTGTCTCCCTGAAAATCCTTTGGTTATATAATTGCACATTATGGCATACAACTTTTCTATCTCCATGGAGAATGTTTGAAAGTGTGGTTTTAACTTTACATTTCCATGGAATCATCCACGTGACTTGCCAGCTCCAGAAAGTGTGCCTTTAATATATATACAATTTAGCAATATTTTGTCTTGGCTTTCATTTAACTAAAATCAGAACTTTAAATCAATCAATTATACAATATTATTTCTGTGCCTACCTGAACCTGCTGCATCTCTGCTTGGTGTGCTGCCTCCATGCTCTCTCTCAGCTCCAGGGTCACCTCAGTCTTCAGTTGATCCAGCTCGTCTGCATGTCTGCTGGTCAGCTCTGTCATCATCCTCTCGTGCTCCCGCTCTGTTACCTGGTAGTGTCAAAAATACATCATGAAAAATAAAATAAAAAACAATCCGTGTGGTTTTATGAACACACTGAAATGCCTCAAACACGTTGTACCTGTTTGATGAGGTTGATCTGCCGCTTTTGTTCCTCTTCTAAAGTGAACTGAAGCTCCACAAGTCTGTTTTCAAACTGAGACTTCAACTCGGAAGTCTAGACAGAAAAAACACATTTTCTTTATAATAAAAGGACTGGGTGGTATTGGAAAATGTTTTACTGCAGATTACAATATCATGGTATATTACAATTACAAATGATACTAAAATGAAAAATCCTGTGAATAATTGATCGCAAATTTTCTACTGTGTATCTTAAAAACAACTTTCCAGCCCGTCGCTAATTAATTCTTATAGTACCTCTTGTTGATGTTTCTTTTTCAGCTCAGAGATCTCTTGTTGGTGGGACTTCTTGATCATCTCTGTAGCCTGCTCCACAGCTTGCTCCTGTTTCTCCATCAGCTCCTTTAGCTCCTTCTCACTTTTCCGCTGATGTTCTTCCAGGAGACTCCTAACATCTGAGAGCTCCTTTTCCTTCTCCTGTCTCTCCTCCTCCCATTTCTCCTTTTCTTCAACCAGCTGGAGAAGACATTGTGACTTTAGTGTTGTGAATTTGATCGCATTAATGTGTGTAAACATTTTAGAAAGATAATTTTAGATTTAAAAAAAGGGGCTGTACCCATTTTTTCATGTATTAAAAATCAAATTTGTTACGCCGCAGTAGATTGTAAAAGTATCTCTTAGAATCACATCAAATTATAAGTCCTCCCCATACCAGGAAGTGCACTATTAGCATTATTGTGACTGCAACCGTAAGTCAAATATAGCAACTTTAAAGTATTAATATCAGATTTAAAATGTAATGTTGTAATGTGAGTGAATAAAGGCTTTTTTATTTTATTTATGATGTCAAAATGCTGTGGAAAAAAAGATCTAATTAAAAAATTCTCACCTCAGCGTCTTTAGTTTTTAGTAAGCTTTCAAACTGATCCAGCTCCTCTTCCAGGACCTGCTCCATTTTGTTGATGCGTTCGTTCATCTCCTCTGCTCTCCTCCTGTGCTCCTCCTTCTCCTGCAGCGCTTTGACTTGGGTCTCCTCCAAGTTGGCAACATTTTGGCTCAGGCAGACCATGCGCGATTCCAGGTCGCTCTTCTCCTTCTCGGCTAGGTCCAGACTGGCCTTGCTCTGGTCCAGTTCGAGCTGAAGTTGGTCCATTTGGTTCTGAATGTTTAGCAGCTGTGTCTGGGAGCTTTGGAGATCCTTCAGAGCCTTCTCCAGCTCCAGAGTCCTTTGGTTCAGCAGCTTTGTGCTCGTTTCAACTTCCCTTTTAGTGTCTTCAAGGTCAGATTTCAGGCTTTCAGAGAGGTCCTTGAAAGAGCAGAAGCACAGCATTCATATGAGGTTTATTACGCAGTCTTCACACTTATTTAGAAATATTTGAGGACCTACACATTGTTAAGGAGCACACACTATGGAATAAAAAAGAAACTTAATGCTGCTCTAACTGTGTTCTCTCATCATCAACTTAATCAGATGCATTTCAGTTGATTCATTCATGTTTGAGTAATACCCACCCCCACTTACCCAATATCTCCTACCACTTCTCTGTAATTACTTGTGATTATCCAACTTTAAAAAAAAAATCTAAATTCAAAATAGTCACATAGCCGTTTTTCAGCTATAGAAACATACATAATATCTGTTGCTTGTTACAGTTAAATGCCACAATAAAGAGGTGGTGCTCATGAGTTCTTCTATTCAATCTCAATTTACAGATAAAACATTACTTATACTTGAAAACACAGCATTGCAAATGTCAAAGAGAATGTGTTAGCACGTAATGTAGCGCAAACATATATTTTAAAAAGCCATGAATACCTGAAGTGTTTGCAGCTGGCCCTCTCCAGTCTCTGGGCTCTGTTTGGGTGAGTAGTTCCCTTTACTCTGCTCTGGGGAGAACACAAGCAGGTCCACAGGTTCAGGTAAAGGACATTCCTCCTCCTCCGTCACTTCAGTTTCTCTTTTCTCCTGTAAGGCACCAGGTTTGTTCTGCAGCTCCTCTTGTTCTGGGCTTTTCTGGAGCATCTCCTCCTCCAGCTGGATCCTCTTCTCCTTTTCCTCCTCCAGCTCCAGCTGGGCTTCCCTCAGCTCCTCAGTCACTTGAGCCCACCTAAAAAGGAAAAACAAAAGCACAGAACCTCACGTATAAAAATTTCAAATCGAAATTTATAAAGCTTCACAATGCCAACATAAATTAAAAATAACACTTGCACTAATGTTAACACTATGTTAATATTAGTAGTTGAACTGAAATTGCAAAATGTGCTGATTAATCTTTTAGCTCTGGACTAGCGTTATCAAAAATTAGATACTTAATACTCAAATAAGTATATTGTTTCCCTACTAGTTTTAGTATCAATGTTTAAAAAAGCCACATAAAATAAACTTTTCCTGAATAGCTTTAAAATGATCTTGAGCTGTATCAAAACAAGTATAAGAGCACATAGTCTAGTATACGTATAGTAGTATACACCCATGGACCACCATGGAACCTGCCTTAAGGACTGAAGAATTACACAGCTGCACATATTATTTAATGTAACTGAGATTCCAAAGAAGCTGGGACTGACTCTGTATTTGGTTTGGAATGTTGAATCTTGTTAGAAAGGCTTGGCGTGGGCAATGAGTGGGGTCACTGGGTTGACTTACCTGCTCCTTGCTTCCTCCAGCTCTTCTGCGCTCTTGGAAACCTCCTCAGTCAGCACCTCCAGGTCCCGTTCCTTCTGTGCCAGCTCCTCCTGCAGCTCCCTGCACTGCTGGTACAGGAGGTCCTTCTCCAGGTGAGTGTCTCCAGACTGAGCTGAGGTGTTACTCAGGTCTAGTTTGTCGTTCTCTGCTGCGTTGAAGTCATCATAATCATCCTCGTGGACTTCTTCAAGGCGGTTAGAGATGGACAATAAGGCATGGTCTCCCAGGATTTCACTGTTCAGTTCAAAGCTGAGAAGAGGAAAGGAAGTAAGTATTTTTGAAAACTCAGGGCAATAAACACAAATCATGTTTAATCATTATATCGGTCTCTTTTAATGGTATGAATTATTATAATGTATGTAATGAGCCAAACCACAAAGCACATCGGCATCTCAAATTAAATTATCTATTACAAGTTGGTAGAAATGAGTCAATCCATCTTTTTAGGCCATGTATGGTATGCTATTCCTTAATTACAATTTAGCAGCCCACTGGGCAGTGATTATGTTTTCAATCAGTCTACTAGTTAAACTTATTTCTATTGTATAATTGAGATAAAAAATATATATATTTTATTTAACCAAATGCAAAAGGTTGAAATATTGAGTTTAAATTGGTTCTATTATTAATTAAAATCACAAATTCCTGTTCACATTTTGACATAAAAAGGTCTTTTGGCATGTGTTTTTTTGTGTCTGTATGGTCCAGATAATGATAACCATTATAAGCATTATCAAAAAGCAAATACAATTTTAACAGTTGACTAGCCACAACTGTGATTAATCTCTGCAGCCTTAGTTGTGGGCAAACCAAATCATCAATAATTTTTTCAATATGTTCCAACAGTGTTAGAACAAACCTGCAGTCTCCAGACATTTCCAGCTGGCTGCAGTTCTGGAAACCCTCTTGGCCGAGTGAGGACTGGGAGCAGGCGGGAGGCTGGGAGGACAGATATCTCTCCATCAGCTCATCCCCTGTGAGAGACACGTTCAGACTGTCCTCACTTGACTTGAGCTCCTCGCTGCCATCTCCACTGTCCCCTGGGTTAGCCTCATTACAAGGGAAACCCGCTCTGGCCTGGTTCTGTCTATTCTTGGACGCCTTTAGCCCTTGTACTTCCTCCTCTCTGAACCTCAGCTCCTTCTCCCTGTCCTCCAGCTGCTTCTTGACAATCTCCAGTTCCTCCTCCAGGCTCTGTACTAGACGTGCTGAGCTAGCTGCCTCCTCACCAAACCTCTTCTCCACGTCCCCCTCCTCTTGTAGCCTCTGCCTCAGCTCCAAAACCTCCGTGTTGAGTCTCTCCTTCTCCTTTTTGTACTGCTGCATCTCCAGACACTGTGACTGTAGGTCCTGAAGCTGCATGAGATTGCGTTTTAGCTCCTCCTCCCACTCCCTCTTCTCTTCCTCCAGTAACAAAACCGCATCTCTTTCTTTTTGGAGTTCGGCAAGAAAGTTCTGACTCTTCTCCTTTTCGTTTTCCAGCTCGAGTTTGAGTTTTTTCAGAAGGGCGTTTGTCGTCTCCTCATCGCTGTCCGTGTTGGAACCTTGGTTTTTACATTCAGGCGGCGCGTCCTTATTACTGGAATCTGAATCCGAGGAATGCCCATGTAAAGTTTTAATGCGTGCGAAATCCATGCTGGTCTGAAAGCAAAAAGAAGTATTTTTTTATAACTTTGGCCACAATAAATCTAGACGGGGTTTTTGGTACCTACCTGTTGAAGCTGCTTTTGGAGAGCTTGGATCTGTCCCGTTAATGTCTGGGCCTCCATTTGAACCTGGTCTCTGCTGGACAGCGCCTCCTGCAGATTGGCACTGAGTTTGGCAATGATCTCGTTGCGCTTCTCCACAGCCTGCTGCAAGAGCTGAACAAAAAAGCCCATTTAATTGCATTTTATTCTCTGTATAATAAGTCATAGCTTCAGATCAGTGTTTCATGTACAGCTCGGGGTGGTCCGGTTTCTCTACAGTGTAAATGTGTTTTATTTGGAGACATATCAATAAGTAAGAACATTATTTACAGCTCCCACATCCATGGTTTTATCTCATTTTAGCCAATCCTTGTGCCTAATATAGTCCAGATTTTGTTCTGATGGTACTTGGATTAATAACGCAACACAGCTCATGTAGCTAGATCAAGACCAAGGAGGCATTATATAGTAAACGAAGAGTCACTGATTGGTCCCTTTCTGCAAGATAGACAAGTAAAATCCCATTTATTTATGCTTTATGCTTAATTGGAGCGTTTGGGCGTCCATGCAAAAAGATGACACACTGGCCCCAGAGGCTAGAAGTGGGGAGCGGCGATAAAAATAGCAGAATAGAGCTCGCTTTCAGCACACATGTACTCTACAAGTGCTTCAATACATTCTTCAGTAAGATAATTAAATAGAGTAAAAGGACAGCCCACCTTGAGCTGCTCTTTGCCTGTGAGCGCTGCCAGGTCCTCATCTTTCAGCTGCTCCACGGGGCTAAGGCTTCGGTCCGAGGAGGGAGACGACTCGACTTCTTTCCTCTGCGTGACTTTAATCTTCTTAGGCTGTTCATCAACCTAAAAGGGTGGACACAGTCTTATGAGAATAGATGTGAACATTTAAATAGCACATATAATGCAACGTTACTACACGAAACCTTACAAACAGGCATTATATCCAATTTTTTTTCTCCATTTATTTGAGCAAAATTAGTCTTGCTCAGAAGATATATTGTATATTGTATAAGCCACTCTTGAAGTTAAAATATGCTGCTGCTCTAATTATGACACTTTATTGTCTGATAATCAAGAAGTATCCATTAGCATGCTAGTTGTAACATTTCTGTGACTTGCAAAACTCAGCTTTGGTGTTTGAAAGTTGTGCAAAGTGCTTATAAACTCATTGTGGTGAATAATTAGGATGCAAAAATGGCTTAGTATCATACTAATAAGTAGTAATAAAGAGTATATAAATAGGAAAGTGTTTGTAAATGTCTAACTAATAGCAGAGTAAGCTTATGGGGAATTAGACATTAATAAGGGCTGAATAAATACTAATTAATGACAAATTAACCATATACAACTATGCTGATTAGCAAGTAGTTAGATGTTAATCAGTGTACCCTAAAAGTATTACCAAAATCTGTTAACAACCTTAAACAAAAAAAGTATTAGGTTAAAAAAAAGTATTCAATTATAGATTACTGAAACAGAGCAACTTCATACAAAAAAGTGTCAATGTGTGTACTGAAAACAAAAACAGAATATGTTATATGCTGAAATAATAGTAAAAAGTCATCCAGAACATAAAAAAAAGACAATCATCTCCTGAACGCAACGCTTTAGGAGGGGAAACGCATTTTGAGGTTTGACTGGCACAAAAGTGGAGTAAACATTACCACAGTTAATCCAGTCCGGGTCGTCATGACAACAGGCCCTACAGGCGCCGAGATGTTTAGTGACCCATTTCTCTCTGTAGGTTTACGGAGTGGGGGCACACGCCACTTGTTAGCATAATGTGACCAAACTAAAGCAGACAAGTGCGGAAAATGTGTTACGTCGAACAGGGCTGAAGGAATAATTACAAACCAGTGTTCTGTCTTTAATGATCTGCCTGTTTTAGTGTTTTACTCTTAAATTATAGCTCTCTTTGGACTTAATTAATCTCTGTTAACATTTGTGTCACGGTCTGGACTGCCCTTCTTGCTGCTGATGTGGAAACCTAATCTAATTCTAGTCTGTGTAATGTTACTAATACCACTGTCACCTTCTGTTCTGTACATTTGGAAACCAGCCTCTTAAAACTTATACATCATATAATTGTACTTCTGGCCAATAAAATGTCCTCATCAACTCTAAATCAGTTTCCCCAAACCAGCTAATTTTGGATTACACAGTGAGGCTGATTAATAATGCATGTAGTCCCCCCGTAATTAATCATTAGTCATGTTTTGTGAATCCTGTAAAAAAAAAACAAAAAAAAAACCTGTAGGTTATATGAGTGGCTGTTCTCCGCACAGGTGCCAAGGGGCAGGACAATTGTAATTAAAACTTTAATTGGGTAAGTTTTGTGATTTAGTGAAGCAAAACTTGTAACTGTGATTAAAATTTGATTAAATGGCACAGCTGGGGTTTAGACATCCGTGCAAGTTTCTCAGGGAATATTTCAGTGTTATCAAAAATGTTGAGAGGCTTTGATATTACACTTGTAGAGAGATATAAATAGGTTTATATCACAATTGTTGTTTTTACAGATATGCAAAATTAGAATATCCAGTATACTGGTCTGTAATAAAAATTATTTAAATTACATTAAAGAAAAGAAAGAAACATCTTTGCGTAAAGTGTAATCTCAAAAAACAAGGGTCTAAAGCAGTGTTTCCCAAAGACTGGGTTGCCACCCTCAGGTGGGTTGGAAGAGATTTTTTTGGGGTCGCCTTATCACGATCTGCATGTAGGTCTGCAATAAACTAGCCAGGCTGACACCACCTAGTGCCTCCACTCTCCAGCGACTAGATTAGGAATCAGAATACACTAGACAGTTCGCAAAAACTGTGAAAGTGCGAGTTTGGCACCAGCCAATCAGCGAAGAGCCATACGTTCTGAGTTGGCAACAATTCCCGAAATCGAGGATTTATACACGGAACAAAGAGAATGTTTGGTGAATTTTATCAAGGGGAAAAATGTTATTGCCCTTCTTCCTACGAGATTTGGCACATGACATACGTCATGACCAAATAGCAGTGATTGGTTAAATAAAAAAGTACCCGCATACCATCGAGCAAACAAATCCTAATACTGTGAGGGCAGATGGTTTCTACGAAGTGAAACCAACTGATGAATCAGGCTAGTAATATACAGGGCTAGAGTTAATGTCCAAATAGGCGACTTATAGATCCTTTTATTTCTGGTTCAATGACTGCTTTTCATCGTTTAAAACTTGAGTCATACTAATTTTTCAGAGACACAACCACAATAAAACATCCTCAGCAATGTTCAATAATGGTCAAATCCACCTTTACTTTTACGAGTAATGTATGAATAACGTTTATTGACTTGGGTCGCGAAGGTTTGTGACTTTTAAAATATGGGTCCCCAGAAAAAAATGTTTGGGAAACACTGTTCTAAAGTGATCTTAAAGTCATTGGTAAATCCAATTTTAGGGATCATTCACTTAATGTCCAGTGATTTAGTGTTTAGTGTACCTCAGTTTTGGCCTTGCTGTTCCGCTCCTGTCCGTTGGCGGAGGGAGGGGCGGCGTCTACGTGGGGGTCTTGCGTTGCGCGGTCATTCTGCGGCGGGACATCCTGGCTCTTCCCCTTCGCCGCCTTTTTCGCCGGCCCCGTACCGCTGCCTTTCGCCCGCTTCTGTCGGTAGCTAGCAAGCTGCGCAGAAAAGACAGTGACAGGTACACGGACACGTAGGTCAGCACCGCCGAACACCACCACACCAGCAGCATGGGTCAGTTTGATGGACAGGTCAAAGGGAGGAAGGGAGGAAGTGCGTAGGCGTCGCCCAAAAGGAGTGAAGTGCAAAAAAAATACAGTAGATTTTCACAGGTGGGACTGTTTTTGATTTAGTATTGTTGAGAAGGTGCCAATAGCCAGGTGTGAATGACAGCTAATGATAAAATGGAGAGTGGAGGAGGTGCAAAGTCGAAACTGCCAAACTGAATTTGCAACTATAAAGAAAAAATACATTAAAAATCATGACATTTTTTTAGTTATATTCGCTCTGTTGAATTGGTAGTACACCATTCTGCGCAAAAAAGTAAAAACTATCCAACAATTTCTAAACTACAAACTTAATTTTAGGGCTGGGATGTATTTTTTCTCATACTGATTGATCAAGGTTTCAATTCGATTTCATTTCTCTAATTAAAAAAAATGTTTCAATACTAATTCTCTATATTATCTTGTAAGAATTGCAATTTCACACAGCAAAATTGTCAAACTTCTTCCTCCAAAGTCTGAACTCTGCTCCAAACCACACACTTTTACTGACAGATGATTGGCTGTAGACATCTCCATTAAAAAAGACCCAAGCTGATTATTGATCATTAGAGACGACTGGATCTCAAGCTTGATTAAAATTGGATTAATTGCACAAAACAGTCCTAATTAATTCCCAGATTAATCACAGAATTGAAATAAGAAGAATCCACATGGTGACACCCGCCAGTGAAACTTTCAGTGCAGAGAACCACAAATTAAACACATTAAAAAGTCAAAAAAAGAAATAAAAAAAATATCCAGAAATATTGAGTAGTGTCTTTTTGTCCTGCTGTATCGATTTGATAGAAATCCCTCAAAGCGCTCTCGCCGTCTCCTCCATAAGAAGCTTAAGCAGATTACAGAGTCAGAACGAGCCGCCGCACCACTCCAATATAGAACTGTCACATCAATCTCGTGCCAGTCCCTCTCCTCCTGTGAGCCCGGCCGGCCTGCGTGCCCGTGTGCCCACCGCCCAGCTGCTTGTCATGGCATAGCTCCTCCGGGATGCGGCGAGCTATACTGTCCCCTTTTTCGACTGACGGAGAATGATGAGGAGTCCAGATTGAGCGCGGCCTGGTTCTAAACTAAAGAGAAAAAAAAGGGTGGGGACGGGGGGGTGTACCCACGGAGAGGAGGGGGCAGCGGGCAGTGGGCAGTAGCAGCAGGTCACGCTCAGTTCAAATCATGCTTGTTTCTTTGAGTGACCACATGCACGTGGACAAGCACAACCGGAGAAGCAGACAGTTTAAACGACTGGCAAAAAGTCTGAGTAGAGGCTAAACTTTTAACTAAATTGAAAGCTACTTTTACTCTTAAAGAACAGTTATGATGTAACCTATAGGCCTGTCTCTAGACGTGACATGATAAAGTTTGAAGCACGATATATCGCTACTGAGAAATACTGCGATAAACAATAACATCGGAACTACTTCTTGCTGCTATTGTGATTTTAATATATTTCTTATTCTGCAAAGCACTTTGAATTACTTTGTGTACGAATTATGCTATACAAATAAACTTGCCTTGCCAACATAAAGCAGGAAAATCCAGGTAAACAGATTTTTAAATATAGTGTCAATAAAAATGCCTGAGCTACAACAAATAAACAACAGAATGACCTAATAATTATCGATATAATTAATTTACTCGACCCTCTACAGCTCAAATTTAACGTTAATACATAAAATGGCAAAACTCTGCCGCACTATTGAAACTAAATTGTACACGTGATAAAAACAGAGGTCAAAATATACTTTTGTACGTTGACATAGTATAGTATCTTGACAGGCCTACTTATCTCTAAACATAGTGCTTGATAAATTTAAATATGAACAATGATACAGGAAAAACTACTAGCCTAAAATATTGGTATCTCTATTGGTATATTTCTTTATTTGGTACATGTCTGTTTTTAGGGGTGGGACGAGACACAATTTTCCTGAGATGAGACACACGAGAACGAGAAAAGAGGAGATTTTGGCATCATTTATAATACATTTATTTCAGTTGTGACTTCACTATTTTTATTTATTTTATGCAATACTTTAGCTGTCATTGTAGTTCTGCTTTTGTCGAACTACAGCTTCTCAAATTATATAACTCACCAGCTCTTAATTTTTTTTTGTGCAATCCAAGTTAAATTCAGAGGGGAAAAAACTCACAAGATCATTTTTTTCCGTGTGCACGATATTGTGGCATGAGATCTTGCACTAGCCCAACTATTTTTTTTCTTATTCGAACTCAAAAAGAGACAACTAGCATTACATCAAATTTCAGTGCTTCCATTTCTTGTTTTTTTATTCGATTTAACAATTTCCTTCACTTTTCCCTTCCATCTCCTCCCCAAGGCACTCACATCCTCACATCATTGGTCAGTTCCGTCAGATGAGCCACGTTTGACCCGGAGCTGCTGCTGCCTCACGTCTGAGCAGAGCCGAGCAGCTGGACAGAGCCCCTTGGCCAACTTACAACTGCAACTGTGCTCCGTGTTTAATACAAATGTACTCAACAGGTTACATCCCATCGTGCTTTATAATATCACATTGCAAGCGCTGATGCACCAAACACAATACTAAGTGGGAAATTACCATGGCAACACTAACCGTCACTAACTGTAATGTAACGTGAGCAGAGTGAGCGCGGCCAGGCCAGAGCTCAGGCTTATTGCACCACCTGATGGTCCTCGACACAGTTGCAGGAATGTTGGACAGAAGAGCTTTGCGATAATGTATGAGAATCACAAAAAAATATATCGTTACAGTGGAAAGAAGTGGATTTAACGTGATTGCCCGTGAAATCAACACCACACACAGACGCCTGCCAAACCCAAATGCACCTGCACCGCTCCATACTCACCGACTGGGGAGAAGACTTGGACGAATTCTGTGCACCAGGAATATTAGAATGTCAGTCAAAATGCATCACAGTGAACAACAGACTCCGAAAAGTGTGGTCTCTTTTAGCAGAATCATTTTCTTTAAAGCTGCACTATGTCATTTTTGTTGGTGTTATGTCTCCATCAAGATCTTAAATGCTTTGTCTGGAATGTTCGATTGTATGAAATTAAATTTGTTAAAATCAAATCTCAGCAAATATGTATAGCTGAGATTTTTTTTTTAAATTAAATTTTTACTTGTACATATACATTTATATAATTATGCTGTATTTGACACCAGTCTCTTGCTATTATATTGCTACTTATTTAGATATTGCTTTACTTATTATTATATATTGTGATGTGTGAGCTACTGTGTCCAAATAACGTACCTTGTGGATCAATAAAGTTTGTCTAAGTCCAAGTCTAATGTGTATTTATTACTGTAAATTAAATTACAGATGTGTTTATTGCTTAAAAATTGGGGTTGCCCCTCTGCAGATCTGACATGTAACTTGGTCAAGTGGCAACACCTGCTTTGTCTTCCAGTTAAAAAAAGTCCAGATAAAAACAGAAACATCTCCATGGAGACAAGCAGGAGACACAGACATCCACCAGCAAAGTTACACAGTGCTTAAATGTCAAAACTAACAATCTGTTTGTAGTCATGGGACCTACGATTTGGCCTGGAGGGGGGCAGTTAGCTAGAAATGTCTGCGTGCCCCAGATATGCAAATTAACCCAAGAAAATACTGAGGTTATTGATCTAACTAGGTCAAAGTATAGCACTGTGAGTTTAATAAATAATAAAATCCATAGTAGGGTGACCAGATGTCCCTATTTACCCGGGACAGTCCCAGTTTGGAGTTCTGTGTCCCCTGTCCCAGCAGATTTATACAAAACCATTGATTTGCCCCAGTTTCATACAAGAAATGTCCCAGGTGTCCCTATTTTTGACCAATGTGATCCCTGCCAACAGTAAAGAGAGGCATAAACTGTCATTTACTGAGGTAAACTACAGAAAAGCTGCTTAAAAATCACCAAAACGGTGGGCCAAGTGCATGACAAATTTCCTTAATTACGCACTTGTTTCAAAATGCTATTATTATTAACCACCACAAACCGGGGGAGTCACAGTTTTTGATTTGGAAAATATGGTCACCCTAATCAAGGGGTCTCTAAACTCTTTTCTCCAGTGAGTTACCTTTACAAAACGAAAATGCCAGAGAGCAACCAATTTCAGCAGTTGCAAAGAAACTGCGTAAATATAAGAGCCACAGCCTTAGATGGGGAAAAGTTAGATGCTTCTAAAACAAACCATTATCCATTTATCGGTGCACCAAGTTAGGCATCAAAATCATAAACTGGGACACCCCAGGTTTGTGGTGATTGATAGTAATAAAACGGAAAGAGTGCGTAATTATTAAGAAAAACTGTTCTGCACTCTGCCTATCCATGACTAACATGTGAGTCAGTATAGTCACATTTTGTTTGTGTTTTGGTCATTTTTAAGCAGCTTTTCTGTATTTTACCAAACCAAATGAGAGTTTATGCCTCTCCTTACTGTTGGTAGGGATGAAATTGGTCAAAAGTAGGGACATATTGGAGATTTTTTGTAGAAAATTGGGACAAATCTGTAGTTTTGGATAAATCTGCTGGGACAGGGACCACATGGATCAACACTGGAACCGTCTCGGGTAAATAGGAACATCTGGTCACCCTATTCTATACACATGGTCTATTGTTTTTCCCAATACAGTAGTGGCAAGGGCAACAATGTGGAGAATTGACTGGAAGACGATACGAGACAAACATCAATATTTACAGCTTTATCACTACTCGATCTGACATTATATTTGCATAGGGTGACCAGAATTTCAAAATTAAAATAAAAAAACTGGGATATCTCTGTTTTTTGGTGGTTTGTAATAATAAAATTGTGAAAGGAGCGTGTATTTAAGTAACATTTTTATGCAGAGACCATTCATGACCAACACGTGACTCAATATAGTCATATTTTCTTTGTGTTTTGGTCATTTTTAAGCAGCTTTTCTGTATTTTACCGAAACGAATGACAATTTATGCCTCTCTTTACTATTGGCAGGGATCAGATTTGACAAAAATAGGGACACCAGAGACATTGCTTGTATAAAACTGAGACAAATCACTAGTTTTGGATAAATCTGCTTGGACAAGGGACACAGAGCTCAAAACTGGGATTGTCCAGGGTAAACAGGGACGTCTGGTGACTCCAATCAAAACGACATTTTTACAAAGGACGTTAATCAAATTTTACTTATTATCTACAATACTTAGAATTCAGAAATAACTTTGAAGGAGGTGGAGAGCTACAGGTTGGAGACCCCAGCTCTAATCCATAGACTCGTCTGAAACTGCATCTTGGTAAACGTGTGCGCAGGTATTTATCCTATTAACGCTACGTGATCTGGCAAAGCTCTGCACCAATAGCTCACCTACGCCCCTTGGAACGCGGTTTATCTTATGATATTTACAAATCTTACTGCTGTCTCAAATCTGGCCTCGTTAAATCAAACCCACGGAGTCTGCGTGAATGTAAACATAGGCGTAGACTGCAGCGGACGTCCACAAAAGAGTTAGCTCAAGTGCTAACAACCAATAGCGTGGGAAAAGCAACAAACCTTGGCTCTTCCAGCTTCTAGTTTCCGTTGCCGTTCATTCTCATCCATCGCTCGGCTGCAGCGGGTTTAAAAATGCGCCTGCGGGTCAAAAAGACACCAAAGGCATGTCTTTATCACATAAGTTTGCCGTAAATGTTTGATCTTCCTTTGGTCAACTGTCAACAGAGCGCAGTGTTGAGTATGGCCGCCAAGTTTCCTTAGCCCCGCCCTTAAGGAGCCTTCTTGAATAAACGGGCCAATGGAATGCGTGGGTTCAGCTCTCTCAGCCAATAGGAGGCGACGTCGGGGTTTGCGTCACTTTAATTTATTCACGCATGGCCAAAGTTCAAGCGAGGTGCAGCGCCAGGAGCCAATCGGGTTAGTGGGTCAGAACGGAGACGCTTGAGTGACAACGAGATTATCCAATGAGAGGCCAAAAAAAGAGCCGCTTGTTTGTACGCTGTTTAGGTATCTGTTATGAGTTTCTATGGAAATGAAAACTACATGTTTCAGTGATATTTTAATAAATACATTTTAAAGTAATGTTGTTTTTTTTAAATATATAATAATGTGTATTCTTTAACATCTCTTATTTGTATTTTAGGGTGATAAGATTTTCAAAATAAAACAAAAAAAAAAAAAATAATTGTGACATCCCTTGTTTGGGTTGGTTGGTAATAAAATTGTGAAAGGAGTGCGTAATTATGGAAAATTGTAATGCACTCTGCACTAATATGAGTCAGTGCAGTCACATTTTCTTTGTGTTGTGATTATTTTTAAGCAGCTTTTCTGTATTTTACCCAAACAAGTGATAATTTAGGCTTCTCTTTACTGTTGGCAGGGATCAGATTGGTCAAAAATAGGTACACCTGGGACATTTTTGCATTAATGCAAACCAAATTGATTGATAAACACTACAACACGCAAATTAAACTATTAATTAATTTAATTATTAGTAACAATTAAAATGAACAAAATAAAACATCGTACATCAATCTTTATTTTTTCCATGGCACTTCCCTGTTTTGATAAATAAAACATAAAAGTACAAACAAATACACTAACCGTATGACACCATCTGTAAAGTGCAAAAATATGTGCGTATGAAAAATATTCAACCCAGAAAAAACAATGCTATGCTTAAGTTAATAGTTCTTCTGTCTCATTATGCATAAAGGAAAACATGCTATTGTGCTTTGGGCTTCTGTTTGGCAATTAATTAATGCTCAAGAGCTTTATAATCTAACCAGGAATTGTTAAAATATGACAGTGACAGAAAACAAAAAAAAAACCAAAAAAACATTTACCATAAAAGGCATTATAATTTTCATAGAATACAAATATGATTATTATCTCATTAATTAATAGTCCACGTTAAATTGGATCAGGCAAGAGAAATGACTGCGATGAGGATCAGTAAGAAGATGTAATCTACAGTGGTTGATACCAATAAACAATATGTGATACAGTAAAGTCTAGATTTACATAACTATACATTTGTGAGTTCAAAAGAATTCATCTTGCTCATCTGAAGCGGCAGATGGAAGCTGAAGACAGATTTAAAGTGTAAACAGTCAGCACTGATGCCAAGAACCGTGGTTACGTCACCTAAAATTGAAAGACGAAAATTAGATTAAATATTCGTTAAAGAGAGTAAAAGTAAAAACGGGTAAATCTCTGGTTGGACAAACCTTGTGTATGTGAGGGGGCATGTCATCGTCGGAGCTCTCCTCTGGAAGGGGCTCAGGGAATCTGGGCGAAGCCTGATTGTCGTCTGCCCATCCTCCCATGGGCACACGAGCAGTCCTCACAAACTTTGTCCCAGCACCTAAAGAATCTGAACAAAATAATCATCTAAGCAAAATGTGTAACAGTGTAATTCCTCTGTTCTTGTATATGTTGTTTATTGCACTCCGTAAGGCACTTTGTGATTTTTCTATCTGTGAAAGGCACTATATAAATAAATAATAATTACTTACTCACTTACTTACTTACTTAACTGTCAGTTTCATAACATCATACAGTGTTTCCCATCAATACAGGAGACTATGGTGGCCACTATAGTCTAAAATTGTCCTCTATAATTTTAAAACAACCTGGACTATACACTGGAATATCACTAGACTTTGTTGCTTATTGCATTATCATAAACTTATATAAAAAAGACTACACTGGTCAAAAATGAGTGGTAGTAAATGTAGATTAAATTACAATTATACTGCATTGAATGAGATTAAATTATTCAAATAAAATTTATTTTTCCACCATAGGCTTAACAAAATCTATGCGAAACACATTTATTTTTTTACAAAAACATCAGTATTTTCTTAGCTGTGTATAAATCCAATACCAAATTAAAGGAAGAGGCAGGTTTTATTTGTTTTCTTTCATTCCAGTTCATGACTAAATTCAGTTTTAGTCAACCATATTTTTTAAAACTATGATAAATAATATTGCATTGTTTTAAGGGACATGCACATTCTTGGATTGAAAAGTAGAATTTAGATGTTGTTTCTAAGTTGTTTTTACTTGTTTCTTTCTTTAATTTATGTTTTTAATAATTAATTTTTGAAAATATTAGTAGAGTACTTTCTAAATGACAATGAAGATTTTACTAAACATAATTCACATAAATTTCAGAAGACTTTTACTTCTTCTTTTTATGTCACTCACAGCATACGGCTCCAGTCAAATGAAACTCATCAAGGGTAGCGGTTATAGGAGTGAATTTGGAGACAATTAGATATTAGGAACAGGAGAAAGGTGCGACATTTTCTCAATACAAAGTGATTGGTTAGCTATGTTCATTTATATATACAGTCTATGCTTTTCCCATATACCTGGTTGTCTGTCAGCAGAAGGCGGCGCCCCCTCCTGGCCTCTGGTGTTAGTGCTGGTATCGGAGGCAGACTTGGGGATTTCGCTGGGGCTGGGGGCTGCGGCGGGGAAGGTGTGCGAGCGGGGCAGGTTCCTGGAGCGACGCGGGGGCTCGCTCCTCACCTCGTCTGGGATGCTGTCGCTGCTCTCGTCACTGTCCTGTCTGTGCCAAGTGTGACGCGGCAGTTCTCCACGCGACTGCTGCTTGTGGAACTACGAGAAGATGGAAAAGAAAAACTGATATCGAGTTGTTAAGTCATGATGTCACTTCCGGGTCCAACCAGAAACTTCAGAGCTGATTTCTAGCTTTGTTTTTGTTCCTTATTCATCAACAGTGGTGTAGTGAAGATTTTTTAAGTGGGGGTAGTATGCGATTCCTGAATGAACCAGGAGGACTAAACCACGACTAAACCAGGACTGAACCAGGACTGAACCAGGACCTTTCCTTTGCAGCCTAAGAACCGCAGCCTATGCAGGTTTTTTGTCAACTTAAATAGTTTGACATTTAAGTTGTAGCTATTTTATATTTGTTATTTTTTTATATCTCATGTCGGTAGAAGTGGATGGACAGCGAACCCCCATGTACCACGCCCACTACACTCCTGTTCATCAAGCAAGAGGAAATAACTAGAGCGAGGTATCATGAAATTGCTGATATAATACAAACCCCAATACATAGGCCATGATATGATACACATAACATATTTCTATACAATGCGCTTTCGATTCGATACAATATATTTCAAATCGATTCAATGTGGTTCAATAAAAAAATAAAGACTGGATCATTGCTGTGCTACTAAAAGTCTTTGTTAAACCACTTCTTGCGCAAAGTGAATATGAAACACAAACATTTCACTCATCAAAACAGTGAAAGTATCAAATGTGTTGCAAAAAATAAGTTTCCTTCCCCTTCCTCTAACACAAGCAACAAAACTGTAGCTCTGTAACAAAATAATGTAGTAAAATATACCAAAAAATACTCTTGGTGATATATCGATACAGCAGTCCCAGATATTGATACTGTATTATCACATTAAACGATACGATATATTGATATTTTGATATTTTTGCACACCCCTAGCAATTGCCTTTCAAAAGTGTATGCATCAAATACGTAAATAATGTAGTAATAATGTAGCATAACATGGAAATACCAGTGTGCATGTCTCACTAATGCTAAAAGTTACATACTGAGGCTTTAATTTTTGTTGATATCACAATATTACGCCTTTAGTGCTCAAAGAGATATTGGACTGGGAATACCATTAATATAAATTTTTTGCTGAATAAACACAGAATGGCTTCAGATGGCTTCAGACTGGTCGAGTCACATACTATTTCACTGAATCTTCATGTTTTGATTGAGCTTTATTTAGTTACCTCATGCATGTAAAGGGCATGGAGGCTCATCTCTGTCGAGGCGTACTCTGATAAGACCAAACTGGTGAGCTGCCCCTCCCATGCACTGCTGCCTGAGCTCACAGTGCGGGCATCGGTTCTGCAAAACAAAACATAAAACAAATATTCAGTCAGATAGAAAAAAATACAAGTCTGTACCTGATTTCCTGTATCTGTCATGTATTTGAACAACATTTGTCTTGTTCCAGATATAATGCAAAAGGGATCATATTGCTCTGTTTTCTGATCTGTTATAATGTTGTTTCAAACAACATACTTGAATTTGTGTTTTGTTTTATTCACACACGTTTAACACACAATCTCTGGATGTCTAGGCTGAGTTCTTCTCTCCAACAGTTCAAACACTTGTTAGTTTTACCAAGATGCATTGGAGTGGTGAGGATTTTTTAAGTGGGGATTTTTTTTTGCTCAGAATGATGGAGAATTATGTTATTAACATTAACACTGTTCATAATCAACTACAGAACATAAATCAACACATGGCTACAACACATGAAAGAGAACAGAACCAGGACAGAAACAGGACAGAACCAGGACTGAACCAGGACTAAAACAGGACTAAACCAGAACTGAACCAAGACTGAACCAGGACTGAACCAGGACTAAACTGGGACTAAACGAGAACTGAACCAGAACTGAACTATGACTGAACTAGGACTAAACCAGGTCTAAACCGGGACTAAACCAGGACTGAACCTGGTCTAAGCCAGGATGAAACCAGGACTGAACCAGGTCTAAACCAGGGCTAAACCAGGGCTAAACTAAGTCTAAACCAGGTCTAACCCTGGACTGAACCAGGACTAAATCAGGACTAATCTTGAACTTGAGAGTGAGAGAGACACACCCAAGCCTGTCGAGCAAGGTGTCCGCAAAGCGCGATCTGGCGACGGCTGCACTTAGCCCCGTGGGGTGTGGAGCTCTGAGCTGGTCCTTTCTCCTGCGGTCACCCAACACTCAGTCCTGGTTTAGACCTGGTTTAGACCCGGTTTAATCCTGGTTCAGTCCTGGTTCAGTCCTGGGATCAGTCCTGGTCCCTCATGTCTCAGATCACTATAGGACAGTCCTGCAGATATCATGTTTGTTTTCACCACTGCCAATCGCTCTGGTTTGACATTTAAGTTGTAGCTGTTTTATATTTGTTATTTTTTTATATCTCACGTTGGGAGAAGTGGGTGGACGACGTACCCCCGCGTACCATGCCCACTACACCCCTGCCGAGATGGCAAAACTCTACTCTGACGAAAAGGGCTTATTGTTGTGAATAAGGAGGATACTTAAAATGCATAAGGTAAGTATTTCAAATAAACAAGTTTTTATTTTTTAAGACAGTAAAAATCAGGTATAGTGCATTTAACATAAAAAATCCAGTGATATTTTTTCCTACCCAGAGCCAGCCATTGCCTTGCTGACGGTGGAAGCGTGGCCTCTCTGGACTGCGCTCAGACTGCCGCTGACAGGGGAGAGGGACCGCAGGGCCGAGGCAGAGTCGTTGATGGCGGCTGCAGCGTGGTTGGCTAAAGAGGCATCCCGGGCAAAGTGAACCGAGCCCAGAGTGGACGGTCCGGTCAGCAGGTTAGCAATCAGGCTCCTCGGCTGGGAAAAAGAGACAAAAGGAGATAGAAATAGCACAGCAAATTCTGTGTACAAGTTAAAATGGATTGAATTCAGAATTTGTAGTTTTGACTATTCTAAATGCATCCTGCTAGTTGGTCTTCATTGTTTAATATCAAAATATATATTACAGGTTTAATTTCATTTAATTGCAAGGAAAAAATCTGAATCAGAATCTGTCAACTAAAAAAAATTAAAAGAAAAAAGAAAAGAACCTGAAGCACTTTATACTTTAATAACTTTCTAATTTGGTCACAACCGAACATGATGCCACCACACTCCCTCAGTCCACTTTTAAATACAGTCCATGATTAAAACTCTATAACCCTAAATCCTAACTCTAAATTAAGTAGTTAACAAGGCTGAATCATTCATAATAAACTATGTGTTCAGTATAAATACTTCTTTGTACATGTTTTATTAAGATTACTGAAACAAAGAGTTGGTACCTCAGACTCGGACAGTGAGTACTGGTGTGTGTCCCCGGCGTGTCCCGTCACTTCTCGGTGCACACGTTCTTTGAGCTGGCTGAGGAAGTGAGTGGTTTCCTGTGGAGGTTGCCACTGAGGATTGGTGATGGCAAAGTGCATGAGAGAGAGCTCCGTCTTCCCATCCTCCGCCTGCTGGTAGATGGAGGCTTCAGTTTTCCCCTCAGACATCCACTGAGAAAGAGGAGAGAGCCTGTTAACTCATGCTGTGTACTGGTCTTTTCTATGGCCATTTTGTTGGAATAGACAAGTATGTTAGTCTCTTATTAGATATTATATGTTCATAAAATTGATATCAGGAAAAATAATTCCAGAAGATATTAAAGTAAAGGTTCCCATTCTTTTTCACTAACAAAATTTCAAAACGTTTCTATGACTTTTTCATGACTTAAAGTGAATTTTCCATGAGCATTTACAGCACCTACATGTTTAGTATGTTTAGAATTGATCAGACTTTTAGGGCTAAATATGAAATGTTAACTCTTTCCACTCACCTTATGGTTTGGGATTATAGTTTTTTAACATTCAAAATACTGTCAGTGCATTTATTGTCATCTCTTTTAAACAAAAGGTGCACACGTTTAGAAATAATCATAATAGCCTAATGATAAATTAACAGAACGCTGTAGTTGCATGAAAGAGATCAGGCCTGGAAAATGACATTTCATTTTCTATAACTTTTCCAGGATTTCCCTGACCATGGGAACCCTGTAAAGTGCAGATGGCAGTTCATGTCTTTCAAATTATTACTTCGTTTGATGGGATGGTACTTGTATTAAATCTTTATCATAGTTTTACAAAGTCTGTCTTAAGACCCATTTTTATTCTTCGGCTTTTAACACCGCGTGAGTCGTGTGGTCCTCTGTGTCTTTTATTTTATTTTTATGTTTTTTACCTTTTTGTTATTTATATTGTATTCTCCCTCTTATTTGATTTTACTTGTGTTATTGTCTTAACAAGGACTAGCAGAGTTAAGTAAAGATTGAGTTAAAACTTCTACTGGATATGTTTTATTTATAGCAGCACTTTGGAAACAATTTTGTTTATGAAATGTGCTATATAAATAAAGTGGATTGGATTACACCAGAATGCAGGGATAATTTACGCACAAGGAACACATATTCTTCGGCAATTTAAACATTAATTTAAGACAATAAAAGAGTGAAATAACTATTGTTTAAATTAGATAAGTTTTGACTTTTGTTTACTGTATGATTGTTAGGTTACAGATGGATCTTCTACTATGTATGTCAGAAAGTAAAATTATAAACGTCACCAAAATTGTAAAAAGTAGGAAGAACTAGGCAGGATTATTAGAAAAAAGTTTAAGAAGTAATACATATGAGCTGTAGAAAGTATACATTGGGAATATTACGTCAGTCATCCATTAGGACGGGCTCTTGCACACAGAGAGTACACCAGCTCTCTTCCTTTGTTCAGTCAATAAATCGAACTTCATAAAAAAGCAATTAAATGTATTCCCATTATGGCATTAGCCTCTTACTGCTGGGTGTCCATGCTGTCTGATGTCCATCTGAGCGAACGAGCAGGTGTCCCCCACTCCCACCACCTCCACGGTGAAGTTCCTGAAGAAGTCGATGATCTCCAGGGACTTCCTCCTCAGGCAGAAGATCAGGATGATGGGGGTCACCACAGGGCTCAGCAGCTCCTCGAGGATCAGGACCTGCACAGAAGAGACAAAAATTTTAATTAATCAAACTGCCAAATTTATAAAGTTGGTTATCAAGCAAGAATGTTTTATCAAAGAAGAGATATTGTGCTTGAGTTTGCTATTTAAAAGGCCCATATTACACTATTCTAATCTCTGCTGTAATGTTTCTTCATCAAAAACAGACCTGGACTTGTGTTTTGTTTCATTCACACATGTTTAAAACACAAATCCTGCATATTTAGGCTGAATTCTTCTCTTAAACACTCTATTCAACCTTGCGATGTCATGTGGTGATACAGGAAGTGCTCCATTGTGTTTTTAAGATCCAAGCACCTTCATTAGAATCATTTGGGTCATTTCAGTCCTGTAATTTTGCCAATCACTGCTGAGCTTAAGGTAAAAGATAGTTGTTTTTACCAGTTTAAAGCTACCGCTACATGACATGACAAGGTGGAAGAGCACTTTCGAGGTGTAGACAGACTAATAATAAATGATTACGTGTGCATGAAACGAAACACAACTCCAGGAATGTTTCTGATGAGGTAACAACATGATAACACGGCTCGAAGCTCACAATTATAGCATAAAATAGGCCCTTTAAAGGTCAATTATAACAGATCATGAAAACCTGATTTGTTGTTTTTAGACAAGACAAACCTCTGCAGAAGAAACATTATTTACATTACAAAAGAAATTTCAATTGTCATATTTGTATAGGGCTTGTGTACCGCCATTGGACACTGAAAAGAAATTCATATCCATTCAAGATCCATTCACCCAGACACTGTAGCAAATGCAGATTAAAGGGCCATTAAACACCAAAATCACTTTTTTCTACTAATTAGCTGTGTAAATGTGTCTAAAATAGAAATGTGTATACTTATCTCTGGCCTTATTTGTAAAAATCTGAGTTTTTGTGTCTGTAACAGCCTCTTTAGGATCAACTACAGCCAGGACATTTGAATTTTTTGGTTGGACAAATGGCCGCCAATGAGTCAGATGCAGGTTATTACGTGACAAGCGCAGACACTGGCGTCTACAGGCAGTGCGTGAGGAGCCCCTCCCAGCCCCGCCCCCTAACTGGCACCGCTGGGCACCGCGATGTCCCACCGTGTCTGGAGAAAAGCGTGAAACGACGTCATCCGAGCACAAATGTCCGCTCAGTTTCAAAGTCCGGAGCGCACCAGTTCGCGCCATGTTGGATTGTTGTGGCTGTCAGTCGACTGTCAATCATCGCTCCAGATTTTGCTAAGGGGTGGAGTAAAACTTCGGGAGTGTGTTTAATAGCTCTTTAAGGAGGGAGGGAACTGCTGACCTTCAGGGCTTAGGTAGCGTGATTCAATGTTCTTACTGTAATTAACTTAACCAGATAAAGTAGATACGTTTCAAGTCAAAGAACTATCACTCAGAGACATTTACCACACGGAGATTCAATAAATAATAATACGCTTATATAATCTTGACCGATCCTTACTGCTTTGTACTGGAAGAGCTGTGAGAACTGGTCCCGGGTTTCCGAGCGGTGAGCATTGCCCTGCCAGTGATCGGGCATGTAGTGAATATGAGCCAGTATCACCTTTAGCAGCTGCTCCGGACAAAACACCATGTGCTTATCTGGAATGAACGACCTGGACAAAAAAAAAAGAAAGAAAATTATTATCACCCCAAAATGTTGCTATTGTTGACTCTGTTAGGGTTCCAGATTGTGGTTACCTGCAGATGGTGATGCACACCCCGAGCAGGGTGATGGAGGAGAGGACATGTTCCACCGCTAGAACGTCTTCGTCATAGATAGTCAGGGCGATGAGCACAGCCAGGAGAGAGCCGGCAAAAAATGCCACATTTTTGGCCAAGACGGTCAGTAATGGTGACAGGAAACAGTTCATGTACTTGGAAGCAGCCTGATAGATAAAAAGAAAAAAGAATCTGAGAATATTTCTATGGAGATGTCATTGCTCTGCATGGAACGTTCCACAGTATGACATTAAACTGCTCTACTTTACATTTATTACATCACAGGTAATTTTACAGCTCAAAAACACCTAGAAAAACCTGTAACGTGGTCTGGTTCAGTCTCTATGATGACAGAGAGGTTTAATACCATACGGTGTAACATTCGAGACAAAGCAATAACATCTCCAAGGAGAAAAGAACTTGACCCTGCTCCAGAAAAATTACACAATGCTTATACACATATTAGATAAGAAGGATCAATTTAAGTATTTAATTCGTATAAAGTATTATTCTGAAATAACCCAGGTAATAAACCAGGTCTAAACTAGGACTAAACCAGGTTTAAACCAGGACTAAACCAGGTCTAAATCAGGACTAAACCACGACAAAACCAGAACTAAAACCATGACTAAAACAGGTCTGAACCAGAATAAAACCAGGAATAAACCAGAACTAAACGAGAAATAAAACCAGGACTAAACCAGGTCTAAAGCAGGTCTAAACCAGCACTAAACCAGGACTAAAACAGGATTTAACCACTTCCTCCTCTACACCGCCGGTCCGTGAAAATATCGTCCCGAAGAGCGCCGCCGCAAATACTATCAAACATTTAACCTGTCCGTGGTGCAAAAAAGGCTGGGGTCTACTAGTATAAAGCATTGATTTGTATGATGCCTTTATTACAGAAAAAAAACATAAAGAAGGCATTTTTTCAGAAGATTTTTAATATTATGAACACACTGACTCTATAAAGTTAACTTAAATAGAGATTAAAAACACAGTGTCGTAGTTAAAATGACCAAACAATGCAGAAAACGTCTAAATGCTAAGGTAAATTCAGCTTAATTTGACGTAGGAAATTATTTGGGTTTATGTGTTTGGATAATTGACAAAAATATGGTATGTAGCAGAGAAACTGGAAATATTTAGTACTGACCTTGTATCCTTTGCTGAGGCGTGACATGAGCTCGTGGTCCAGCTCATTGAAGTGTCGCAGATAACATTCCCCATACAGAGACCAGCAGCGGGCCCCCAGAGACCCCGGCTCTCGTTTGATCACCTCAACACAAAAATACAACCCTTAAAAACACATGTTGTGGATTCTTGTGGCTTTAATTCCATTTCAGGCATTTTTGTGGTCACCTTGGGATAAGTATTTCACATTTTCTAACTTCAAACAATGTCTACATAATACACAAAATACACTTTATAGTCTACACATCAGTTTCCCCTTGTTTGTTGTGAACACAAGCTGACCACAGAACAAGTCTGTGATGGTTTATAGACTTAAAAATTGCACAGGGGAAGTCCAGAGTTTTACCTGTGGCTTAACAACTGAAGAACTGAGCATTTTAAGGCTCAGAGAAATCAACTCTGGATTGATGGACTAATGAAACAAGCCTGACTGAAACAAAATGCAACTCTAGGTATGTTTTTGATGAGGGAACAATATAATGTGGTTAAAACTCAAGTCCATTTTGCATAATATGTGTCCTTTATCGAGCGTTTAGTATTCATTAGTGCTCACCTCTGTGTAGCTAAAGAAGGCATAAAGAATCTGCCAAACCAGGATGACAGGGCAGAGTAATAAATTGGCGATGCCGATCCACAGAATACGAGATGCCAGCTTTTCCGCTAGGTCATGCCTGTTTCCTCCTCTCTTATACTCAGGCTTCAAGCTCCACTCATTTTCAAATAGAGAACCTACACAACATAGAGTAGATGCACAATTTATATAAAGGAGTATAGGAGGAGTATATAAATCCAAAATTGAAATGTATAAAATGATTAAAGGTGCATTTTGTAACTTTTCAGGTAGGTTATGGCTTTGCCTGGAATATTCCATGGTATAGCATTCTTTTTTAATTGGTAAGTGTTTAACCAATCTAAAATACCTTAATTCTTGCAGTTTAAAGCAGAGATCTTCAACAGGGGGGTCATGACTTTTTAATTTATTTATTTTTTATTCTGGGTGTTCGCTCCTTCATCACGTCTGCCTCTCTCTCTTCATTCCCTCGTCTCTCTCTCCTTGTCAAACTTTAAACCCCTTTGCCCGGATTTTATCATTTCTTGTTATGGAACATGTGAAAAGGTCCATTACAGCTTTATTTTTATGCACAACGGAACTTAAGCTCCACACATACTACCACGCATCAGGAAAAAGTCAGGCAACTTCATTCCCCAGGTGTATTAACCAGGCTCCACATTACACAGCCAGCATCTCTATCTGCGGAGCGACCAGGAGAGGACGGAGAGTCTTGTCTTTCCTCTCGCTCCTCAGATCAGAGTGACCAGAAAAGTTCCGTGGCCCATATCAAATTCTTGTCCATGCATGCTGTGGCTCCTCTCTCGTTTAGTCAGATCATAAAAAAATCACAATTTGAGCCCATTTTCCATGATGTCATTGCTCCATTGCTCTGGCCTTCTCAGAGTCACCGCGACCGCACACAAAGCACAGGTTAAACTCCAGGCCTGAATTAGCTTTGGTCAGGCTCAGGTTTATTACTCTCATGGAATGACTTGAGGCTTAAACTGGAGATGGAGCTAGTTTCAGCTCAGGATTTCAGGATAAGCCTGGACTTGTTAAGCGAATTTGATGGAATGCCCCCCAGTATTGAATGTAAAATAACAGAGAAGCTGTTTATACACGACACTAGGCACAAATTAATATAAAACACAATTGTATGCCATATATAGTAGGGGTCCCTGGCCTTAAAAACGCTGAAGACCCCTGGTTTAAAGGGTTGTCAGTCCACAGCTCTGACCTGTAACATGACCTGATGGTGCCAGCTGAATGTCATACTGTGTAATATTCTACATAAAGCAACAAGATCTCCATGGTGACTGAAGCTAGTGTTAGATCTCTCACCAGAAAAGTTACATAATGCAACTTTAAAAACATACAGTACATTTTTAGTTTAGCTGTGCATTTTCTGACACAAACCTGGCCCCCAAAAGAAGATGAGCTCAAAGTTATACTTGAGTCCTCTGGTGTAAAACACATACTCCCCGAGGACAGGGAGCTGAAATTTCACTGGTAGAAGCGACTTGTTCACCATGGCAACCTGAAAACCGACAAAAGAAGACTGAAACGACTTCTATTAATTAATTACTTCATAACTACATTGTGTGGCGGTACGAACCATATAATTTTTAAATCGTAGAATGCGGTGATAAACATCCAGCTCTGATAATTCTTTCTTATGGATGCAAATCTGATGTTCCTTTTGTATTTCCACTATTCTGGCTTGGACCTCCTGCCATGTTGCATAGGGAAGTTCCGACTGCAACAATAACAACAGAATCAGTATCAAGTACATAATAAATAATCAGTAATTTATTTAATTACAGGTCTTACCATGCTCATTTTAAGGGCGTTTCTATAAAAAGACCGGATCTCCCAGTAGCAGCACACATTGTAGATAAACTTCACCAGGCGATGCAACCAAAACACTCCACAGATTATGAGAACAAATATTACAAAAGCATTGTCCCTTATTCTGCAAAGGAAAAACATAGTCACAATGAGACAAAGATTTAGTAGAATCTACTGCTTTCCTATGCACAGTTTCTTATGACCTCTAAAATTAGTAGCTGTTTGGAATTTTCTTTTTGTAAATGTAGCTCGCTGGAACAAAAAGGTTGGAGACCCCTGTGTCAGACTTTGGAACTATGAAACCTACCTGGACCGTTGAGGAATTACACAGATATAAGACCACATAGTAATATAAAAGTAAGCACTAACTTAATGTTGAAAATGACATTCTACGGTCTAAATAAGCAGTGCTATTTTTATATTTGTGGTATGTTTATTCCATAGTATCAAAATTGTGTTAAAACTTTTTGTATCGTGATAATACTAACACAGATTTAAAATGAATACAGTTTTTACAGAGTTTGCAGACTACAAAATGTGCTTACCGAGCGGTGCAGACATCCACTGGAATAAAAGCGTCAGGCAGCGTCACTTTAGATGAGTCCGTGTGATTTACAAACTTGTTGGCAAACAGAATGTCATAGTCCACACAGTTGGCAAGAAACACGGTGAAGCCGACCACAAAGAACAACTGACTGAAAGAAAAACATTAGAAGAAAATGTAAGAAGCAGTGGATATCAAATAGGTAAAGAAATTCTCTGTCTTCTAAAAACATCTTCTGCCAATCGATTAGTCGACAAAAAGGGGAATGACAAAAGCTCCCAAATCTATTACGTATCCCTATGTATCTGACGCAAACTGTAGTAGTAATAGGTGTGTGCAAAAATATTGAAATATCGATATATATCATGATACTAAATTTGGTGGTGATTTTGTGTGATTATCATGGGCTGCTGCATCAATATATAAAGTATTTTTTGGTATCTTTTGGCTCTTTTTGTGACCACACTGCAGTTTTGTTGCTTATTCAGTGGAAGGAAACTTGTTTAGTCATATCATGCGCAATAAATATTAGAATATATATATTGCCATATTGTGATATTATTGTATCGTGAGCCATGTATTGTGTATCGTAACGAAGCGTGAGGGACTCTTTGATTCCCAACTCTATTTACAGGACTACACCTGCTGTTGTCCTATATAAATCCCTACAATTTAAAAGAAATAATTAGTCGACTAATACAAATTTTGGTTGACGAAGACACTATTGACCGATTAATCAACTAAATGACTTAAGACCTACAGCTCTAACATCAGAAATTATGTATGTTTGGAACTTACACCAGCTCAAAGATCTCCCCCAGCAGCATGCAAGTGAAACCATTCTTCTGATGTAGCTTATAGACGTGCACAATGTCAAGGAGAACAACAATATTTAAACGGCTAATCCAATATAGAGACATTAACATAACAACTGGTGCAATTATATAAACAAGAAGACATCAGTTTATAGATATGGCAGAAATATTATGTGTTTTCTTATATGGAGCAGTGTTTCACAAAAGTTATGAAGGATATTCTCTGGAAAAACAGGTCCAGGTTTTCGATGTGGTGCCATTGAGCTGTGAATACAAAACAAAAGAAGAGTCATCTACAAACAACAACTAAAACCCAAGCTGTGTAATAGTGACACTCACTTAGGCCTGTCACGATAACAGATTTTGAAGCACGATATATTGCTCCAGAAAAGTAATACAACAAACGATAATAATGAATTGTAATAAATGTGACCAGCAATAAATAAAAGGGCACAATCAACACAACACATTAGGGGTTAATTCTGGTATCTATAATGCGTCATTTATTCTTACTACTATGGAGGCACCGATGCAGCTTTTTCAGTTCCAATACCGATTTCTATACTCTGGCTTTAAGAATCTGCCGGTACTCCATATCATCCGATGCTAGTGTACAAAAAAAACCAACACAAAGACAAAACTGATCCAAATGTGTTATGTAGCTGTTATTTATCTCCCCACCAACCACAGAACAGCTTTGAAATAAAAGTTCAAACATTATGAGACTTTCTGGGCCTTTTAAGACCAGTGGATAGTCTTATTACATCAATTTATATGTCCAGTCAGAATATCGGCTGAAACAATATGTGAAGGCTGATATTCAATCCAGCAAATTTTTCAATTTCGGCACCAATATCTGATACCAGTATTGGATCGGTGCATCCTTACTAACTACACAATTAGCTTCAGCTCAAAAAAAATTACCACATAAGCTTCGACAGAGTTCAGTATATAACATGAGTCGACTTACACTTGACCCCTTCGGGCACATGCATGAGCAGGTTCTCCTCTCCAGGAGGAGAGTCGCTGTAGGACGCCTCCAGGCGCTGGTACTCTGTGTCAAAGTGAGCCATAGTGACCACAGCTCCAGCCTCATCAGACCCACAGCTCTGCTACACACTGGGACAGGGAGAAGGACAGGGAGGGGGGGGGGTTAAAAAATGTATAAAGGGTGCTAGTGTCTTGATACTAACATTTCAAACCTGATTTCAATACTAAGACATAGACCAGATACTACAATGATAATTAAAAATGTTCCTTCTTTCGACAACAGAATCTGGTTTTCAACATTAAATTGTAGTAATTACCATATTGTCATGTATAGGTATAGTAGTCTATGCAGTTTTATACTTGTTCTGATACCACTAAAGATAATTAAATTATTGATTTATTTCTGTTCTGTGACTTCTTTACTATCAATACTTCCTGAAATGAGTAACTAGCTTTGAAGTTTTAGTGTTGATTTAGTACTGATACTTGTGACACTAAATATACAGTTTTACTTCTCTGTGAACAATGCAAAATCAGCACAGTGGTTAAAAAGTAAGAACATCCTGTCCTAGATGAGGTGATGGTGGAAGTGTGAAAGCATCGTAAGCTTTTGCCTGAAATATTTAACACTGATTTAAATAGAACTGTATGTAGAATTGGATTCTTAAATACAGTATGTTCAAATTAAACATAACATTTGCTATAACAATGTTAAGTTAGTTCAGAATCAGTTTAGAAGTGGTGATAGTACAGACAAAGCAATTCTAGTAGTTTAAAGGTCAGACTACTGTCTATTTCTACAAAGCACCAGAAGCCTGTGCGGTTTTCACATGTGACTATGAATCATTTAGGATTACAGGTTAATGCTTACAACTGTTATGATGTAATTACAGTATCATAACACCTAAAAGGCACATTATTGTCTCAGGAAATAGTAGTAGTAGAGTGTACCTCCATTGCAGTGAGCTCCTTCCCTTGATCCACTCCTTCTGTTTACAACATCTCCAGCTAAAAATACGGAAGAGAGCATTACACATTTGTTTATATAATTTACAGGAAGACCAGGCTGTCCATTGGAAAATAAAATAAATCCAAGTAAATGTAGATGTTTGGAAAGGACATGGGAGACCGAGGAGGAATGCAGAGCTACCTGATTGAGGTGTTGTTGTCTCGGCTTGTCAGCAGCAGCACAGAGGCCTCTCCCCAAAACATGTCACATATCACCTCCCTCTATTTGAGAAAATCTGACCACGTGTACGATGATTAAAATAACTCAAATTTGGCCTGAGAAGATATTTGGTTCGTGTTTCGTTTCGTTTCAAGCGCTTTCCGTTTCGATACGCAGGTTTAGGTTGAGCCCACCTCACCGTGTGGCGTCCGTCACGGTGGTGGGAGTGGCGCGGGAAACGGCCAATCAGAAAGCGGCTTCAAGGACAGCAGCCAATCGGAGCGCGGAGAAGGCGGGCTTAAGCAATGTTTTGACCAGAAAGCCCGCCCCCCGGAGACGCCATGATGATTCACAGGACGCGCTCTGATGCGGGGCGTTGGCGCCATCTGCTGGACGCTTAGGGAAGTGCAACGAGAGAAGCTGAGTCAAAACAAGAGTGAAACTTAGTACAATCTGCACAATCACTGTCGATTATAATGTGGAGTCATCCCCAGAGAGCTATCCATGATTACTTAAAGCAGGGTGACCAGACGTCCCTATTTACCCAGGACAGTCCCAGTTTTGAGCCCCATGTCCCATCACATGTATCCAAAACCAATGATTTGTCTCAGTTTTATACAAGAAATGCCCCAGGTGTCCCTATTTTTGACCAATTTGATCCATGCCAACAGTAAAGTGGCATAAATTGTATTTTTTTTTAGGTAAAATACAGAAAAGCTGCTTTGAAAAGGCCAAAACACAAAGAAAATATGACTGACTCACTATATACTGACTCACATTTGAATCATGAATGAACCGAGTGCATAAAAATTTTCCTTGATTACGCACCCGTTTCACAATTTTATTATTACCAAAACCAGGGGTATCCAAGTTTCTGATTTTGAAAATCTGGTCACTCTAACTTAAAGGGGACAAATTTACATGCACATGGGAGATTTTTAAGTTTGTTTTTTATTATTATTATGAATCATTATTAAAAAAAAAAAAAAAAAAAAAAGATACATTTAAGATAAGACAACCTTTATTGTGCCATAATGAGTAACTTCCTATGTTGCAACACACAGTTTAAAGGTCCTATATTACGCAAAATTGACTCTGGTGAGCTTTAAGTCATGTTATAATGTTGTTACCTCCTCAAAAACATAACTGGAGTTGTGTTTTGTTTCATTCACACATGTTTGAACCCTTTATTACCAGTCATCCATTACAGGAACACTTCACCCCTCTGCCCTCAGGACAGAGCTACAGGGTGCTCAGGTGCAGGAGGGCCCGCTTTGGCAGAAGTTTGATCCCCTCGGCCATCACATTTTTGAACAACAGGCCCCACTGAGTGTACTGTAATGTCTGTTGTAATGTGTCTTTGTTGTGCTGTCTTGTTGCTGGCTGTATATGTCAAACGAGCTCTGTGGCCGTGAAAATACATTTTCCCCTTGGGTACAATAAAAGTCTGTGCCAAATGCAGTTGAGCACTTCCTGTATTACCACATGACATCACAAAGTGGCATAGAGTGTTTTCCATCTGGACTACATGGAGGATGTGTGTTAAACATGTGTGAATGAAACAAAATACAACTCCAGGTATGTTTTCAATGTGGAAACAACATTATAACAGAAAAGAAAATAATGCAAAAAAATCTTATAAAATCGTGAGAGACCCTGTGATTCCTGCAGCCATAATTACCATATTTGGAGCTATAAAAACCATACTGTAGTTCTTTGCAACACAAGTCAATAGACATTATTCATAAATCACAAAATAAAGGTGGATTTGACCATTATTGACCATTTTTGAGGATATTTTATTATTGACTGAGTGATTATATCTCTCTGAACAATTAGTATTACTCAAGTTTTAAACAATGAAAAACAGTAATTGAAGCAGCAATAAAAGGATCCAGAAGTCTTCTATTTGAACATTAAATGTAGCCCATTTCTTTTTCTTTTCAACATTCAACTGAACCAGCAATATTGGAACAGAACAGTCACTAAAATAATTGCAAAAAGATTAGAAATTATATAAAACATGTCTTAAAATTTCAACGTACATGCAGATGGTGACAAGCCAGGTGCCTCTGCTCAGCTTCATTTCTCTCCAGCAACTAGGTCAGGAATCAGAATACACTAGACCAGGGGTCTCAGACTCTCTCCCTCCACTTAATTCCAAAGAATAATGTCAGTGCGGTAGATGTATGCACAATCCCACCCCCCTACCGCGGGCCGCACTGACAGATGAAGCTGCAATCGGTGCCCATACAGATTCACAACAGATTATTAACGCAGTTTACATCCCAAAACTCAATTTACAGCAGTTGTGAAGCAACGAGTCTAAGTGGATCTGTTAATAGAGTACACGTGCACATATGGCGTCACCGAAGAACCAAAACAAACCACACATGGTGGTACACGTGTGCGCACTTCACTTTACGCTCCCACAACCACAGTATCAGAGCAGCAGAGGAGGCGCTGACAGAATTCCCCTGTTCATAAGTATGGGACCTTTATTGGAGGAGGTAATAAGAAATAAAAAGACATTGACAGTCTGTTTACCTGCTCAACACTCAGTGCGTAACTTGCTGGCAACCCGATGACCAAACTCCACATATGTGTCGCCGAAATCCACACGCACTCAGCGGCAAACACAGTTGTCAATATGCAAGCATGAAAAAACTGCAGTGATCTATTCCAGAGGCTTGGTGACATGTTAGCAAAAAGTACGAGCCAAAAACAAGCGTCTTCCATCCATGTTTGACATACGAGAAACAGATACACTCCAGTGTGGTCCGCTTTCACACCTGCAAACGAACCAAAACTGGTCCGATTAAGGAGCCTCTGTATCCCGGTAGAGCAGCGATACCTCCAGTAACCAGTACTAATGTTCCCTGTTAATGCCACGGGCCGTCCTCATCTTATCACCATGAACTCATAAAACAGCAACATGTAGAACTTTCTACAAACTCACCGCACCAGCCCAGAGTTCACAGTAGCGCGCAGCTCCTCAGGACGGGGCTGGGGTCTGGTCCTTGGTCTTCTGTCGTCCTACAAGCACGTTGGTCAGATGGTCCGGAGGCTCTGTCCTCCATGTGCTGGTTCCAGACGGTGGTGAGCAAGACCAGTGCGCAATGACTGGGTCTGAGCGGGTACGTTCCGCCATCTGCACGCTGGTTCCGTGCGGGGAAAGTGAGAATGTTCTGTGGACTATACCTACAGGTCTGTGCGGGCTGCTCCGGTCCTCCGCGCTCAAGAACCGCGGCTGGTTCTGGGGTGGTGCAAAGCATCCGGACAGAAGCGTGAATCCAGTTTAGTTGGTGTCCGCATTTGGTTCTTCCCGGGAAAAACGCTTTTCACTCCCCGCTCCACGTCATCTGAGCCCGGAGCTGCTCCTGCTGGTTCGGGACTCTGGTTTGGATCTAGTCCGACTGTATTTCTCACACTAGGCTAAAAGCAGGACATTTTTTAAAGGTGAATCAATAATAAAATTATTTGGTTAATTAAAGCCTAAAATAACAAATGCTGCTTCCTACATGATCACGGGGAACACCGGGACCTCTCTGTGCGTGCAGGTCCTGAACAGAAGTACACACCCCCATTTTTGACTCACTCTGGAGCCACACGTTCGCACGTTCTTGCTCTGATCTTCGTGTATTACATTCTCTGTATTGGCCATTTTCGGTAAAATAATTCGAAAATGAATCGCGGCTGCATCTGGACAACAACCTGTTACTGCGCTGGAGTCGTACAGCGCATTATTACAGGCATAGGAGACGCGTTTCTCCCATGATGCATTTCGAATAGTTTGTTTGGACCTGCTGTCTATGGTTTGGACTCGGTTTCGCGTTCACACCAGAGGTGCGGATTCAAGCGAACCGAGACCACCTCTTTTTTGAGGTCTCGGTCCGCTTGAGTTGGTCCGGGTCAGAGTCCGATTGACGCTTTCACACCAACACAAACGAACCGAGCTAACCACTTCTGGTTCGAATGGACCGTTTGGTGCGCACCAAATACTGTCGGTGTGAAAGCACCTAATACAGGTCAAGGCTCACTGATGAGCATCTTCAATCTCTCCTGAGGATCTCATATGCTTCCTCCTGCAAGCCAAATATCTCTCAGCTGTACAAGATGAAGCGTAGCCAGGTTTCAACCAGCAAGGAGTAGGCAAAAGAAGAAGAGTAGACGTATTAGTTTAAACTTACGTTCTGAATACATTTTCATATTCTGAACTGTTATTAAAGATTAAGAAAGTGTGTTGCATGTTGTTCTTTCTCTCTCTTTTTTTCCCGTGCAACCGCTATTTATCGAATACTCAATGCGGCCCAGCCTCACTCAGACTTTATCTAATGTGGCCCCCAGGTAATCTGAGTTTGAGACCCCTGCACTAGACGGTTCGCAATGCAAGTCTGGGCACCAGCCAATGTGCGAAGAGCCATGTACTGTGTTGTCAACGATTCGGGAGATCGAGAATTTAAAGTCGGAACAAAGAGAATGTTTGGTGAATTTTATCAAGGGGAAAGACATTATTGCCCTTCTTCCTACGGGATTTGGGAAAAGCTTAATATACCAGTTAGCCCTGTTAGAGCGCATTACATAAGTCACAACCAAATAACAGCTATTGGTTAATTAAATTTAAAAAGTACCCGCCTACCATTGAGCGAACAAATTCTAACGCTGTGAGGTCAGACGGTTTCTATGAAGTGAAACCGACTGATGAATCAGGCTAGATTGTGACAAGGCAACCCCCAAAAAATCTCTTCTGACCCACCTGAGGGTTGTGACCCAGTCTTTGGGGAAACAATGCTATAGTCTATGAAATGTACAACATTTAATATGAAATAACATTTGGAAAACATTTCAATATACATTTTGATGAGTGGGTCTTCTATTGTATGGGTTTACACTGTTTACAGATTGCGAGCGGGTCTTGGCGGGGGTCTTTAAAGGGATTGTGTATAATCGTGTTATTACTGATCTGGCTAATGGAATCTCCTCTGATAGGCTTAGCTTCATTTGGTTTAATCCAGTGAACAAGCCTGTCCCTCCAACACACAATACACACGTGCTCACATTTTCATTTCAGTATTTCTTACGGGTAATAATAATATGTGACTTAGCATTCAAGCGGGTGCCTGGCTGCGCGGATGACCTCATGTCTGCAGGGAAGGGGCTCTCCTTTGGGTGCTATTGTACCGTACGCTGCTGCTGCTGCCGCTGTTGCTGGAACTACAGGGTGGAGGGTCTGGTTGGGGGAAGGGAGGGGGTTCGGATGTTAGGGGCGAAATCCGAATGAAGTCATCTCTCTCCAGACGCTCTTAATTGGACGAACCCCTCTGGGAAACAGAAAACAATTAACAAAAAAATCAATTATTGAGTTAATGTATAGTGTTATATCTATGCAAGATTACATTTGTTTGGGTGTAAAGTGGTGGAATATTGGTTTTGTGTCATTTTGCTCTTTAGGTTTAGGATCCAGCTTCTATAATATAAAGGGTTCAATGGAAGTATAAAGACTATTAAATCAGCTGCTTGCTTGTCTTCATTGAGATATTGCCTGATTCTTGGCCTGGAAAGTTCAACAGTGTGCCATTAAAATGATATATTATGTATTTATTCCATTACTCATGTCTTTTATTACTCAAAAATCTACCTTAAAAAGCAGTCTAAGGGTGAAAGTGGGCCCCTCGCCACAGATCTGGCCTGTAAGTAACCTGCGTGTCATCATTATATTTGCATTAATACATCTTTAATAACAGGCTCCATCATTTTCTTGATCCAAGGCTGGGTTTAAAGAGCCTGTATTATGGTATTTTCTGATCTATGTTATACTGTTGTTTCCTCATCAAAAACAGACCTGGAGTTGTTTTTTTGTTTCATTCAAACATGTTTAACACACAAACCCTGCATATTTAAACCGAGTTCTTATCTCTTGTGTCTTTAAACTCCATACAGCTTCACTAGAATCATTTGGTTGATTTTAGCCTTGGATCTCTGCCAATCTCTGCTTAACAAAAAACTACAGCTACATGACATTACAAGGTGGAACGTGGAGGAGCAGCGTCTCTACTCCGAGCTCCTCCCTTATGACTGAGCTCCTCAAACAGCGATCCTATGGAGGAAACTCATTTGGACATTAAAGGGACAGTTCGGAATTTTAGACATAGGACCTCATTTCCTAGTGAGCCAGAGTGTTGGAGACGTGTTGAGACACTTTTTAAAATATTCCATCCAGTCCTTGTATTTGCAGAGGTCGCTGGTGCTAGACTAGTGCATGTCAATGGCCATAATTATCCTGCCACTAAAAACAGTCTTACCCACTCCATAAAACACCCGAAGCAAAACTATTATTACACCAGACTGTCCATGTAAATGTCTGTGTCAACAAAATAATTTCAGAAATAAAACCAACCTTGCATTTGAAGGATTTGTGTCTGAGCAGGAGCAGTGAGTTGTACTTCCTGATAGAAAGCTTGACAGCGGCGGACTGATATATGAGAAAATAGTCCCTCAACACAATTCATGCGATGCAAGGTTAATTTAATTTCAAACTTTATTCTACCAACACAGACATTTACATCGACAGTCTGGTGTAATAATAGATTTGCTTCGGGTGTTTTGTAGAGTGGGTAAGACTGTTTTTAGTAGCAGGATAACTATGGCCATTGACATGCACTAGCCTAGCACTAGCGACTGAATGGAATATTTAAAAAAAGTGTCTCCACACGTCTCCAACATTCTGGCTAATGAGGAAATGAGGTCCTATGTCCAAAATGCTGAACTGTCCCTTTAAATTACAATATGGATGCCTTCTTCGTGTTCAGTAAAAGCACATGTTTACAAATGATTCCTCTTCATCTTCTTATCTTCTCTCTCTGATTTCCACACTTTCTCTGTCATGCTTTGCTTTTACTGGTGTCTGTAGTCTGGAGTGTGCCTCTCAGAGCATCCTAAACATGTAGTGTGCATAAAGGACAATAGGACTGGACTGTGAGGGTCATAAAAGACGGCGGATTTACGGCCTCACCACACCCGTAAAGCTGATAGTGTGTGACATTATGACGGATGGGAATCAGTAATGCAACAGATGATGTGCACACACCAGTGGATTGGATTGGCTCAAGTACAGAAGGAAGACAGCTATCTATTTAAGGGTTTGTATATATTCTTTATTTAATACAACATATATTTAAGTATTTCTTCTAAAAGGTAACAACATTTCAGTTCTATATCAAATTATTCAAGAGTGTGTTCATATTTGTCTCGGTTTAATCCCGGTTTGAGCTGGGTGTAGTCCTGATGTAGACTCTGGTTCTGGTCTAGTCCTGGTCTAGTTCTGGTTTGGTTCTTAATTTTAGTTCTAGACTGTGAACTCAACCTCTGAGTGTATTTTTTCACTATAAATCATAAGACAGACATAGTTCAATCCTTGCTATAGGCAATCAAAGCATACTGTTGTGTCCTTGGGCAAGACACTTCACCCACTTTACCTGTACAAACAACAGCCATTCAGCAGAGCAGATAAGACTCTAAACTCACAGTAATAAGGTCCCAGGTTTGATTCTCAGTTTGTGTGGAGTTTGCAAGTTCTCTCTGGGTAGATTTCCAGTAAATTTGTCCCATTAGCCAAAACATAAGACTGGAACGTAAATAAAATTTTGTAAAGGTCTTATATTACGCAAAATTGACTCTTGTGAACTTTTAGCCATGTTAATAGATAATGATTTTACCTCCTCAAAAGCAGACCTGGATTTGTGTTTTGTTTCATTCACACATGCTTGAGTAACTCTTTATTATTAGTCTGTACATCTCCAAAGCTCAAAATGCTCTGTTCCACCTTGTGATGTTAACGCAGATTTGAAATCATCATATTGATCCGAGTGAAGGTGGATGGAGTTTGAAAACACAGTGGAGCCCTTCCTGTATTACCACATGACATCACAAGGTGGAACAAAGTGTTTTCTGTTTGAGGCTTTGTGTGTTAAACATGTGTGAATGAAACAAAACACAACTCCAGGTCTGTTTGTGATGAGGAAACAACATTATGACATAGATAGACAACAGAAAAGGATCAGCACTAAGACTACGTTCATATGATGACAGTCTGAACAGAAGACGGCATCACGTCTTCACTTTTTATTCTGCGTTTAGACGAGCGTTTTCGGGAGGAAATCTGCGTGCATACGGTGACGCAAAAGTGTGTGGAATTTGATTGAGTATGCATGCCAGGTTTCTGTGTGTACTGTACGCGGCGACGTGAACAGATCTGAGCAGAGTTTTGCGTCTTGGGCAGTGTAGACGGAAACGCTACAGCAGAGCGTATTCAACTTTTCCACTCTGGAGGGTGGTTTCACATTTTTGTGTTTTTAAGCCCCAAAAACGCCCCCACCGTCTAAACGAAAGGCACATCCGATAAAATATTTTGTCATTTTTACCCGCAAGCGTTCTTGTGTAAACAGGTCCTAAAATTCCATTGTCCATTGTCTTGAAAATTAAAAAAACAGATCTAGTTAATTTATTCCTCACTTTCTTAAGGCATTCCTAACATTCAAATTATTTACCAAGATGAATTTAGAAGCACTTTTCACAACTCTCCAGAGCGGCGTTTGTGACCAGTAGCTGACAACAACTAGCATGCTAATGCGCACTTCCTCAGACACTCACTCAGACTCAAACACTAACGCGCTTTATAATAATTAGATGCAGCACACAGTGGACTTATTTTGACCTCAAGAAAAGCATGTACAGGCCCTTGAACCCTGAGTTTTCATGGGAATGTGAAGTGAATATTTCTTGTGTATTTGTGTGTGTGTGTGTTTGTGTAAGCATGTGTGAGTCCCCGTGTTAGTTGAGAAGTCCTCTGTGGTCAAAGCCTTTTAGTCCTGTAATTACCAGCAGCCCCCCGCCCCCACAGCGCCCCCTGCTTCTCCCCCAGGGACCGTCCACATGTGAGCTGTCTGCACCATTGACTTTGTTTGGCCTGGACAGACTAATGCATGTGGGCTGCAGAGATGGCATCCTGGAAGTCCATCAGCTGTACTGGTGAAATTATTATTATGATTTTATTTTTTATTCAAGTTTTCCATGTAATTTATTGTTCTTTAAAGGTCCAAGATCACACAACATTGACTCTTGTGAGCTTTAAGCCATGTTAGAATGTGTTACCATGTGTGAATGAAACAAAACACAACTCCACGTCTGTTTGTGATGAGGAAACAACATTATAACATCGATCATAAAATAGTATGGGCCCTTTAATTTGCTCTTTATTAGTGTTGGTTGAACAAAATTGACCTGGATGTAATTCATAACATACTGTATTCTTCAGACTTGCGATATGCTCTTGATCTATAGTTTAGAGTGGGTTGAGCGATGGAGCCGTGCCCTCATCCTTATAATCATCCATAAAGCCACATTCCTATTAAAAATTCCACATCTGATACTGTACTTCCTGTCTTTGTTATTAGACCCATCCTCACACACACACAGTTCCCATAACCCATTTCTTCACAGCCTGCAGACAGTCTGGGCACTAACTCAGTGCTCAATACAGTGCAGCTCTTTTTTTTTTTTCTTTCAGAAGATGCATGCGGCTTCAAATCTGTTGCTTAAGTATTCTTTCTTCCAAATACTGAGATGATATTTTCTGTAGATGTTATGAATATTTTTATATTGGGGATATTCCCCCAAATGAAGTCATCAGATCCAAGACTTCCTGTGTGCTGCTCACAAACACTTGTGTTACTGAACAGTGCATTGCCCTGACATTTCCTAGGGCACCAAACATTCAGAGGTTCATTTCAGTATTCTAATATTATTTCAAAATAAAAGTTCTTTTTAACAAACCAGTGTGTTGTTTGCATATACTTTGACATCTTTTGGATGCCATGTGCATCCTTCTTCAGATGGGTCACGTGATGTTACAGTGATGTGTCTTGTGGCTGATTTACACAGATTTCGGCTCATTTTCCTGCCTGCATTAGGGAAATAGTGGATCTGACAAACGTTAGATTAAGGAGGTTATTGAGATCCGCCCACAGGACAGTAAACAGGGATGAGTTGGCCTATCAACTTTCAAGGATCTGGTCTGCTGTCCTGGAGAAGTGGGACTGTGTACATCAGGTGCAAAACAGAAGATACAGTATCTGAAACATGTGAAGGTGTAAACAACATACTTTCTGTTAAAAGAACCTTTATTGGGAAACAAAACATATATGTTCTGTATTTGTTAAGGTATAAATGATGTCTTCATAGAGAAATGTACCTGCAGGGCTAGTGGGCAATTACATTAGAGCACCCAGGGACCCATCTCCAAATGGCCTCGGTCAGGACCTCTCTTCAAACACTAAAGGGAAGAGCACCACATACAGTTCTGTACCAGGACTGAGAAGGAGGCACCAAAGGGGAATGCCTGACTGAATTGTACCAGGAAAAGTCATGTATAACTAAATAGGGACTAATGGAAAATGGACAATTGAGCAATACCTTAATAGTTACAATGCAAAGCATCTAGAACAGATATTCAGATTGGTTCTTTAGTTTTAAGATACTATATATAAATATACTATACTTTACACATTTACTGGTATACCAACTATGAATTCAAAACTGTAACAGACAAAACAATCGTACATGCTTGGGGCTGTTTTTTTCCCCATCCCTGTGATGAAGATGGAACACAGCGCTCTATAATACCTCCACTATCACCACAGATGGGAGCAAGGGCCTCTATAGCTCTAGGCCTGCTCTGTACAATAGGCCCTCTCCCCAAGAGACTGCTCCCTCTACCCCTGCACAAAGCTGAACTCCTCCACTGCACCTGGCATCCCACTCACTCAAAAAACACAGCACCCCAATTCACTTTACCCCACTAAAAACATATTCACATCACCAGGGAATTCTATTAGAGTTTAATTAATTAATAAATTTATTGTGATTTAACGATAATTAACGATTACTGACACCATGACCAAACAACTATGAAAGTATTAATTTAATTTTATTCACAGTCTGATATCAAGTATGAGTATAAGAACACTTCTTCAGTACTTTACAGAGATAGGCATGATTGACAGGTGGATTAGCCCATCAGTGAAATGCACAGCCTGTCCATATTAAAACAAATATGACTGCTTACCAGGAAAAAAAATATCACAAGGGACTGAAAATTTTTGATTTCTACAGAATCAATGAGCAAAGCACTAAACTCTGTTAATCTGAGGTCAGAGAAATGTGATTTTGTTAAAAATGACAGGTGAGAAATTGTTTAACACGCATCACTGAAAAACAAATCTGACTGGACGATGATGTTTCGTTGTGGCCTGAGATGAAATGGAGGGCAGAGGTACATCAGTCTGGACTTAGTCATGATTATCAGTTAACCTAATAATCTTGACATCCTACTCGTGTTGCTGCTCTGGATTCATTTGTATAATTTTTCAGCTCATAGTTCAAATGGTGGTAACTTATCTTTATCCTTGGCCCTCCAGCAGAGATCATATAGGAATGCTACAGCCCAGGATCATGTCTTCTTTGTGTGGATGGAGAGTTCAGCTGACAGCACAAGCCCTGAGGCTAAAATAATGATCAGATTATTTTCAAAAGGGATTTCATTGTGGCTGTGGCAGTGGTTTTAGTTACTCCAGGAAGTAGTCCATACCAAGAGATCTCAAAGGAATCCGGTATAATAACAAGTATCTACGTAACTTAACTTAACACGAAAATCTACCTTTATTAGCAAACTTTTACTAACTATTTTACTCTATACATTTATCACAAAGATGAGATAGAGAGACATGGATGCCTTTATGTGCCTTGCCCAAAGACACAGTGACAGTGTGTAATAACAGAAGAGGAGATTTAACCTTCAACCTTCAGAAAACATCAACTGTTCCAACACCACAATCTGACCAGAGTGACTAAAGTGACAATGACATCATGAGGAGAAAATGGTTGACTTCCTGCCTCGGCCCAGTCCATGTTATTTACACTAATTATACAGTACGAGAGGCTCACCACATGCCCCGTAATTGTCCCTGGTGCAGTGGGCAGAGTGGGTTCTGCCAGCTTTGTTTATGCAGAGAGAATTTGTGTATTTATTTTATGTCATTGTACTTGTAGCGTTTATGTTATTCTTGAAAAGCCATGCTCCACTACACTGCAAGAACCATGCAATAATCCTATTTTTGAAGACTTCACAAGTGAAAATGTAATGTGCGCTATGAAACTTGTCTTCAGAGATGGTATTGCTTTGCCTGGAATGTTCCACAGTATGGCATTAAGTGTATCTATACCTCCATGGAGACTAGCAGGGGATGCCACCAAATCAAGTGGGCAATGATTTCCGAGATTGAGGATTTAAACCTGGAACAAAGAGACTGTATGGTGGATTTTATCAAGGGGAAAGACGTTATCGCTTCTTCCTCCCAGATTTGGCGCATTACATACATCATGACCAAATAGCAGCGATTGGTTAAATAAAAAAAGTACCTGCCTAAATTTGGGCATATAAATTCATTTATTCAATTGTTTTCAGTTGGACAGTTGTGGTTTGAGTCAAAAGGCAAAGCTCTTGATTTACCGCTCAGTCTACATTCTGACCCTTACCTATGGTCATGAGTTCTGGGTAATGACCTTAGGTGAGTGAGGGTGGCTTGGCGCTCCCTTAGAGACAGGGTGAGGGGCTCAGTCATTTGGGAGGAGCTCACTGATGCCTGCTGGACGTCTCCCTGCAGATGTGTTCCAGACACAAGACACAGGACGCCCTGGGTAAGACCCAGGACGTGCTGGAGGGACTATGTCTCTTGTGCCTGGATCAATCGGGAGGAGTTCGAAGATGCCTGCTGGATGCCTCCCTCCCCTGATCCAGGCACAAGCCACAGGAAGCTCCAGGGAAGACCCAGGACACTCTGGAGGAACTATATCTCTTGGCTGACCTGGGAATGCCTCGGATCCTCCCAGAGGAGCTGGAGGAAGTGTGTTTGGAAAGGGAAGTGTGTGCCTCCCTGCTCAGACTGCTGCCTCCAGAACCTGACTCTGGATAAAGCAGAAGAAAATGAATGAATGAATGAATAACATTTTTTTAATTACTCAGAAATACTTTGCCAGTATAGAGTGAGTGGATCCTCTTTCCTCTGATCTGACCTTTAACTTGACCTGACAGTGTCCCTTGTTGATTTCCATTTTTTTAACATTCAAAACCCTGCACATTTAGACTGAATCTTGCGTAACACAGGACCTTTAACATCCAAAGTCTAAACCACAAGTGTCCCTGTTTCAAATGCTAAAATAAGACCACATCATTTCTTTCGTTACGCGTTAATCCGCTTGTCCTCCACCATTTCCTCTGGGTTCAATCAGCAACAGCACCTGGACTGAAGGGAGCACGCCACACCACAGCACGCCACAGCACACTACACCACAGCACAGCACAACCGGGCAGATGTCTCCCTCCTGAATCCAACCAACCACACACAACCGAACCGAAAACGTCAAAAACACACTGACCTACATCCTCTCCTCCTCTCCTCCTCTCCTCCGCGCGTTTGTGTGCGTGTGCGTGCGTGCGTGCGTGTGGGTGGGTGTGTGCCCTGGCAGCCTGCAAGAGGAGCGGAGCGCGGTGGAGCAGGTAGTCTATTGGCGGAGGAGAAGGAAGGCGAACCGAGCCGGTGCGTAAAAGCGACTGCTCCATCCATTCTGTCGCCCCGTCTCTCCACTCGAAACGCTTTTGGATGCTACAGTTTCCATGAACGCGGCGTGGGGACGTTGTGTTACCCGGGTGTGACGGGACAGCGTGATCGGACCGGGGAGGAGGTGAATGGGAAGGCGGCGGAGGGGACACAGACGGACCGCTACATCCACGACGAAGAGCAGAGGCGATTGCTTTTTGCACACAGCGGGGTGAACCTGCGACATGGAGTCATTTTTCACGGAGGTAAGCTTTATTTATGACACAAATAAACGTTTTCAATCGCTCCACATCTCACGCGTAAAAATGGGTAGCGACGCGGGGTTGGATGCTGCAGATGCCGGTTTGATTTCCTTAGTCACCTCGCAGGCTCTGGCCCAGGTGTTGTCTAAAAATTCCATCGAGTACCACGCGTCCCACACCCCCAAAATCCGGCAAATTTCACGTTTTATTGCGAAATGGCTTTACGCATTCTACGCAATCGAAGTAAATTGGCCAAACGAGAGCTGACAGCGGCAGTGCAGCTGGATTAACCACAATCTGTTAACAATATGCTGGTGTTTCTTGTGGCTACATGGGAGTGGGATTGGATCATGGGGCAGGTGGGTCGCAGCGAGGAACCAGACAGTGGATAAGGGGAATGGGCCAGGCTTTACGCGGGGAGTGGAGCTCGTTTTGGGGCTTAAAGAGGAGGAAGAGGGGCCTGTAGACTTGGATCGTTGACAGAATGGAGCAAGAAATGATATTGGTAAAGAGGTGTCTAGCTAGCCTGGTTGGAAAAATGCTATATTTATTACCATTGCGTGTTAGAGCTGCAAAATGAATCGCAATTGCATCGAATTCGCAATATGAATGAACGCAATTAGCATTTTTTTAGCCATAAACAACTAAATATCTTGTTTTAATCTGCATAAAGACTGATATCCCTGTATTTCAGGTTTGTAATGTGATTCTTTTACTAGTTTGGGCTATTTGCTCTTTGCTAGTGGTGGGACTTTCTGCTTCTTTATTGGGTCCGAATCTTTGGGATCTGTTCGTTTCAAAAATCTGTCTACATTATAACAGAAGCCAATGTGCTAACTCATTTTATTTACAAACTAATCGCAGAGAGAAACGACAGAGGCTTAGATTTGTTGAAAATGGTTCTAACTGAGAGTGGAAGTGTGTCCATTGACACTACCATAAAACATTTTTTTTTTTAAACAAACTGTTATTATGAGGCCAAATATGTTTTTTTGTGCATAAAGCACTCATTGGTGGTGCTTACTCTGCTTCTGTGCTGAGTCTTGTGCTGGTTTAGTGTTAATGAGTGTAAAAACATAGCCTGATTCATCAGCTGGTTTCACTTTGTGGAAACCGTCTGACCTTGCAGCATTAGGATTCGTTCGCTCGATGCTAGACAGGTACTTTTTTAATTTAACCAATCGCTGCTATTAATTTGGTCGTGACGTATGTAATTTGCCTCTAACGGGGCTAACTGGTATATTAAGCTTTTTCCAAATCCCGTAGGAAGAAGGGCAATAATGTCTTTCCTCTTGATAAAATTTACCAAACATTCTCTTTGTTCTGACTTTAAATCCTCGATCTCGGGAATCGTTGCCAACACAGAATATATGGCTCTTCGCTGATTGGCTGGTGACTGGACTCCCACTTATGGGGTTTTTGTGAACCATTTGGTGTATTCCAATTCCTGACCTAGTTGCTGGAAAGAAATGAAACTGACCGGAGGCATTAGGTGGTGCCTGCATAAATACATAAAAAAGAAAGAAAAATACCTGGTTCTTTTAATAAGATTAAAAATAAACCAGTTTCCAACCATTCATTGTCTGGAATGTTTCACAGTATGGCATTAAACCTTTCTATCTTCATGAAGATCAACTTATAGGTCTGATCTGTGGAGAGGCAACCCCGCTCACAGTCAGAATACATGTTTTTCTAGGTATTTCGAGCAGTAAAACCACCTGTGATTTCATACATTTAAGATAGAGCTGTTTAATGTCATACTGTGGAACATTCCAGGAAAATCAATAACATCTCCATGGAGACAAACAGGTACGGGACCCACCACCAGAAAAGTTATGCAGTGCACCTTCAAGGAACCATCCAAAAGAGCTGACTCCTTTGCAAAACACTATTCCTAATTCATCTGAATGTGTTTAAAATGTGAACTTTGAACAGAATCCCAGCACAAAATGGAAATCTGACCTCAATCTCCATGCTTGTCTGAAAAAAAATCACAATTTGGACATTTTTACCAAATCGTACTCGCCATCGCATGTTCTCGTAGGCCTATGTAATCACTATAGCGCTGTATATTAGCAAGACACCATTCCATCTGCCAGTTTTGTTAAGTGCTGATTTGTGTCCACATGGTCCCCCCTCTCGTTCACAGTATCCGCCCCTTCCACACAAGCTCCTTACCCCCCTCCCCCAGTTAATCTGATATGGCTTTAAATGTCTCTCATATACGGGCAGTGGGCTATATGATGTCAGACCATTTTGTGTTGAACAGCCGGAGCTAGAGTGTGTTGTGTGATTTGTGTTTTGGTACGAATTCAGAGCTTGTATGTCAAAGGATCTACAGTATATCGTATATCGTTTTCTTTATCTACAGTATGTTGTAATGTTGTTTTCTCATCACAAACATACCTGGAGCTGTGTTTTGTTTCATTCACAAAAACCTTGCATATTTAGGCTGAGTTCATCAGATGAGCTCAAACAGAAAGCACTTTTTTTTTTTTCAGTTTTCAAACTACATACACCTTCACTTCAGCCTCAAAAAAATTGCCAATCTCTACTGAATTACAGGTAAATGGTAGCTGTTAACTTGAAAACTGCGCAACATCACAAGATGGAACAGAGCATTTTGAGTTTTGGAGATGTAGACAGACTTAATGCCTCCATTCAATTTCATTTCTCTCCAGCAACTAGGTCAGGAATCAGAATACACTACTAGACCGTTTGCAAGAACCCCGGAAGTTGTAGACTGTGCACCGGCCAATCAGCGAAGAGCTGTGAAGCCATGACGTCAAACTTAAGCGCCTGTCTGGGTCCCTTTTGTGATACAGCACAACAGTAAACAAAGAGGTCGAGATGGATGTAGACGAAGACAGACATTATGTGTTGGCAACGATTCCCGAGATCGAAGATTTAGAGCAGGAACAAAGAGAATGTTTGGTGAATTTTCCTTCTTCCTACAGGATTTGGTGCATTACATACGTCACGACCAAATAGCAACGATTGGCTAAATAAAAAAAGTACCCACCTACCGTCAAGTGAACAAATCCTAATGCTGCGAGGTCAGACAGTTTCCACGAAGTGAAAACGTCTGATGAATTAGGCTAGTAGACAGACTATAAACCACGGTTACTCAAACATGTGTGAATGAAACAAAACAGAACTCTGGTTATGTTTTTTGGTGGAGTTAACATTAGGGATGTAACAATATCCAAATCTCTCAGGTACGATATTATCACAATATGCATCTCACAGCAAGATATTTATTGTGATATTAATTTGAGGTTAATATAATTGTAAATGGGACAATTTTTGCTTTTAAAATACCTTGACAACATTTTGGGATCTGTCATAATCAGAAGAATTCAAGTAAAAAACATATTTCTTCATGTTGTCTGCACTTGAAATGAATCATGGACTATGTAGTTTCTGATGTTCATAAGCTGTTGCTACTGTAAAATCATGCATTTAAGCAAAGGAACTTATAATTCGATATATTGTCTATCCATAATATTAGTTTGAGACTTTTGACGATAAGATATCATGGTATTTTGCTTATTGTTACATCCCTAGTTAACATTACAACATGACTTAAAGCTCACAAGAGTCAATTTTGTGTAATATAGGACCTTTAAATGTATCTTCACTGAATGATGTCAAGCTGTTTTTTGAGTGTCCATTGTGTGATTTGTGTTTTTGGAAGATCAGGATCATTTTGGTTATGAAAAGTGAATGCTGTTCGCCTGATTCAGTTGTTTAAGGAGACATAAAATTGTGTCTAATTGATTTAACGAGCGTTTAATCATGTTGTAACAGTGTTCCCTCATCATTAGCTTAATCAGAGTTGTATTTCAATTTATTCAGGCATGCATGAGTGCTCGGTTTAACTTTTACATGATATTTTTTAGGCAAAATGTTGGTGCCAGATCACAATTTTATCACGATTCATGTGAGCTTAGTCATCTACGTTTGATCCGTCATCCACTTCTTCTGAAAATTCACACTTTTGCATTTACTCTAATCCAGCTGTCACTTAATCAGAGCATGACTTGAGGCTGACCAATTTATACATCGCAGTGACATGACGCTGGGGGAGTACTGCGTGTATTTCTAGGGCGTAATGTTCAGCATTTACCATTAGCAGACACAGACAAATAACTTTTTAGATCATCTGCAAAATACGAAACAGATTTAATGTGTAGGAGTTTAATTTTCAACAAAAAGGGGAGCGTGTCACTGTTGGCTGATGCAGATTGATGTTATTCGAGAGGGAATTGTTCAACAGCACAAATCAGATCACCCGTCGTTTTTATGATCAGACTGTGTTAAAACAAAGCTCAGGTTAAAGTCTTCAGACAGAGCAGTGCCTATAGTTAATGCCACATCCACAGGGAATGTTAATGTCTTGAGCTGCAAGTATCTGTAGGTTAAAGTGGGAAAAGGTCTGCGTTTGAGCATAGAGCTGCATTCAAGGGAAAATTTTGTGGATCATAATTTGATGTTTTGACTAAAATAGCAGAACAAGATCACCATTTGATTTTTATCACCCTATTGCCCAGTCTATGACAAATGGTATTGTTTTCTGTATTTGACCCATCCTTCAGTGCAACAGGGGTGACGTACCTGTCCAGCCAGAACCAAATGCTTTGAAAAAACTTGACAAAGACTCTCTGATTTCAGCAGTTGTGATTGACAGGCGGATTAACCAGTCAGAGAGACGCAGACTCCATTCACACATAAAAAAGGAGAAAAATCGAAATAAAAGAGTGAGAAACGGCATGGATTTTTACATAATCAACAATCAAAGCTATTACTTATTTGCAATTAGTGACAATGATGGAATTGTCTCAAGTTGTTTACTTAAATAAACAAGGACAAAACCAGTTCTAAACCAGGACTAAATGTGAACTAGCAGATTTAAATCGGACCTAAACCAGGACAGGGTCAGATTTGGTAAAAACAGCATTGAATAGAACTAAACCAAGATTATCTAGGTCTAAACCAGGAGTAAACCTGAACTAAACCAGGTATTAACCAGATCCATTTTAGACCATCTAAGTCTAAAACAAGACTAAAGCCCAGAACTAAACTAGGACTAAACCAGTTCTATATTCAGTCTGAGTATTTGACTAATGCCAGACGTACACGATTTTCGATAGTTTCACTCAGCCCCAGCTCAAACCGTACAACCAAATCGCAGGGTTTAAAAGTTCACAGCTCACGATTGATGTTCTCACACTGTATGAACGACTTCAACAGTGCAAAACCCTCACGACTGGATTGTAAACAGGTTTGATATTCTGGCAATTTACAATTGCCGATCGGGAGCTGGTTGTAAGTATTAATCAGTTCTTGTTATCCCGAACCCAAAAAGAGTCACATGAGTTAAAAATCGGCTCAAAAAGGGCCAAAAATCACACAGTTTATGTCCGATTTAAGGCTGTAGTTTAAATCAGGACTTAAATGGACTATATTGACAACAATGACGGGGATTGTCTCAAGTTTGGATGGAGGTTTTTCACCCTCTGTTGTCCAAGTCAAGTTCTTTCTGGAGTCTAACAGAATGTAGAAGGAGTTGGCTGCTCAGGTACGAGGGTGAGCAGATCTTGAGCTATAGGTTCACAGCCAAGAGTAGATAGCTGGATAAATTATCTTACTGTAAATGTTGTAGGTTAGATGGGGAAACGGTCATACTCAGAACTACACACAGAATCAAAGCAAAAATAAACAGTGATAAAGCCAAAATAATTAAAGTTCCAAATATAAAACATTTGTGATACATGATACAGTACAAATATACGGATTTATAAGCAAAATAAAGCAAGAATAGGAAATAAAAATAGGTTTTATACAAGGGTTGGGCTCAGAAAATACACATGGGACCATGATGTTGTGAGGCAAACTGCTAACAACTCTGCCGCTCGCTTGCTAATGTGTCTAATGTAAAGCAGCTATCATCACACTTCAGACAGCGTGCATTTAAGACGAGTGAACGTGAGCTCCCACAGTGAACGAGTCAGGGTTGGTTGTCTATCAGGGCTGCGTCTAAGCGCTAAGCGTTAAACCTGCAATTACGAGCCGGTTCTGAGGCTGAAGTGTCTGGGATTGGCTGCAACCTCCATCAATTTGTGTAGTAAAAATATATGAATGAATCGTTCGACACAATCACTGTAATTTTGATGTCTCGAGGGTTCAAATGTTTACTTTTAGAGTTATTTGTGCCATGCCCATCTTTAAAGAAACTGTATAAATGGTAGGAAGTGAGACAAAGCCTGTGCACTTGCTCCCAAATTGCTTTTAATGAATGACAGCGTTTCAGTTAGTGAAGTTCATCTTCCCATATAAACCTTCTGCCCACTGATGGGTCAGCCAATCCAAAAGTGAGCCATAGGAGATGTCCACACAACAAAATATGTTACACAATATACATTATACATCATACTGTATTTTTTGGACTATAAGTTTTTAAATTTTTTTCCATGGTTTGGGTGGTCCTGTGATTTATATGCCGGTGCAATGAAATTTTCACACTGACAGCCTCGAGAGGGTGCTCTAGGCTTGTGTGTCAGTATCTGCTGCTCCTGTTACTCCTGTACCACTCTTACTTGGCTCTACTGCGCACGTCTCCTGCAGAAAGAGCCTCTGTCCTGTCTGTATCATGTCAGTCGATCACACCATTACTTCTATAACACTGAAAGACAACTGAGAAGACTGAACACAAATGCCTCCAAAAAGAAAATCATATTCTGCAGATTACAAGCTGCAAGTAGTGAAATATGCAACCAAAAACGGAAATCGAGCAGGAGAAACAAAGTTTGGAGTGAGCGAGAAACTTGTGACACCGGGAGGGTGCACCATGAAACTTTCCTGGAAGTCACTGGATGGATCAAAAAAGCCTGGACTTTAATGACAACCAAAATCATCCTGTCAGGATTCAGAAAGGCCGGAATAATTCTAACTGGAACTGATGCTGAGTCTGAGTACAGCTACACAGAAGAGGAAGCAGCGCTCTGTTTACCTCTGGAGGTCATGAAGTTGCTCAAAAGTGACACAGAGGATGAAGAATTCAATGGATTTAGTGATTTGGAGTGAGATGGAGAGTTTGGTAAACTTGTTCTGTTTTGTTTCACTCCTCTTGTGTTATACCATCAAAATGTTTCATCATGTTTCTGGCTCCTTTTATCCATTCCTCTTTGTATGCTCCATTGTCTGAAATGTTTCACAGTATGGCATTAAACCTTTCTATCTTCATGGAGACTAAACCAGACCAAGTTGCAGGTCAGATCTGTGGAGAGGCGATCCTGCTCACAGTCAGAATGTTGTTTTTCTAAGTATTTTTGAGCTATAAAACCACCTGTAATTAAATAAATGCAATGTGGAGCTGTTTAATGTCAGACTGTGGAACATATGGGCAGAGTAATGACATCTCCATAGAAACAAGAATGATCCACAACCAAAAAAGTTAAGTAATGCACCTTTAACCTGCAGACATAACTGGATTTCAGAAACAAAACACCAAATTATAACATGCACAACTTGTCTATCATGTCCAGTATTTTTCTAATTAAGAATAAATAAAAAGCTGTATTTGATTTGAACACATTAACTCATTTCTACACACAGTATGTAATTTAAAAAAATCAAAATTCCAACTCTAATTACACTTTATTTTGTACAATATCCCAGTTTCAGAATATTGTACATTTATCAATTCATACAATCAAAAGCCACTTAAGTTAAAACAGAAAACTGCTAATTAACACACAATTTTCTTTTAAAATAACACAAAATTTCTTTTAAATAACACATTGGATGATAAAAGCACATAGCAGCAGTCAGAGGCCTCGGTCTTTGTCTGCTCCACTTGTCAGTCCTGTCCATTTGATATATTGATTGTTGCATTGATTCTCAGAGCTCCATAATAACCAGTCTGTAGCCCAAAGCCAGACACTCTCACCAAAATGCTTTTCAGACATGCTGTGCTCATGGTTACGGAGGACTAATGCACTACTAATGCAGGACTAAACCAGGGGCAAATCAGGACTAAACCAGGACTAAACCACGTCTAAACCAGGGTGGGATTAAGGACGACACCAGGATTACACCAAAAATAGACAGGAACAAATCAAACCTAAAACAGGCTAAACGTGTACTAAACAAGGTCTAAACCAGAACTAAACCAGGACTAAACGAGGTCTAAACCAGGTCTAAATCAGGATTGAACGAGGACCAAACCAAGACTAAACCAGGAATAAACCAGGACTAAACCAGGTCTAAACCAAATTGTATAACAAAATAGGGATTAAGGACTACACTAGGATTACACCAAAAATAGACAGGAGCAAATCAAATCTAGAACAGGCTAAACATGTACTAAATAAGGTCTAAACCAGGACTGAACCAGGTTTACAACAAGACTAAACGCCATAACTAAATTAGGATTAAACCAGTTTCATACTCGGTCTGGGGACTTAACTAAGACTGTAGTTTAAACGAGGATTTAAAAGGAAACAAGTCTATAACAAAACTATACAGGTCTAAACCATGTCTAAATCAGGTCTAAATCATGTCTAAATCAGGTCTAAACCAGGTCTAAGTCAGGTCTAAACCAGGACTAAACCAGGACTAAACCAGGTTGTATAACTAACTAGGGATTAAGGCCTACACTAGGATTACACCAAAAATAGACAGGAACAAATCAAATCTAAAACAGGTTAAACATGAACTAAACCAGGTTTAAACCAGGACTGAACCAGGACTAAACCCGGTCTAAAACCAGGACTGAACCAGGCCTACAGCAAGACTAAATCTTAGAACTAAATTAGGACTAAACGACTTTCATATTTAGCCTAGGGACTTAACTAAGACTGTAGTTTAAACGAGGATTTAAAAGAACTATATCAGAACTAAAAGAAGTCTATACCAAGACTATACAGGTCTAAACCAGGACTAAACCAGGTCTAAATGGAGGTCGAAGGACTAAATCAAAGATAACATTGCCTCTTCATCAGTCTGTGTGAACAGGGTCATGGTCTCTCTGTATCACTGCAGTACGTCGCTATGTCGGTGTATCAGTCATACTTCAGAACCACAGACCTGCCCATCTCCTGCTCCACGATCTGTCTGAGGAGAAATGAGTCAAGAAAATGTCCTCAACTGCAGGCAGGAGCAGAGGAGCAGCCAACCACCAAATGTCACAGGAACAAGATGTAGTTTTAGTTTATATGAGACATTACAGATGAGAATAAAATGATATAAGTCATGTTTACATATTTGGATCCAGATAAGTACACAATATGCTAAGGCTGTGCAGTTAATCAAATTTTGATCATGATTTCGATTTGTATGTGAAATGCTCTCCAAACTCATATAATTAAGTTGAAAAAATTTAAGCTTAAAAAGTTTATTTTGGGGTAATTTTTATATAAATAAGTATATGTATTTAATTTTTTAAACGTAGAGATTGTAGAACAGCTGGATATATAGTTTATTTTGTATATTTTTATGTTTTTCTCTGCCTTATTTCATGTTAAAAGTATATTTTATATTCATTTTATGTTTTATACATCGCAAAACTGCTCTAAGATTCATATTTGTAGCCTATATTTATTTTCAGTTTGAAAGTTTAGGTTTTTTTTGAGAGAGAAATGCTGAATAAATGCATTGTGTAACTAAAAAAATATAATTTGAATAACTGTGATTTCAGTATTGACCAAAATAATAATCATGATAATGATTTTTTCCATAATTGAGCAGCCCTACAATACACACGTACTGTAAATATTATTATTAGTGTTATATTATTGTGTGTGCATCCTTAGTGTGATGGTGCAGGTATCCACAGGAGGGGCCGACAGCTGCACCACTCTTTGTTGTTGTTTTGATGTTTACAGTGAAGTCATTGGGCACCACAGTTTTCTAACGTGGAACTTGGCAGACTTTGTTCTTTTAGTACGTTGTTTTTGATGAATATTGTGATTTAAAATGTGCTAATTATAACATAAAGATCCACACAAGCACAATACGTCCACACATTTACAGCAATGACTGATTAATACTGGGCTAGCCAGTATAGTATAGGTAAGCCAGTATAATTAGCATATCCAAAATTTCAATACTTACTTTACTGTACTGATTTTCTTCCCCCTACAACTGGTCCATACTTCAAAATGGTCGCCGACTTCTCCATCAAGCTGACATATTGATACTGAGGCAAACGTACATTGTGATTTTTGTCCCGCACATACAGAGGGTCTCACTCTCCTGGGACTTGTAGTTGTAACTCTATTAAATTAGCATTTATATGACCTAACCAAGAGCCATACATACATACATATATATTAGTACTTGCTAGATACCTAATAACCCAATATGGACATTGATATTTTGGTTTTCTTTCCTAATATAAGCAAAATAGTTGAGGTTCAAATTCATTTAAAGGGGACATACTGTAGTATTTTTTAACACATACTGCACTAAAGTTTTTAATGACTGTACTGTACTAGAATTTTTCATGTTATACCAGTGTTCCCTCATCATTATTATCTGACTCAGAGTTGTATTTTCATTAGTTCATGCATGGTTTGAGTAATTGTCCAGTTTTTTGAGGACTGAGTGTGCAGAAAATTTCAGTTTTCATTTACCCCCTATACTAACATGCGTTGAGTATGATGTACTTTTTGCATATTTTCTTTCCGAACACATAGGCCTAAATTAAAATCTGCTGTTTGTTAGAGTGAAAAGCAGTGTGTAATGAAATTAAATCTATTGTTGCCCACAGCGCCCCCTTCAGTTTGGGAGTACATCTCTGCAGAAGCCTTCAGCGTATCGTCAGTGGAGATGTGTGACCTATATTCATACATTGGTTCTGCCTTTCTCTCTCCTTATGTGTGTAATGCTCGCTCGCCTGGCAGCCTCTCCTTCTTCCTCTCCTCTCCTCTCACACTGCAGCCTCATGTCTTCCTCTTTCCTCTCCTCTTCCTCTTCAGTGTGTTACATTTCACTGATCATTAGTTATTATCAGGCATTTTCTTGAAAAAGAAATGCATTGAAAACAACAGATTTCGGCCTAGACGCTGAACTGAAGATAGGACTGAATCTTGAACAATACCAGGACTAAATCATAATTGCATTTTGGACTAATCCAGGACTAAAAATTGTATTTAAAATTTACTAAGTTTTGGACTATACATAGAGTAAAACATGACCTAAACTGTGGATTAAACCAGGATTATACCTTGGACTAAACATGACCTAAAACAAGACCTAAAACAAGATTAAATTTTGGACTAAACCAGTGCTAAATCATGACCAAAACCAGGACTATATCTTTGACTGATTGTTGGAAATCTTGGTTTTAATCACAGACTAAACCAGGACTAAATCTTGGTCTAAATCACAGACTAAACCAGGACTAAATCTTGGTTTTAACCTGGACTAAGTCTTCAACTATACATGGACTAAATCATGATAGAAACCATGGACTAAACCAGGATTAAATCTTAGACTATCCCAGGACTAAATCAGGGCATTGGTCAAGACTAAATCTATCAAACCAGGACAGAATCTTGGACTAAAGTTTGGACTAATCCAGGACTACATGTTGGAGTTAACCTGGATTAAACCTTGGACCAAACCAAGTCAAGTCTTCTTAAATCTTAATCAGGACTAAATCTAGGAATAAACCATAGCCAACACTGGGACTAAACCAGCACTAAACCATGGACATAATAAGAAAAAAACTGAAGCCTAGACCAGGACCAAAGCTATTACAAAATTAAGACATAAGAAAAAAATACTGGTCTAAATCAATTCTGAAACTAGAACTAAGAAATAAGAACTCATCCTGGACACAACTAAGACTAGACCAGGACTAAACCAGGACTAGAATTGCTCCAGGAAAGTGCAAGAAGTAATCACACCACCAGAGCCTCTCATCCCATAGCCTTACTCTTGAACTCCATCTCCCATCATCCATCGCTCTGAGGAAGAGACGGGGCTGTTACCATGGCGCCCCGCTTCCACTGTTGCCGTGGAGTGTTGTTGCCGGGGAGGGTGTTGACATTGGTTGGGGGAGGGGCGGCGTGTGACTGTAGTTTTTAATCCAAGATGAGAGAGAAGGCGATAATTAGCCCAATGCTCCTGTGTGCGGCGTGAAAGAGGATTTGTACAGCACCAACATGGCCGACACGTGGGCGCATGACATTAGCAGCTGTCTCACGTTTTAGCCTAAATTACTGGTGATCCATTTTAATCACTGTGTTTGTTTTGAAGGCCAAGGATAAGTGTTATTGGGGGGTTATTTTTAGACATCTCTAACCTTGCATCTATTGTGCAAAACAATGCACAAAATGTTGCAATGAAAAACCTCAACAGTTAAAGGCAAAATGAGCTTTACACAACATATTTTAGCAATATTAAAGATACTTTGAGTAACCTTCTATATGGAGGCATAGCAGTTCCACTGAACAGAGTTGCCTCTCCATAGATCTGACTGGTCATTTGGCCTGGCTACATCAGCTTCTTGTCTCCATGAAGGTAGATTAGTTTAATGCCATAGGGTTGTTAAAATATTGAAAATCAGATACTAATTGATACTAAAACTAGTATTGAAACAAAAATCATTTGAGCAGGTATCAATACTAAAAAAAATCATATTCACAGGACAGAAATGAACCTTTCCTGAATAGCTTTAGAAAGATCTTCGACCACAGAGAACTCTCAGCTTCCTGTTATTGCTTCTTAATTGGTGTAAAACTATCTACTGTATATTTTATTGTTTTGAAAAGGCTATACTGTATGCATTATTTGCCAAAAACAAGGTATTAAATAAATTAAACTTTTGCTTTTGATGCTCTGAGTTTCTAGCCTGATTCATCAGCCAGTTTCATTTTGTGGAAACCGTTTGACCTCGCAGCATTAGGATTCATTTGCTTGACAGTAGGCTGGAACTTTTTTTATTTAACCAATCGCTGATATTTGGTCGTGACATATGTAATGCTCCAAATCCCATAGGAAGAAGAACAATAACGTCTTTCCCCTTGATAAAATTCACCAAACATTCTCTTTGTTCCAACTTTAAATCCTGGATCTCGGGAATTGTTGCCAACACAGAATGTCTGTCTTCGTCTACATCCATCTCGACGCTTTGTTTATTGTTGTGCTGTACCACAAAAGGGACCCATACAGACGTTTGAGTTTGACGTCATGGCTTCAGAGTTCTTCACTGATTGGTTGGTGTGCGGTCTACAACTTCCGGGGTTCTTACAAACCGTCTAGTGTATTCTGATTCCTGACCTAGTCGCTGGAGAGAAATGAAATTGAGCGGTGGCACTAGGTGGCACCAGCCTAGCTACTGAGTTTCCCCTCCCTCCAACATTACATCAGGTTTGTGAAGTTGTAGTGTACAGTTTTGAATTATGTTTTTGTATATTCATGGAAAATAGACATGTGAGGCCTGGGAGAGATCACTTCAGTCATGTTTTTGATGAGGGAACTCTGTTATAACATGGCAGAACACTCAAGTCGATTTTGCATAATGCCCTCCCTTGGATTAAGCTAAAGTTAGTGCAGATTTAAACTGTTTTTTTTATCGCACAACAACTTGGAGCAGATTCCTTCTAGGGCAGAGGAGGAGCACAAAAACAGAATCAAAATCATGGCTCCAACAGCATGCTGCCTTCAATACCTACCACTTATTTTTTATTTTCATTATTTTTCACCTTTTTTTGTGCACTTACATCTCTCTTGCCCGGATGTCATTGCCACAGCTGAGGTGACACACACACACACGCACACACTCACACACCAGCTGTTGTAATCTGCTGAAAGCCTCTGTCCCCATGGCGTTATCACCTTTAATGGAATCCGAGTGACACACTTTAGGTCACAGTGTACGGACGGTGAATGCTCTGTCACTGCTCTGCTCTGCTCTGTGGTGTGGTGTGGGGGCAGAGCTGGTGTCAGACCGTGTCACCTTCTCAAAGTGCTGTCTAATACCTCGTTCTGTTTTGGGATACAGGAAGTTGTCATCTCTATAATTCTTTTCACCAACAATTCCTCAAAAACTGTTAAAGTGAGGTCAGACCACTCTCGCCCTAGTCTACCACAGGTCAAAGAACCAAATAGAAATTAATTTAGCATTGGCACTAAAACTTTGCAGCTTTAATTGCTAAGTGATAAGTACAGAACCAAAACAAACAAAGTGTGTTACTCACAAGGTATTAGGTCTCTGTCGCACAAATAAACACTGAAGCTCTAATAGGTAGGTTTTACGTTCACTTTCACATAGTAGACCCGAATAAAATAAATAAAATAGTCTTCGATAGTGCTTATAGCTTCTTAAATTAGTGAGTGCATGTCCAAATACTGGTACATTTTTATGATCAGTGGTATACATCGCTTTTTCACCTTCAAGGCTGTCGAAGTGCTTTACATCAAGGAACCATGCAGACACTAGGAGCGAGGTGGGTTAAGTGTCTTGCTCAAAGAAACAACAACAACATCAATCATTTGTGGGAGGTGGGATAGTGTGGATTTGACTGCACAACCAATTATGTTTTTCTTTTTTTAATGTTGAGAATGGAATTTGAACTGCCAGTCTTCTGATCAGTGGACAAACGCTCTTACCAACTGAGCTACTGCTGCCCCAGTATATTTTCCCAGGTGTTTCTTGCCCTGTGCAGTTGAACGCATCTCCTTGTTTGTACCTAATGCAAGTGGACACATGCAGCGGACATTTATGACCATATCGGCTTCTCCTGTGTGTTCTTGGGATCATGCATTTCGAAAACATTTCTAGTGGAGGAACTGCTTATCTCCATGGAAATATTATTGCTTTATCTAGAATGCTCCACAGTATAGATTAAACTGCATGAGTGAACACTCTGCAAGCTGTACTAAGAACTTTAATGTACAGTTTAATCTGCAGACTGAACAAAATAGACAATACAGTAAAATAATAATGTCAGTCACAAATATGAGATTCAGTTCAATACGATCAGTCCAACATGTGGAGACACGGGTATCACTATCTTTTAAAAACATAAATGTTTATTGTTTTGTTAGTCTGGAATAGAAATGAATCTCACAAGGGAAACAAGCAAGCGTCAGCACTATGCTACATTATAGTTCAGATCTGTGGAGAGTCACCCCAGAAGATGCGTATGTATTTTTGAGCAATAGAAACACCTGTAATGAATAAATGCTACGCAGATGGATATGTTTAAAGTCATACCATGGAACATTCCAGGGAAAGCAATAACATCCCCATGGAGACAAGCAGGTGGCGGACCCTCCACCAGAAAAGTGTAGCTTCAAGTCTCATATCTGTGGGTTTCAGAATGATGAAAAATTTGGAACCATGCACCTTGTTGTGACCACTCAGGAATCTTCTCAGCATATTCATTTCAGCTAATAAATGATGTAATATCTACGATGTAATAACAGGCTTTGGTTTTGCTCTGCACCACCACACAGTCTTCTACACTTCTATATATTATTTGTAACTTAAATCTTCTAATACAAGATTGAGTCCTTCTGACACTGGCTGAATTCCAGTAGAAGCTTTCAGATCCAGCAGTGGTCCACATCCAGCTCTGTAGTAGGCTTAGAAAGAGGGTTAGACAAGAGGAAATAGGTCAACTAAACGCACTAAATATAGATTCTACATGAGTGCTGCCGGCTATGCTGAGTATTGTAGAATATTTAAGTTCTTTGTAGTGGGACTGGACAGTTTCAAAATAAAAAGAATCATAACTGCGGTTAGATTTGCGATATATGTTTAAAAAGTAGGATTCTGTTGAGAGTGCACATTGTAAACAACTCCAGGAGTGTTAGCACTTGAGAGAAGACTGAAATATGAACTGAGAAACTAATACAAACCCCATCCATTACAGAACAGTTTGCAGAGGTCTAAACTACAGCTACAACACAGATTTTCCATAAAAGGCGTGATATTTAGTTCTTTGTAGAGGATATTCTGTGAAATAATTGCAGTTTCTGAATTGAATTGCGGAAGTCATAATTATAGTGTTTTGTTTGCCATAACTAACAATAACTTAACACATCAACTCATCAGATTAGAATTACAGGAGGTGTATTTGATTTTTACTGCCTTAAAAACACAGACAAATACAACAGAACTACTTCATTTTAAGCAGTTTGCAGTGGTCCAAAGTTATTCCTCACTTATATTCTCTAAATAGCATGCTAACAAGACAAGAAAACACGAGATGCAAACACAACACAGCTGACTCAGGTTACGTTCAGACTGCAGGGCTTAAAGCTCAGTTCAAATTCTTTTGTGAAATCCGATTTTTCTGCGAGGTCGTTCATATTTCCAATTAAATGCGACTTGTATGTGATCTCCAATGTGAACTTGAAACGCCCCAAAAGTGTCCCGTAATCATATGGGAGGACACAACGACCTCACAAACAGCGACTGTGTTGAGTGTTTATGGAAGAAGCCTAAACGCTTGGCTTGTCTCTCAAAATACGGTCCAGTTCTTCAAAAAAATGGACAGGTTACACGTCCACGGCCACTTCATTTGTTTAAGTCTTTATCCTTCTTGTATCTGACTCACAGGCTCTTTATTTTTCATTGACATTGGAGCCAAGACGTCTGTAGCTGCGCTCGGACATTTCTTTGGCAATCATTTCAAAAAACGCCTGGTTCCGATAAAGATAAGATCTCTTGAATTTGTCCTGAATACAGGGATCCCCCCAAATATTAATAAACTCTTTAACCTCGTTTTCCCTCCATTGACTAGACTCCAAGCTTGAGGTGTAGGTGGGATGAATGTGACCTGACCATTCAGCCTGAAGTCGCATGTCAAAAGATCGGATATGTATCGGTTTTAGGAGCACATATTCAAGTGGCCTGGGTCGCATTTGAAAAAAAATCGGATCTGTGTCGTTCAGACTGTCATTAAAAGATCAGATACAGGTCGCATAGGGGCGAAAAAATTGTATTTGGGTCACTTCAGGCTGCAGTCTGAATGTAGCCTTATTCTGACCTCAAGAGCTGAATATACCTGAATATATCTGTACTGAGCCATGACTCATTTTGCTCAAATACATGGGGGAAAAATACGATGATGATAAAAAAGAAATGGAATTGTGTGTAGCGTAGTCCAGGCAGTGGAGTAGCTGATTAAAGCTGAGCCTGCACAAACAGTAGATGCCTATAGGGAGGTGTCTGTACGTGACCTGTGCCCCCCTTGGTCCCCGGAGAGCCTCCCCTGTTGACGCGCCTCATTACTCTGTGTCCATTAACTCCAGAACACGCAGCTCTTCCTGATATTATTTATTCATCTCTGTCACATTTAGGCGCAGCAGGAAATACGTAAGGAATAAGTAACCTACACTGTATTTGAGAGTTTTGTGTTATGCTCTTTTCTGATCTTTTTATACTGGTGATTCCTCGTCACAAACAGACCTGGAGTTGTGTTTTGTTTCATTCACACATGTTTAACACACAAACCTGTTTATTTAGGCTGAGTTTTTCTCTCAAACCTGTCATGTGGCAATACAGGAAGGGCTCTACTCTGTTTTTAACCTTCACTAGAATCGTTTGGGTGATTTCAGCTTCTGGAATTGCCAACATCTACTAAACAAAAAGCAAAAGGTAGCTGCTAAGTTGAAAAAAATTTAAAATGACTTAAAGCTCACAAGAGTCCATTTTGCCTAATATAGGACCTTTCATCTGTTTTATCTTTTTGTCTGGTCTTGTGGTTTGGCAGTCTCTCTCTCTCAAAAACAACAATCTGCTTTCCCAAATTGTCAAATGGACCAGTAAAGTAATTGGAGACCTCTAGCTGCACTCAGAGTCTTTGTACTCCAGACACCATCACACTCTTTGCACAGTGACTTTCAGCTCCTTTACTCTGAGCAAAGAAACCTGGTCCCATGGTGCAAAACTAAACACTTTAAAACCAGCTTTACTCCAGCAGCTGTTTGTTAAAGGTCCCATATTATGCAAAATTGACTCTTGTGAGCTTTTAGCCATGTTATAATGTTACCTTCTCAAAAACAGACCTGAAGTTATGTCTTGTTTCATTCACACGTTTATTATTAGTCTGCTTGTTGTTCTGCAAGTCTCATGTAAGTCTCAAGTCTTTGACCTCAAGTCCGAGTCAAGTCCCAGGTCAAATACAGGCAAGTCCAAGTCTAGTCTCGAGTCGTCGAGCTTTAAGTCATTTCAACTCTTTAAACCAAAGTACCAAATATAGCTTAGATTTTTGCAATTTATATGAATTTTAAACTATATTTATAACTATATATATTTATATAAGAGTTGTAGAAATGCTAATTTATCCTTTTTAAATGTCTTGACAATATCTTCATGCAATTCATTATGGACAGAAATGAAATAATTCAGATTTAAAAGTGCTAAATAACAGTTATTTTGTCATGTAGTCTGCACTGAAATGAAAAGATCATGTTCCCTCTGTTTTACTGTATTGTACTCTATATATTTCTGTATCTATCTATCTATATTTCTGTAGTACATTTGAGGATACTTTATCACAGTACTTCACTTACATCCAAAGTAACAAGTGGGAGGGACATGTTCCAGTTTGTTCGTGTAAAATTAAGCACCACATTTATCAACTGTAAAGAGAAAAGTATTTTATAAAACCATATTTTTTTAATAGAAGCATCAAGTCTTCTCAGATCACAGGCCTCAAGTCCGAGCCAAGTCTCAAGTCATTGACCTTCAAGTCCAAGTTGAGCCCCAAGTCTTAGTCCATTTTATCAAGCCAAGTCAAAATGTTCTGTTCCACCTTGTAATGTCATATAGTTTTCAAGATAAGTTCAATAGAGAAGGTGTATAGAGTTTGAAAAGTACTTTTAAAGTATCATATTGTGACATCCATTGTAATTCAGTTGACTAACCGCACTAAAATGCCAGTCTATAGATAAATGTCGACCCTGTGATACAGTGAACCGAACACACACGGTTCTCTGGGGCCTGGTTTAGCCTCGAGTCTCAGTTCTCTGGCATTAGTTGGTTCCAGAGCTGCCATTTGATTTGAGCACAGCCCCAGTCTCTGATGAATCACTGCCCACGCCCGCTAATGTTCCCACAAGCCCCATCACCATCACTATAAATAAAAAGCCCTTATAAAAAGCAATTCATCACAGTGCAGTTATTTGGTTAACCTTCACAATAACAATATGCATAAGGGGTTTTTGAGGGAGCGCAGATGTTGTGGTCTGTGTGTGGAAAGGTGGTTAGCAGTAACTCTAGCATCTCTGAAGGTGGTATTACCGTACAAGGCCTAGTGGTGGAAAAAGTATTCAGTTTTATTATTTAAAGATGTATTTTGTAACTTTTCTGGTAGAGTTTCTGTACTTACTTGTTTGAGATGTCATTGCACTGCCTGAAATGTTCCACAGATAAGATAAGATAAGATAAGATAAGATAATCCTTTATTGTCTCCCATGGGAGAAATTTGTCTTGGAACAGGGGGTAACATGTTTTATCAAAAAACAGGACAACACAACACAGAGCAGCACATAAACAAACACCATAAAACAAAGTAAATATGAGACCAGTGTGACCACGAGTGATGCACCAACACGACCCTTAAATTATCCTTAACAGGCAAACCCTTGCATTCTTCTGTTCTATTAATTATTGCACATTCCCTAAGCCTATGTGCAGTTTTAGTTATAATTATTGCACATTCCCTAAGCCTATGTGCAGTTTTGATTGCACATTCCCTAAACCTATGTGCAGTTTTGATTGCACATTCCCTAAGCCTATGTGCAGTTTTGATTGCACATTCCCTAAGCCTATGTGCAGTTTTGATTGCACATTCCCTAAGCCTATGTGCAGTTTTAGTTATAATTATTGCACATTCCCTTAGCCTATGTGCAGATTTAATTATTGCACATTCCTTAAGCCTATGTGTAGGTATAACGTATAATGTGAAACAGCTCTACTTTACATATATTCAATTATAGGTGGTTTTATAGCTCAAAAATACTGAGAAAAACAAACATTGTGACTGTGAGCAGGAACGCCTCTCCACAGATCCGACCTGTAACTTGGTATGGTTTGGTCTTCATGAAGATAGAAAGGTTTAATGCCATACTGGGAAACATTTCAGACAAAGCAATAACACCTCCATGGAGAAAAACATTTGATAGACCCTCCATCAGATAAGTTATAAAATTCTTTAAGCAAAAGTACAGATATTGGAGCAAAAAATACTCAAGTAAAAGTAAAAGTATCACATGACAAAATCTACTTGAGTAAAGGTATTAAAGTATCTGTTTAAATATGTACTTAAAGTATTTTACGCATCTTTTGAAGTTTATGAAATGTAGTCATTTTGATAAAGATTTGTGCTGAATTTTGTTCAGCGGAAACAACTGAATCGATAGTTTTTTTCCTTGCCATGTATATTTTTGTTTGCTCAGAATGCAAATTTCTTAAAACTAATCCCCTCAGTGTTTTCAGCAGGTCTCACACGATAATAAAACTCTCAATAATACTAACTTTTACTTTTGGGACAGAAAGTAAAGATACCTGCTTTAAAATGTAGTAAATGTAAAAAGTATCCACTTAAAAATGTACTTGAGTAAAGCACAGATACCTAAAATGTACAAACGAACATGTTACAGATATTAATTATTGTTAGTTAGTTAGATAGATAGATAAGTTAGATAGTTAATAGGGATGTAACAATAACCAAAATATTGTGATATTGCATCGTCAAATGTCTCACAAAAATATCATAGGCTGTCACAATATATTAAATTACACGTTCCTTTGCTTAAGTGCATGGTTTTATAATAGCAACAGCTTATAAACATTGGGAACTACATATCCCATGATTCATTTCAGTGTAAACAACATGAAGAAATATGTTTTTTACTTGAATTCTTGGGATTACGATGGTAATAATTCACGCCAAAATCTTGTCAAAGTATTTTAAAAGCGAAAAAGTGTCCCATCTACAATTATATTAGCCTCTCCAAAATATTGCAATAAATATCGTGATAATATCGTACCGAGAGATTTAGTTACATCCCTAATTGTTAACCAATCAATTCAAACCTGTTTTGTGAAGGAGTGTCGACATGTATGCTCCATTAGCAACAACTAGGCTTCTTGTGTATTTCTTCTTCGCCACACACTTGCAGTCTCAGAATTGGCCGTGAGGTCGGAGGTCACGATTAGGGTTGACGTGTCTGCTCAAGTGTGTGATCCTTAATAGGTGCTGGTGATGGATTAGCGGCTGGAGCGGTGCATTCTGGGTCGGATTGCTTTGTGAAGATGGTGGTCCGTAGACGTAACAGCGTGTCTGGACCTGTGTAGGGGGCGATCTGTAAACCATGAGGGCTAAAACAGAGGAAGCACCAGTAGTCTGTCTGGGGGAAGGGGTGGGTAAGACGACCAGAAAATTGGTGATGTTGTGGGGGTGTAAAGTCGATATTTAGGGTGCGTTCAGACTAGGCCTGGTTTGATCCAATTGAGCCTAGTTTATTCTTGATTGGTTGTCGAAAATCAAATAGACCACGAAATCAATACAGAAGCTATTTGATTCTCATTTGAGCAAGTATCAATACTACAAAAATCACATAAAGAAGACCAAATTTATCTTTCCTGACTAGTTTTTGAATCATCTTAAGCTGCATTGGAAGTTAGAACTATAGCAAGACCACATAGTAACATTAAGAGGATTATTTAAGTCTTGAAAATCACAAATATTAAGTTAAATTTTTTATATCATCACAACACTAGTCCTGGTGTAGGGTAGACTTGGTTTGAACCTGTTTTACTCCTGTGTTGTTTCTGATCCAGTCCATAGTCCATAGTGTTTGGCTCCAGTCAAATGAAGCTCATCGAGGCTACCAGTTATTGAGGCAAATTTGGTGTTCCAGATTAGGAATAGGAATTTATTTTCGGACAAAACAGCAAAATAAAAACATCAAGATCATGTAGATCAGGTTAATACAAACATTTTAAGACCAAAATGTCGAGGCTCACTGCAGCAGTTACAGAGAGAGGGGCGACAAATTCAGTGGAGACGGAAATGCGCCCAGGTTAGCTGTGTCCATTTAAGTGGCGATGGATGTCTACAAGCCTTCATTTTTAATTGAATGTCTCACTATAGGCTTACAGATAAACCTTAGTTTGGTTTTGTAGCCTATAGGATAGCCCAGGAGTCTCCAGCCTGTAGTTCCAACCCCTTCCAAGTAGCTCACCAAGGGATCGCTGAATTGCACATATTGTCCTGAATAAGTAAAATTTGATTAATTAAATGCCTTTTACGATTACACATGTATTATTTTGATACCGGACTAATAAATGGTTAATGGTTTATATTTTATAGGCATCTAAATGTACCTCATTCACCATGGCACTTTAATATACCCCATTTCTTGTGACTGCTAAAACTAGTAGCTCTCTGACATCTTTGTTTTGTAAAGGTAGGAAAAAGGTTACAGCCCCCTGGGGAAATTTTATTCTGTCTATTGAAAATAAATAAATAAATAAAATAAATAGATTAACTTTTGTCTGGTTGCTTGTAGCCATCTGCTAAGGGCAAAAGTGGTTTGGGTTGAAAAGTAGCATTTTCTTTCTCTGTATCTTGTGTTTGCAGCTTGTTAGACTTTAATTTTAGTATTGGTGGATTTTTACTCTCTCAGCTAAATAACACTTGTTTTCTCTTGGCTAGCTGCAGAGGAATTTTAGTATATATTAGCATGTAGCCACATTAGCACAAGCTACACACGCTGACACCTGCTTCTACTACAACTACTAAAGCTCGCTGTGAGTAAAAATGACATTAGTCTATACGTTAATACGCTTTTAGTCTCCTATAACGTTTATGACTAGGCCTGTTCGATTAAACATTAGAGAGTGCACTGTAATAGCCTATTTGGAGTGAGGTTTGTGCTACTTGAATGCGCAGGTTTAAAGTGCACAGAGTGATTTTACTGCATGAGTGCTTACAGCGGGATGCGGTTGATGTAGGGTCTTTGGGTCACGGGGTCAAGTCGTGCCATCGTCGTAAATATAAATGCGTTGCAGTAGAATGTGACTCAACTCATGCACACAAAATGCACATGTATGGAAAATAATTAGTTCCATCAGATTTTGAATTTTAAATACCACTTAATTTCTCACTTAAAAATTTTCAACTCTGAAGAAAGATGTTTGAATTATTTTTATTCTGAATTTTAGTTGCTGAAATCTGAAGTTTACTTGTGTGTACTATGTTTTAAATTCAAAATAAATAAAAAAATCACCACAGATATTTTCAAGCCCTCAAATTCAACAGTCGAAATTCAGAGTGTAAAATTCGCAGTGAAAAATTAGGTATTAAAGATCCAAGATGCCAAGGCAGAAGCGATCAATCATGTGTGAGTGAGAAGGACAGAGGCTGTTTCCTATTGGCTGTTCTCATCTGTGGGCGGGGTTACATTAAGAAATCAAAGAGATGAGGTTTCGATGAGGCTAATTCTGACTGATCAGATCACCGTCACTGCAACATTTCCTGTTTCTTACTAAGTTAGATCGGATCGATTGCTTAGACCTTAACATCTTGGATCTTTCCTGTGAATTTTTTTGCGAATTTTACACTCTGAATTTTGACAGTTGAATTTGAAGGCTTGAAAATATTTGTGCTGAATAATAAACACTTTGAAAATGTACACTTAAATTTTCAGTAACTAAAGTTCATAATAAAAATAATTCAAACATGTTTTTTCAGAGTTTAAAAATTCAAAGTGAGAAATTCAACAGCATTTAAAATTCAAAATCTGATGAAACAAATTATCTTCCATAACATGCTTGCTACTATAGACAAACACTTGAAGGAAATATTTGTAAGATACTATATTAAATTTAGCTGGATGGCAAATTTAAAGGGTTCATACTCTTTTATGCCATGATCTGTTATAATGTTTCTTTATCAAAAACATATTCAAGAGTTGTGTTGTGTTTCATTCATACATGTTTGATACACCATTCCTTCTCTCAAATAGAATACACTCTGTTCCACCTTGTGATGTCACCTGCTAATACAGGAAGTGCTCCATTCCACTGTTTTTAAACTCCATATACTTTCACTACAATCATTTGGATAATTTCAGCCCTGGAATTGCAAATCTCTACTGAACTAAAAGTAACTAAAGGAGTCGTTATCTTGAAAACTATCACTTCATGACATCACAAGGTGGAACAGAGCATTTTGTATGTAGACAAAGACTGCATGTAGACTCAAACATGTGTGAACGAAACAAAACACAACTGTGGTTTGTTTTTAAATGAACAGTCTAACAAGAGTCAAATTTGAGTAGTAAAATTTAAAAAGTTGCACAAGTCAAGTCAAGTCATTGGTCATGATTTGTCTTTTTTTGATTTTTACCTTTTTGTTGTCTTCATTTTATGTTCTCTGTGCAGCATTTGGGAAACTGTTTTGTTTGTAAAATGTGATAATTAAAGTGGATTTACATTCAGAAAGTTCTCTGAGCATAACTTGCTTTGCACAGTACAGCTTTTTTCAGTGTGGTGCAGATTTGAAGAATGTTGCTTACTGTTCCTGACAACAATGGACTCAAAATTGGAGATGTCCAATGAAGTGTCTTGCCCAAGAACACAAGCAGTAACTCAAAATTGTACCACCAACCTTGCTCCATGCTCTGACTGAACCAATACAGTTACCAATATGCTTTTGTCATAACACAACTTTGGACAATCATGGGTAAATTATTCATCATATGTGTCATTTATTATGTATGGTGTTTGCTGAACGCTTTGAATCCAATAATCTTGAGGCAATATTTCTTTAGCACTAACCCTTTTTGCCTTGGGTGTCATTTCGTTGCCAAATTGTAACTGGCTGGAGGTTTTTCCTTGGCTTTGGGATGCATCGACCCATTATCGGATACTGGATATATTGGATATCGTATCGGGTTCCAAATATCGGTTCAGCTAATATCCTGGTTGGACATACAAACTGATGTAATAAGACTGGTGGTAATTTGCCCAGAAAATCTCATAATGTTTGAACTTTTATTTACACAAAGTTCTGTAGTCACTTGAAGGATAAATATCAGCTACATAAAACATTTTGATTAGTTTTGTGTTTTAATAACATTTGGATTAGTTTTGTGTTCATAGTGCCAAATTTATTTGTATATATTCACTACAATCTACACTGTAATATACTGTATATTGTAATATAATGTATATTGTCTATATTCTATATACTCTACATTCTGTGTATATCGCACTTGCTGCTCCTTGCACTTCTCCTTGCACAACCAAACCACATTTCGTTACCTTGTATTTATACATGCGTAATGACAATAAAGTTGAATCTAATCTAGTCTAAAAAAAAAACATATTACTGTATTTTCTGATCTCTGTTACAATATTGTTTCCTCATCACAAACAATCCTGAAGTTGTGATTCATTCATTTACACGTTTAGCAAACAAATGCACACACTGCATAAATATCCAGTGTGGGCTGAGTTCTTCTCTCAAACAGAAAAACTATATACACCTTCACTAGAAACATATGGATAATTCCAGCCCTGGAATTGACAATCTTTACTAAAAGGTAAAAGGTAACTTGAAAACTACCGCTTCATGACATCACAAGGTGGAACAGAGCATTTTGAGCTTTGGAGATATAGACAGACCAATAAAAAAGGATTACTCAAACATGTGTGAAAGAAACAAAACACAACTCTAGGTATGTTTTTGATTAAGTAACAACATACTAACATGACTTAAAGCTCACAAAAGTAAATTTTGCTTACTCTAGGACCTTTATGGAAATATTTAAAACTGTAATTTAAAGCTGAATCAAAATCTGTATCAGAACAGTAAATGCTAGATCGGTTCATTTCTAGCTCTGTACATTGTCATCAAAATGGCCGTACTCCAAAAACAGTAGCTCTCCTTGCTCCCTCTCTTCTGTCCTCTTACTGCCCTTCAGTTCGGCTCTGCTTCTTTCGGGATGTTTGGAGGTCAGAGGTCGCTGACTTTGTGAATGAAGTCTTTGTGTGGATGGAGAGGTCCGAGGAGAGTACATTTCCTCTCTCTGGACACAGTGATGGAGGCCACAGATGTTACACATGTTACAGTTGTTTATTAAATTAAAGTGTGACTGGTGCTTTCACTCACCTCATAAATATCGGAGAATCAATAAAGCATAGATAATCAATTTACTGGATAGTGTGGAAGATATTGCAATGCGTAGATCACTGTCTTTAGTCATCTTGTAGTTGCTTGGTCAAGATGGAGAATTTTTTATGGAAAAACAGAGTGGAAAAGAAGAATGTGGAACGCATTTCAATCATCCTAATTATTCATAGTCAGGCTCTTTCCGTAACTTTCCGCAGCTGGAGCAGAGTTTTGCCGTCACAATAATGCGAACAACAACTAATATACTAACAACAACTAGCATGTTAATTCTTACCATGCTGGCCAAATATCATACACAAAAAATACTCAAAATACACTCAAAATAAAGCAAATGGTCACCATTATAATAACGAAATACAACAATATTTCCAAACAATAAAACAGGTCAAAAACAAAAACAAAACCTATTAAAACATAACAGCATCACTCTTTTTTCACCTTTTTTTTTTTTTTTTTTGCTCTCTTGTGTAATTGACTGCACATTACTCCAGGTACCATATGTGTTATTGATGTGATTTTGTGTATCTTTGATGTCCCTGTATTTGAACCTATTGAAACAAACAAACAAACAAACAAACAAACAAACAAAAACCCCAAGCGATTAACATGCTGACAACAACTAGCATGCTAACTCTGATCATGCTGCCCAAATATTATATACACAAAACAAAATGGACTCAAAATAAACCAAATTGGTTACATTATAATAACAAAATACAACAATCTTTCCAAACAATAAAACAACAAGACTATTAAAACATACCAGTATCATTCTTTTTTCACTTTTTCACTTTTTTTTTTTTTTTTTTTTTTTTTGCTCTTTTGTGTAATTGACTGCACATTACTCCAGGTACCATATGTGTTATTTATGTGTCTTTGATGTCCCTTTATTTGAACTTATTGAAACAAACAAAAACAAACAAGAAACTGACATGCTAACAACAACTAGCATGCTAACTCTGATCATGCTGGCCAAATATATACACAAAACAAAATGGACTCAAAATAAATCAGATCCTCACCATTATAATAACAAAATACAACAGTATTTCCAAACAATAAACAGGTCAAAAACAAAAAAAGCTATTAACATACAATATCTATAGGAAATACTTATAACAGTATCAATCTCCCCCACATTTTATGCTACAATTTTTTTTTATTTTATTTGGTGACGTATACTTGATTTATGGTCTTGTCTTGTTTTTTGTTTAGTTTTTTTGCTCTCTTGTGTAATTGACTGCACATTTAAGTGATTTTGTGTGACTTTGTTGTTCCTGTATTTGAACATATTGAATAAAAATAAAAAAACTAACAACAACAAGCAACTAACATGCTAACAACAACTAGCATGGTAACATAGGGTGACCCGACGTCCCATTTACCCCCAAAAGTCCCAGATTTATCCAAAACCAGCGATTTGTCCCAGTTTTACAAAAGAAATGTCCCAGGTGTCCCTGTTTTGATGAATCTGATATGAGTAAATAGTAAAAAGGGCAATATATTGTAAGTTATTAAGCTAAAATACATAAAACTGTGCTTGAAAATGACCACAGGGCAAAAAAAAAATGCACCAATAGAAGTGCCTCACATTATATACTGACCCACAAGTGAGGCGAAAATGGACAACGTTATGCTCTCTTTTCACAGTTTTATTTATACCAACCATCCAAACCCAGGTGTGTCCCAGTTTTGAATTTTGTGAATCTAGTCACCCTATTTTAACAAGCAACTACCACGCTTACTTTGAACTTTCTGAGTCTTTGAACTTCCTTATTATAAACTTGACAATAAAATCCTTTATGATTAGATGCAGACAGTACACATAGCAGACTTATTATGACCTCGAGAGCTGCTTATACAATATATCTGGCACATTTTCTTCAAATACATGGAAACAGCCACTTAAAATGTATTGGCAAAGATGGATAGTAGATTGTAAAACTCCTAAAATACTAAATACTAATCACTAATGCTTAACTGTCCTTTGTTGTGTGTGCAGGGGGCCCGTGTGTGGGTGCGGGAGAAGGAGCAGCTGGTTCCTGCCACAGTCAACTCCTGTGGGGATGGGACCCTGGTACTCACCACAGACTATGGAGAGGTAAGGATCAAAGCCTTTAAAGCTGGGCTACTCTGTTTTTGTTACATGAAAGAGAAGAGAAGGTAGTTGTAAGTGACATCCCTAATTTGATCCTAACTCTCACAAACATCACACATCATTAGGTTTAACATGAATTTGTCAAGCACTAGTACAGCTTTAGAATTTCTTTTTCAGGTGGTGAAGTCAAGCGGTATGATACAGTTAATGGGGAAAAAAAAAGTTTGGGACCACAGCTTTTAAGAGTGCATTCACATTTGCCTTGGTTTTGGTCCTGCTTAGAGCCAGTTTAAAGGGCCCATATTCTGTTATTTTCTGATCTATGTTACGTCGTTTCCTCATCACAAACAAACCTGGAGTTGTGTTTTATTTCATTCACAGTTCATCTCTCAAACAAACAACATTGATGTACAGTGACTGCTTGTGCAGTTCGGACTTGGTGCGATTTTTACTACGACTTGTTTTCCCCAGTCTGTGATCTCTGCTGCTGTGCGGTCGTGGTGGGCTGTGAGTGTGGAAACTGCACCCCTTGGTCAGAACTTCGATAGATAGCAATAGATTAGCATCAGTAAATCCATGATTAGAATGTACAAGAAGCCTTGTTGGTAAACAACAGTGGCATTTCACACTACGACCACTTTCTCGTGCTTTTTAATACTGTCTACAATAGGTAAGTACATTTGCGAAGTACCAGGAGGGATGCAGGGATATTTTATTCTGAAAATACACCGGATCTGTCAGTTCTGCGTGTCTGAATTTCCTGTTTTGTTCATGGGGTTTTGGCATTTTGACATCAGAGACTGCTGTGGTATCCAGCAAAAAAATTGTCCACATGTCCGTGCCGTACCTACACCCACACCTGCACCTGCACCCGCACCGCACCAAGGTCAGTGTGACAGGGTGCTACTGATTTGAGTGACTTTATAATTGATTTGAACTTTTAATAACTTTCTAATTGCTTTACTATTTAATTACTTCCTGTCCGGACCTGCGCGTACATCTGTTGTGATAAAGAGTCACACTGAAACATGTGAATGAAACAAAACACAACTCCAGGTATATTTTTGATGAGATAACAACATTCTAACAGAGCATAAAGCTCAAAAGAGTTAGATTTGCGTAACATTGTAGCTTTAAGTCCTAATGTGTTTTTTGATATAGTCCTGTTTTAGTTCTGGATTTAGTCCCAGTCCCCCAGTTTTGATCTGGTGACTGCTTAGTCAATTCTGCTTGTCTTTTAATCCTCAACTTGTAATAAGGTTTCAGCAGTAGAAATTGTACCATTATCCATTTATACTGTTAGGCGCAATTTCAGTCTGCTGCACTGCCATTACATTATGATTATTACATTTATCCCATCTTAAAATTTCACATGTCTAGTTTCCCATGAATGCACTTTCACACTATCCCAAAGTATGTCATTAATTTTAGGTGCATTATAAAGCTGGAAATTCACAAATGAAATGGGTATGACACACGCCTAAAGTCCTAAATTATGGCCCTCTATTGCCGCTTGCGTGTCCTATTTCCAACATGCCGTCTTTCTCCTCCTCCTCCTTATTCATATTCTATATTCATCTCATCTGTGACACACTTTTACAATCCAGAGGGAAGCCTGAGGAGAAGCCAGCTCCAAAGCAGTGCAGTTTTGTTCGACCATTATTCTAACACCTACATGTCCCGAATTCAACCCTTTAACACCAAGATAATCAAATCTCAACATTGTATTTATTATAATCTGGATTAGACCTTGATTTTGGATGTCTATGCTCTAAAAGGAACTGTACATAGCCTCTGCTTTTCCGAGGGATGGGACAAGATCTCGTTTCACAAGATCTCATGAGATAAAATTGCTACAAGATTGTGCGCACATGAGAAAAATTTGCTCACGAGAGTTTTTTCCATTTAGTTTCTATTTAGATTGGACAAAAAAGACTTAAGGGTTTGTAAATTACTGTACATCTCTTACGAAGTTGTGGTTTCAGGTCTACAGTTGCAATAAAAATATTAAAAAACAAAAAAAAATGTTAGACCAAAACTGCCAACAGGATCACACATTTTTAAAATTTCTCGTTTTATCTTGTGGACATAATCTCATGTCTTGTTTTGTCTTGTGAAAACTGTCTCTCATCACACCCCAAGCTTTAACTATTTAAAACAAAAAAGATACTTATCCCTACTATAGACTGTAGCTGCTGACTTCCAAATAAGATATGAGCATGGTTGGGCTCCATCAACTCTGTCTCCAACCCACTTTCTATTGAGAAAACGTCACCCCTCTCTCTGTAACTGCTGCTTTCAGGCTCATCATTTTAGTCTTAAAATGTCCATAATGACCTGCTCTACATGATCCTGGTGTTTTTATTTCTCTATTTTGTCCATAAATCAATTCCTGTTCCTAATTTGAAACTCGGTTCCAAATTCACCCCATAACTGCCAGCCTCTGTGAGCTTTATTTGGCTGGAGCAGAACGCTATGGGTGATGTCACACACTTTTAGGGTTTTTTCACACATCCCACCAATCTTTCCATTTAAAAAAAAAAAGCTCTTAGTTTGGTTTGTTTTCGTTGGTGTAAAAGCATCAATCGCACTCTAATTCGCACTAAATCCCTTGAACGGAGACCTCAAAAAAGAGGTAGCCTCAGTTCGCTTGACTCTGCACCAAATGCCAAACTCTGGTGCAGTCCCCTTAGTGAGAACGCTAACTCGGGGCTAAACCATAGACAGTAGGTCCAAGCGAACTATTCCAAATGCATCATGGGAGGACAGGCTCGGAAACCCAAATTCCACCTTCCCAAATAGAGTGCGTGCCCCAGTTAAGAGGTGTGACAGGAGCCCAGATTGAGTCTGGACCAGTGATCTGTAGGTTTGCGAATCCGAGCTCCTTTGGCCTGGGGAGCAGGGGGGATAGAGACTGGCCTGTGCAGTCCGTACCCCGCGGGCTCCCTGGGTTAGAAGGTGCATCTCAGCCCTGCTTCCGAGAGGTCTGGCATGTGGGAGAACCTCAGCGTCCCTGAGCCACGTGCAGTCGAACCCACTGTGCACAGGAGCCTTGGATAGACGTCAATCGGACCAATTTTGGTTGGTTTGCAGGTGTGAAAGCAGACCACACTGAAGTCTATATACTACACAATTACAGTTTTATTGCCAAATAATCAAACTAGCAGTGTGAAAGTGCCAAGATTCACTTATGTGCACAGTTGATTCACTCAGAGGCTGCACTAGCACTGGTTAATACCTGGCTGCTGGTGCTGGAGTTTAGGTAGTGAGGACTCAGATCAGAGAGAGCCCTTTGAGGTTCAAACTGACTGGATTTCTGCATTGGAACTGGCAACCCAAATTTAAAATCACAATCTTACATAGACATTCACAGTCCTTTGAACATCTTGAACCACTTGCACATTTTTTTGCAGCTAGCTTCAAAGCTAAAAATAGATTATTTTGGCCCCAAGGAGACTCACCACCTTGTATGCTTGGTTCTAAATGTGGCATTCTTTGCCTCGAGCTAAAAAACATTCTACAAAAGCTTCATACATTAAGGTTGCAGTCGTAAAGAAGGAGGAAGTCAGGAGGGATAGCCCGAAATGGTGTCTTGATTCGCATGGCAGTGGATTACGCTTGTCCGGTTTTAACTAGCCCAACCCCCACCTATAGCTTCTGCTGCTGCTGCTCTGACTGCTCCATCTCTGCTCCATCTCTGCTAGCGTTAGGTGTTTAAATGTTAGCGCAGTAAGAGCTGGTGAATATTTGATGGGGATTCTGCAGGAGCCGAGCGTTAAACAGTGAGAAGAGAAATGGGCCGTGCAAGTGTCCCCTAATCAGCTGTGGACCTCTTTGGTGCCAGATTAGGCCAACGGGTGGAGCTGTGGGCATGCTGAGGTTTATGTAGTTTTTGTGAATTTTAATTTAAAGGTTGTACAGTGCACAAAATCAATTCTTCTGAGCTTTAAAACATGTTATAATCTTGTTACCTCATTAAAAACATATGTGGAATTGTGTTTTGCTTCGTTCGTCATGTCCTGAAGTGGTAGTTTTCAAGCAAACAGCTACCTTTTAAGGCCTATTCATACTTCATAAGAACATAAGAACTTTACTCTTGTTCTTGAGGAGATAAGAACAAGAACAAAATTAGTTTGGGCTCTGACATTTCATACTTGGAACAGGAGTCATATTGTGGACATTTCCCTGTGGTTGATGAAGAAGTCCAGCCACTGCAGGGAGGTTTATAGCGAGGTTCTTTCTTTTTGTCCTCCAGCCTGACCGCTATTTTTTATTTATTTCTTTTTTTTAGTAACCCCGCCTTTTGGCCTTCGCAAACTTGTCACAGATATTACGCCAGACTTTCCTACACTGATTTTCATCTGAGCCTAGAATGTCAGCGATCTCCCTCTATGAATTTCTTGCCGTTTGGCATCTTTATAGTCACTAAGCGTCGTGTCCTATATTGTATTTTCTCACGATTTCCACCAGCTGTGACTCAAAACCATCCCTTTTTTTTTCTTGCTCTGCATCGGCAAGGAAGCAGATAAACCACATAAATAATCAATCAGAGTGAAGATGGTGAACAGCGCTGCCGAACTGCCAAACAAAGTTCTGCTCAGTTGAGGTATCGAGAACAAGCCACAAGAACTGCCGAACAAGAGCTGGCCAAACAAAGTGACATCATATGAATAGGCCTTTACCTTTAGTTCAGTAGAGACTGGCAGTTCCAGAGCTGAAATGATCCAAATGATTCCAGTGAAGTTGCATGGAGTTTAGAAACGCAATGAAGCACTTCTGTATTACCAGATGACATCTTAAAATGAAACAAAGTGTGTTCAGTTTGAGAGAAGAACTTGGCCTAAATATGCAGGATTATTGTGTTAAACATGTGTGAATGAAACAAAACACAATCTCAGGTTTGTGATGAGGAAACAACATTATAACAGAAAATAAAAAATAGCAAATTAGCATAATATGGGCCCTTTAAATCAGTAAAAATCAGTTATAGCCCCATTAAGACTGAATGTAGCTTCAAACCCTATCTTACACCAGAAAAGTTACATAGTGCATCTTTAAGTAGGGTGACCACATTTCCAAAATCAAAAACTGGGATTGGTGGTTGGTAATAATAAAATTGCAAAATGAGTGCGTAATTAAGGAAAACTGCACTGTTCTGCACTCATGATAAACATGTCAGTATAGTCGCATTTTCTTTGTGTTTTGGTTGTTTTTAAGCAGCTTTTCTGTATTTTACTGAAACAAATGACGCTTTATGCCTCTCTTTACTGTTGGCAGGTATAAAATTTGTCAAAAATAGCGACACCTAGGACATTTCTTGTATAAAACTGGGACAAATCAATGGTTTTGTATAAATCTGCTGAGGCAGGGGACACCGGGCTCAAAACTGTAACTGTCCCGGGGAAATAGGGACGCCTGGCCACTCTATCTTTAAGTCATAATTTTCACACAATAAATAAAACACGACTGACTATTTTTACTCTTGTCGCTGTGACGTGGAAAGTGGCGATCCTTGTGACCCACTTCCCCGTGCCGCCCGTAATCAGCATTATATGACCCGCCGCTGTAAAAAGGATTAAATAAATAAATGCGTGTACAGAGCTTTGTGTCACATCAGCACGAGGCTCCGCGCTGCATCATTCATGAGGCTTTTCATTTTACTCCAGAGAGCAGTGCACTAACAGAACTGCAAGTGTACTTAACTTAACAGAGGAACCTACGCTTGTACAGTGAGAGAGCAGTACTTAGCATCTATTAGTGTTCTGGGTAATCGAAGTAGAAGCGTTACGCCAATGGGCCACTACAGTGTTCCTCAAAAGTTAGTCGTAATTTAAGACTAGAGTGTAAGAATTTAAGAGTGGAGCTTAGGGCTGCAAAGAACAATTAAAGTTATCAATAAGTGAACAATTATTTTTTCGATTAGTCAACTAGAATGGACATGGACATTGTTGAAATATCATGACGTAGGACTAAACCCAGACTAAACCAGGACTAGACCATGACTAGACTCTGACTAAGTCAAGACTAGACCTGGACTAAATCAGGACTAGACCAGGATTAAACCAGGACTAAACCAAGACTAGACTAAGACTAAATCCGACTAAACAGAACTAAACCAAATAGACCAGGACAAAACCAGGATTTGACCAGGGCTGAACCAGGCCTAAACCCAGACTAAACTAGAACTAGACCAGGACTAGACCAGGACTAAACCAGGACTAAACAAGTACTAGACCAAGACTAAACCAGAACTAGAGACCATAACTAGACCAGGACTAAAACAGGACTAAACAGGACTACACCAGAACTACACCCGGACTAAACCAGGATTCGACCAGGGCTGAACTGGACCAAAAATAGAACTAGACCAGAACTAAACCAGGATTAAACAAGGACTAGACCACAATTAAACAGGAACTACTAGACCATGACTAAACCAGAACTAAAGACCTGGACTAGACCAGGATTAAACCAGGATAAAAATATATGCAACTACTATGTAACTACATTACACTTTTTTCAAGATTGTATCATCCAAATAAAGACTACGATGATCAAAATATGGTTATGATTCCTTTTATTAGTCAGTCAGTTGTAGATGCTGAAATATAGAGACAAAATGAGTTAATTAATTGCGGAAATAAATAAAAGTAAGGTAAATTAACTTGTATTTGGCTATAGTATTGATGTCAAACCTTCATGTGAAGACAAAATAAGACTTCCCCATGACGGATAATCTGGTGGTGGGTTGAGTGAATTACTTTGAACTGCACAGGGCTTACTGTAAAATACAATCACATCAAACAGGATATAGATTTGATGAATCAGAAGTGGGTCAGTGAAACTATGCTCACTGATGGCACGCTACAAAACCAGGAGCTCTGAGGAAAGGAAGCGATAATGTAGGATTTGAAAAGTACAAACGTTACAAATGCGGTAAAAGGTGCACTGCGTAACTTTTCTGGTTCCTGGAGATGCTATTGCTTTGACTGTAAATGGCTATGACTATGATAGTAAACTTATATAAAATGCATTTATTCTATTATGGTTGGTTTTATTGCTCAAAATACCTTTAAAAACACACATTCTGACTGTGAGTGGGGTCACCTCTTCATAGATCTCACCTGTAAATTAGCGTGGTGGTGTCTCCCACTTGTCTCTAAGGAGATTGATAAGTTTAATGCCATATTTATACAATATACTTAGTGTCATACAAAACAATAACATCTCAACTGGCGGTCCCTCTTCTAGAAATGTTACATATTGCACCTGTAAGAAAATAACAACACTTTATAATACCAACTATATAATACTAACTTGATGCTTAGTAACTTAGTGAAAGTGTTCGGGTTTTGGTATTAATTACCGGACTCATTCTAAAACTATCCAAGTATCCATGGGTTTCAGAACTGATGCCATAGCAATTATCAAATTCATTGTTGCATATAATAAGTTGAAACCCATGAATTGTTTTGACATAGCATATATCATTTCCAAATGTTACCATAATTAACCACTGGGTCCCCCTGAAACTCCAAGTGCAGGTATTTTATAAGTAACCACCAGTTCTAAATAAACGCCAAATTAATTGTATTAAAAAAAAAATCAGTTCAGCCTCACCTTCACTGAAAAAGTGGCGAACAAATGACATTGCTCTGAAATCCTTATTTTGAAGTGACAAAGAAAGATGGCGCAACATAGCAGGCAGAAAATAGAAGCAGTTTTTAGGGGTTTTGGTGATATTATTTCAGTTTGGCAATTCGGAGGAAACCAGCACTGTCATCGTAGCTGCTGTGGTGTAAGAGGAAAGTTGTGGCAAAGAGGCGAGGAAAGGCAGAGTATGAGGCGGCAGGAAATGTGCCAAATAGGAAGGCAAAGTAGTCGCCAGGCCATCGTATAACGGCGACACTTCCTCCAAGGCATGCCATAAAAACTGTAAATTATAGTCATACTGAATTTGAGTACCATATTTTCCCAGTTTTGCTGAGCCAGATTTTTGTGAGGAAGGAATTAATCGCCTGCTCCAAATTGCCGCCTGGTCTCAAATAAATGCCTGGTTTGTTAAGTGATTGAAACAAATGAATGCTCCCGCTATTATTTGGTATTTTGCGGTACATAAGACCAAATGAATGTTTTTGAATAAGAATACTAATACTAATACTAATTTCTGTGAATAGACCAGAGAAACAGTTTTATTTATTTATTTTACCCCTTTATATCTGAACAAATTGCCAATGCACCTGGAACCCAAAATATAAAATAATTTGAATTTTGATTGCTAAATAAATAACCTAATTTTTTGTTTTTGTTTTATGTGCACAGTGTAGCCAAAAATGAGCCGTGTTTTTACTCTTTCTCCTCTTTCTGTGTGTGACCTGGATTTGAGAGCAGAGAGAGGAGTAGCCAGAGGGAGATGGTGGTGTGGGGAAGTATCTTGGTGCTCATGTGATGGACTAAAATGCTCAGACAAAGTGCCAAATGAGCTCCTTCTACAGAGCTCCAATCCCTGCTCTGCTCTCTGGACAGGCACGTCAAACTGGACTGGCCAGCTCATCTCAGCTACTGACCTATATTCAGTTTTTTGTATGTTTTTGATAATACTTCAAGTCAATCAAATCAAATTTTCACTTGGGAAGTTTTTCTTGGGCAAAGTGTTGACATCAGCAGAACACATAAAACAGACACAAGTCACGATGTACGATGTTCGAAATACACACATTTAGTGAAAATAGTCTGAATACATACTCACCCATAGCATAAAAACATTTGAAAATGCAATCATTGAAACTGCTTCTTAGTGATGGACAAAGTGCAAAGTGATGGATAAAGCTTTACTTGAACCTGTTAGTTGGTAGTCAAGTAAATATTTTATGTACTAAATATGTACCAAGTAGAGTTGAAAATGTAAATGTAAATTCAGATTAACAACTTAAAAATCAATAAGCAATGAGTTCTCTTTTTAAGTACTGTATTTTTTGGACTATAAGTCGCACCAGACAAAAAACATAAATAACATAAGAGTCATCGGACTATAAGTCGCACTTTTGGTGGAAAATTTATTTTATAAAATCAGAGACCAAGAACAGACATTTCATCTTGAAAGGCAAGTTACAGTAATAACAATAGAACAGAGAACAATATGAACAGTTCTTTAGATAACTATAACATAAACAACAGAACAGAACAAGTTTACCAAACTCTCCATCTCACTCCAAATCAGTAAATCCATTGAATTCTTTATCCTCGGTGTCACTTCTGAGCAACTCCGCGACCTCCGGAGGTAAACAGAGCGACGCTTCCTCTTCTGCGTCACTGTTGTTAGACTCAGCATCAGTTTCCAGAATCTTTGGTCGATTCTTCCAATGACTTCCAGGAAAGTTGCATGGTGCTCCCTCCTGGTTTCTGTGAAGCTGTGTTCTCCATCCCCGCCTTTCACCAGTCCCTCACAAGTTTCTTGCTCACTTCAAACTTTCTTTCTGCTGCTCGATTACCATTTTCAGCTGCATATTTCACTACTTGCAGCAGGACAGAGGCCCTTTCTGCAGGAGACATGTGCAGAAAACTGACACACAAGCCCAGAGCGCCCTCTTGTGGTTGTCAGTCTGAAAATTTTAACATATGTCAAGTCGCAGGACCACCCAAAACCATGAGTCTGAACAATATGTTACTAACTTTTCTTTTCTAGTGTAGGGTGTGTGTGCCACCTGCTTGTCTTCATAGATGTTATTGCTTTATGAGGAGTGTTCTAATATATGGCATTAAACTTACCCATATTCAATTTTCTCATCAGTCACAGGTGTCTTTATGGCTCACAAAAAATGCATTCATACTGTGAGCAGGGTCACCACTACACAGATCTGACCTACAACCTGGTCATGTAGTGCCACCTGTTTGTCTCCATTGATACAGATATAGATTTATGGCCCACAAAATTGGAAGTAACACTGGCAACTCATGAAGTGCAGTGAATAGATTAAAATGGTTCCAAAGGTTTTTTTCTTAAGACCAAATGCCACTCACCACTTCCCTATAAGCTGCTTCCCAAGACTCATGGTTTAAATCTGAACTCACCCAGTCTTACCCTTATCAAGCCAAGTATATTTTTGACATTCTCTCTATTACTAGTATTTTTAGAGAAAGGATTATGTCACAAATCAAACCCAAATATAATTCTGTTAAGTAATATTTAATTTACCCTCGTAGTTGGTGCTGTGCTAGCTCATTCATACAGTATATAGGTCAGCCCTCTCTTATTTCTGCTGCTGTTTTGCATGATTCAGTGAGAGAGGGTCTTACTGGAGATCTGTGTTCTGTGGTGTGCTGTGTGGGCGGGTTCAGAGGATAGTGCTGGTGGAGATGAAGGCAGTAGAGATGTGGGTCGAAGAAGGAATCAAAGGAAAAACACCGCAGTATAGTGTTTTATACATTTTTTTATTTGATCTGACTTGAACTGCACTTTACTGTACTGTACACTAGTGTTTTTAGCTTGATTACATAGTGTCAGTTCCTTTGTATGTCCATGTTTATGTTCATGTGAAGAAATTGATATTAAAGCTAACTTTGAACTTTAATTTCATTGCAGTCCTATATCGATACAGAAAACACACACAGGTTTGCAGTCGGCGGTCCAGCTTCATCTCAGGGTCTGTTTACACGAGAACGCTTGCGGGGAAAAACAACAAAATATTTTATCGGAAGTGCCTTTCGTTTAGACGGTGATAGGTTTTTGGGGCTTAAAAACGCAAAAATCTGAAACCATCTTCCAGAGTGGGTGGAAAAGTTGAATACTCTTCACCGTAGTGTTTCCGTCTACACTGTCTACAAGATGCAAAACTCTGGTCAGATCTGCTCACGTCGTGTATGTGTTTACGTCACATACATACAGTTTACACGGAAACCTTGGCATGCAAACCTAATTGAATTCCACACACTTTTGCATCACCGTTTGCGCCTGGATTTCTTCCTGAAAATGCTCGTCTAAATGTGGAATACAAAGTGAAGATGCAATGCCACTTTTTGCATCTTCTGTTCAGACTGTCATCATAAAAACGTAGCCTCAAACCGCTCATTTCAAGACAGTGAGGTTCAGATTTGGAGGTGCACTATGTAATTTTTTGATTGGGGATCATCTGTTTGTTTCTGTGTTATTGCTCCGCCTGCAGTGTTCCACAGTACGACATTAAACAGCTCTATCTTACATTTATTGAATTATACCATTGTTGTTTTTTTAGCTAAAGGATACCTGGCATTCTAACTGTGAGCGGGGTTGCCTCTTCACTGATCTGACCTGTAACTTACTCTGGTTTGGTCATACTGTGAAACTTTCCAGACAAAACAATAATATCTCCAACGAGACAAGAATTGGACCGACACTTCACCAGAAAAGTTAGACAATGCACCTTAAAGCAGAGAAAGAATTGGTTTAAAATAGCGTGAAGGAAGTAATTTTTGTGAAGAAAGGTGAAAGGTAGCTGTTGAAAACTACTGCTTCATGACATCACAAGGTGGAACAGAGGATTTTAAGCTTTGGAAATGTAGACAGACTAATAATAAAGGATCACTCAAACATTTAGAATGGAACAAAACCCAACTCCAGGTATGATTTTGACGAGGTAACAACATTGTAACATGGTTTAAAGCTCACAAGAGTTTTGAGTAACATAGAACTTTTAAGCACTGTACTTCACTACTTGTACTTCATTACATTCCACCACTGGTCACAAATATATCTCTATCTGTTACTGTCTAGTGATGTTCCCCTAAGTGTGTGGCCTGGACAGCCTCTTCAGCTTCATCTATGACTAACAAGCAGTGTCGAATGCGTGTCACCAGTTAATGAAGCGTGTCAATAAACCAGAGTGGGCTCATAAACATATGCAAAACAGATGCATGGAGGTCACACTTGTTACGATGGAAAGTAATGCGACGTGTCAAACTGCCACTCACCCAAACATCTGAGACTGCTGCTGTCTAAGGACCATATAATCATTGACAGTTACCACGTTTACATGAGAGCTTTAATTCCGAATAGAAATTAATTCTGCTTTAAAAAGACCATGTCAACACTTACTTCCTAATGAAAACGATTATTTGGAATTAAACTTAATTCCGAAGTAAGTGGGTGGCTTATTCTGATTTTAAAGCCAAATAAATTTATTCTTCGATCATGTAAACTTTTATTCTTCTTAAAAATAATTCGGTCGTTCAGTGCATGCTCGTTGGGTCGTGCTTCTGTCACGATGCGGACGATCCGGCCGTCTTGTCTTCTTCCTCCTTCTCCAACACTCTTTCTTCCTCCTCAGCTGACAGACGTGAAGCGTGATGATAAAATTCTCCAGCTGTTGCTTAATTATCATCAAAACAACTGTGAAAAAAGTTTGTATCATGTTTGTGTCCACAACGTGACAACAAACCGAAATGACAAAAAAGCCGGTAGCAGCTGAAGTGTGTTTTTTCTTCCGGTAGAAGTAAATACGTTCATGTCCCTGTCCAATCAGAACCCTTCCTGACCTCCAAATAATGACGATTTAATGTGTTTTCCCTGTAAACCTCAATTAGGAATTATTATTTCCATGTAACCTCAAAGGAGAATATTTTTACTGAGAACCAACTGCTGAAAGATTCACTCACAAATCTGGAGAGAATAATTTCAGATTCTCAAAGCAAGCTCAAATTCAAGAACTGCAGATTTAATTTGTTTTGCTAAAGGACTGTATTGGAAGTGTTCCCTGTTGCACTAAGAGGTTTGAATGTGTGCTGCATGTTGTCTTTACATGATTTTATTTAGGGTTTATTGACTTGACCAGAGACCTGCAAACTGAATTGTCCATTTCAGATTGATACAGTTTTAATAAAGTATTGTTCTTTAGTTTTATGCTTAGTCAGAGGTTTACATGTAAATATTATGGTGAGCACATAGCTAGGCTGAACTGTCTGTGAATTTCACCAGACATCAACGAGTTTTAAGCATCTGCCCTCAAATGAAGAGGTGTCCAGTTAGAGGTGTTTAGCGTATTTTTGATGCAGCATTAGAGAAGATGGATATGGACAAGAACATATGACCGTCAGCCATTTTTTCTCTTGCTATATTTTCAAGCTGCTAGTACTCAGGTTTGTGTTTTGTAGGTCACATTTAGCTTTTGAGTTGCACACAGTTGGATGGATGTTATAGCCGCGAGATCTGTCTGCACAGAGCTAGCAATGAAGAGCTCTTAAGTGGAGAGAAGTAGATTTATTTAAGAGCAAGATGTTGAAACGCCTCCAGCTCTTCCTTCTGCCACTCTCAGCAGACAGACACAACATCTGCTACTAATGTTTCAGAACAAATGCACTTTTAGCCAGCACTGCTAACAAGGAACAAGGAAGTATTCCACATTTTGGCTAGGGAAGTTGCAGTAGCAAAAATAATTGTTAATAATTGCTAATCAACATAAAAAATAAATATATTAATAATATCTCTAAGTTTTTTTCTTTTCAGAGTCTAAAATGTGATCATGTTTTAAACTTGAATGTGGGGCCTCGTCTTCGACATTAAGCTACTCTCACCTGGCAAAGCTTTTTAATGTTTTTCGTTGTCCTGGTGAGCATTGAGGTCCCTGGAACCGCCACTGGACATCGAAACATATGTGCCTGCTTGTGCACATGGCCTCCCACTTGTCCCAACCAGGACGAAAAGCGGGAATTTCTTGTACAAGTCATCGTTAAATGCGCAATTGTGCTTTGGCATGTGGTAAGCTGACTGACTGTCTGTGTCTGCTACAAGAGCCAGTCAATTTAATAGGCCAGTGAAAGATAATGAAAACTCGGACATAAAAAAAAAAAAAAAAAACCAGACGGCCAGGACAGGACGTGAAAAACGGACATGACCGGGGAAAAACGGATGTTTAGTCACCCTAGTGTCCTAGGACTGTAGACTATGTACTGGGACATTTCATCCAACAATACTCCGGTCACAGAGTAAATGAGGTGAAGCTTTAATGTCCTTTTTTTTATCTTCTGTCTTTCCGGTAGTCTGTCCTTTCATCTGGTGACCTCTATCACAGACGCAGACTTAGATAAAGGACAAAAGTGAAGCCACAGCATTAAGGCCTGAAGCAACAGTGTCACCATGGTACCAACAACAGTGTTATAAAAGTGAAAAAATGCATCGCACACTCAGATGGCCGCTGTCCAAAAGCTTTTTTATTTTTAAATTACGTTTCGGCAAAAAAGCTTTCATCAGATGTTTTTCTTGCTTTTGACCACAGTACAGAAAATGGTTGGCAGTCCAGGGGCTCACATCCCCTTCCAACGAATGAGAGGTCCCAGAGTGAGGTCACCCAGTGAGATCAGCTCACTCTACAACAACATAAAAAAACATTCTATTAAATACAAAAATAGTTTGACCATATCACAAAAAAAACATCTAAGGTTAAAGTCCACATCAAGTCCATGAGGAGCTAGAGTGTTAAGTTGGTGAAAGGTCGTCCTGACAAAGATCCACTCATCATTGTCATTCATTAGAAGCAGTTTAAGAGTAAGTGTGCAGGTTTGTCTCACTGTCCATGTTCACTGTAGTAGCCCTGCACCAGTGATGTGTGTGCATACCTTCATCTTTTATTATTTACCAATAGCAGCGTTACCGTGGTGTTCCCAAGGACCCCTGAGTTGCCTCTGAATGCCTGACTAAATAAACTAAAATATCTTAGAATTTTCAACACTTCCTAAATCTAACCCTAATTATAATCATAACCTTTACCTGATTGAGAAAAATTTATTAATCGTATTCAATTTTTTATTGATTTTCATGCTCATAATCACATGGACAAAAATGCTCGCTTAGCAGCCTATCTGTTGTGCAGCATAACTTTGTTTGGGGAGAAAAATTGCAACTTTAATGGCCTGGTTTTCACATGATTGCCAAAATTTTAGCCTACTTTCAGGTATTCCGTTGGAGTAAGCAAACATTTTTATATTTTTATTTACATGTAGGCTTTTTGAATACTTTATCAAGATTCCTGGTAACACAATGTTATGTTATGAGCCATAATTTTAGCTTGTGGTAAAAAATGACAAAAAATAGTAACATAGTCTATTAGCTTGTGTTTGCTGATGTGAGGTGTGGTGTTAGAATGGCCGGTGCACCCTGAGGACCTACCTGTGGGTGAGGTGTCACATTAGATCTGTTACTCTGACTCTCTTTGTGCATGACCCAATTCTCCTCTATTTTTGCCAAGTGTGGTTATGTCAAGTGTAGGTACAGGGGAATATGTCCAAATAGATTTCATTTACAATTGCACGGGTTGGTCAAACTTTTTTTTTAGAAAGAAAATCTTGTGGAAAAAGAAAAAAAAGTCCTTTGGTTAAAAAAAAAATGAGTACAGATGAGCCCACATGATTAAAACAAAAAATATCTTAGAAAATGCTATAAAAATACTTACCTACTTATTTTTTACTGTCTTAAAAAGAAAATAGTTAATATTAAACAGTTTGCAGTAGTCGAAGGTTATTTCTCCCTTAACTTTTGCATTCCAATCATCCTAATTATTCACCATGAAGAGTTTATAAGCACTTTTCTCTACTCTCAGAGACCACAGCAGAATTTTCCAGCGTTCCTGATTACGAGACAATAAATCCTTTCTAATTAGCTGCAGATAAAACACACAGCGGATTTATTTTGACCTCAAGAGCTGTTTATTCAGTATATCTGCACTGGGGCATGACCCATTTTGCTCAAATACATTGGGAAAATACTGGGTACAGGTTCTTTAATTAATTAGTAAATTCAACATAAAGACATTCCTAATTAAAGTGTATCAAGATGCTGCAAATATTCAACTGAACTTTGCAATTAGTTATTGATTAAACATGTCGTGCTTTTGTGTGCGCAGGTGCTGTATCTTCAGACAGCGGAGGTCACCAGGGAGAAGGTCTACGCCATGCACCAGTCTAGTATTGATGGAGTGGAGGACATGTCGGCCCTGGCTGAGCTCCACGAGGCTGCCATCATGCACAACCTGTACCAGCGCTACCAGAAGGACAACATTTACGTGAGTGCAGCCGCTACCTCAGCTCTCTGTCAAATGCCCGGCTAGCTCCTTTATTTATAAATAATATTTTATTAACAATCCCACTGCTCAATCTGGTTTGTTGCTTTCTCTGTATAGGAGGTTAAAACTTGTATGAGTAGCTGTATAATCTAGACTTTTTATTTTTATTTTGGATGCACCCATACCACTTTTTCCAAAACAAGTATGCATAAGTGTACTTAATTTTCACTAGTACATATTTGAGAGTCTGTTATAATATCTACAGCAGGAGTCTCTAACCTATTTCCTCCAATGAGCTACTTTAACAAAATGAAAATGCTAAAGAGCTCCTCATTTTAACAGTCACAAGAACTTGAGTAAATTTAAGAGCCACAGCCTTAGATGGAGCACAGTTAGATGTTTATACGTACATTTAGTGTACAATGTTAGTCATCAAAATGATACATGTACAATGGTAATAGCATTTTAATCAATCCAGTTTTAGTACAATACGTGTAATTCAGAAATCCCTTGGCGAGTTACTTGGAAGGGGGTGGAGAGCTACTGGTAGCTCCTGAGCTACAGGTTGAAAACTCCTTATCTACAGAAATTACTATAGTTAGATTTAATTCCAGTATATTTTACGTAAATAATCACCTGGCTTTAATATTTACCACTTTACCTCCATTACTTTAACCATGGCCCCACTTTGACCAATATAGACATGCTACAACCATGCTATATGTCTTTTTTATGTTATTTATTTATTCAATATTTTACCAGGTCAGTTGAGAACACCTTCTCATTTGCAACGAAGACCTGTCCAAGATGCAGTAAAAAACAGCACAAACAGAAAACACTCACATGTCATGTCATAACATGAAACAGTGAATAGAAACATGAGACAGTGAAACAATTGCAGATTAAAGATATAAAAGTGTTAAAAGCATGTGCAATGATCCTGTAAAATACTCTGGATAGAGTTTTTAAAAGTTGATAGAGGTAAAAACCTAAACCAAAAACCAGATCTTGGAAAAGCTCTGAACACATCGCCAGAGCCCTTTAGTGACTTTAGCAAGTCGTAAACACAAGCCCTGCACTGATATCCTTTGTGAACTATAACAACCTTTAAGAGTCCTTAATATTTTTATAGTTCACTTGACAGTCACTGGTGATTAAAGCTGAGCTTAATGTGCTCAGAGGCGAGTTGTGAGTATAATATAAGACACAGCAGTTACAGTGGTAATGGCTCTTGGTATCGGCAGCCCATTGGTGAGTACTATGATAAGGACTAGCACCTGATGTCGGTGTATCCCTGTTTATCATGCCAGATGCCCTTTCTGTTGTTTCCAGTCACATAGTATATTTACTGGGAGACCAGCCTCATTGTGTGGTCTTGGTTTGAACTGGTTACTCTTCAGCTGGTGGGCAAACCTGGTTTCCAATGTCACACCTTATAATAAGATAGATAGCTAGAAGTGCAGGAATTTAAGTTACAGTTTTATGTTTCTTAAAGGGCCCACATTACACATTTTTCTCATCTATGTTACAATAAAAAACATAAAAGTAGTTGCATTTTGTTTCATTCACACATGTTTAACACACAAACCCATCATATTTAGCTTCTTCTCTCAAACTGAAGAGACTAAAAATTCATACATCTTCACTAGAATTTTTTGGATAATTTGAGCCCTGGAATTGCCAATCTCTTCCATGACAGGGCATTTTGAGCTTTGGAGATGTAGACAGGCTATTAATAAGGATTACTCAAACATGTGAATGAATCAAAACCCAACTCCAGATCTGTTTTTGGTGAGGTAACAACATTCTAAAATGACTTAAAGCTCAATATAGGACCTTTCAGAAATTTGATTGAAATCTTCATTAACCATTTGTCACTTTGCCTATGAAAATGCACCTTTAGATGACATTTCATTTGTAATTAACACCCAAATACAATTCAGTTATAATTCCAGTATTATTATTTTTAAAAGACTCACTAATCACTATATTACAATGTGCGATTTTGTGATTTTTACATACTCAACTCAATCACTACATATACTTTATTTCCACTACTGACCACAAACTGCCTGAATGTGGTTCTGTGACTGTACTTTTCTTTTTCTTTATTTTTTTACATAGAGCTGTCAGGCGCACTAGCTGCAGCCTGTACAGTAGCAAACCCGGAGGATTATGGTCCAGCAGTGAGACTCTTTATGTGATCTAATCTAGATGATGACATATTATCCATACAAGGATTCCCCATAAGCTGATCATAAGAATTCACTCACAGTGCAGGTCATTTTTCTGTGTCATGCATGTGGGCGACTGTGGAGTTTGTGCAAATACAGGGGAATATGACTCCGTGGAAGGGTGCTGACCTAACATTTAACGATTTCTAAAAACACGCTCTGCCCCTGACTGCTCTATGATATTTTGTAAAAGATGGCAATTGCAGGTGACATTTGAAGTTTGACTCATTTGAACCAGGAGCAGTGTATTCATGTGCTGACACTAAGGAATAGACTTGATACTAGAGGTGTAACGATATGCAAGTCTCATGATACGATATTGTTACAGTATAAACCTCACAGTACTGTGTTTATTGTGGAGGTGAACAAAACTTTTTCCTTTTAAAATGCCTTGACAAGTCTTAATCCAAAGAATAAGACTTAAAAGTGTTTAGCACCGTTATTTCTTTATGTAGTCTGCACTGAAATGGAGCAAAGAATCATGGTCTATGTAGTTCCCTCTTTTTTTTTAGCTATTTAGCTGCACCATAACTCTTAATTTAAGCAGACTTAATTTAAGAGACTTGTAATTGAATATATTGTGATGGTCCACGATATCATTGTGAGAGCTTTGACGATACGATATTGCGATATTTCAGTTATTGTTACACCCTTACTTGATACTGATTCCAATACCTCGTTCATAATTAAAAAGAAAAAATAACAAAAACAGTTTTTAGACAATAGAGTGTGATTTAAACATACCATCAGTCTTATTTTGATTCAGGAAAGGTTCATTTTTGTCCTGTGAATGTGACTTTTTTAATCAGTGGACTTTATCGCCAATCTTTTATGCTTTACAAATCATGTTTTGCACCACATTTCACAAATAATAATAACACAGTTTTGACTTGTATCTAAAGTAGAAGTGCAGTGTGTTCTGATCTTTTGAACGCTTAAGAGTCTCAAAGCGAGTCGTTTTACTGAAGACAGGAAACAACTGACGCAGATATATCCCGCTGCAGTCTGTGCGATCAGAGATTTTCAGTTTCATAAGATTCTCCTCGTGTCTGTGGTGTGCGCTTTTTAATTTAAAAATCATTTAAGACAAAAAAAATCATGTATTGTGTGGCGACCTTTAGACAAAATCATAAATAGGCAACATGGGTGAAGTGACTTGCCCAAGGACACAACACGCATTCATGTACTGGCCTACATCATCAGAGGTATAATACTCCCTACAACTAAAGCATAGACTGGACTGCACTGGACAGAAATGGATTTACTGATTAATATAAGAAGTATTTTCATGTTTTTATTTAGTAAAAGTGTATACATGGATTATTTAATATTGATGGTGACCAATATTTCAAATGACCACTAGAGGCAGTATTTTTTTATTTTTTTTATTTATAAGGAGACTGTGTAACATTTAGTGCTGACTTAACACAGTGGAGCATTATTGTTTTTGTCCAGCTTTCCTCAGACTTCCATTAGCTGACACATTAAATGCTATTTGGAACTAAGCCAGGCATATTTTATAGGTTCATTGATTCGCTTTAAGTACACTGTATATCAGATCAGATTCACACAGACGATGACCGCAGGGTTTCTATCTTCCCCTTTCACAATCTACAATGTTTGAAATGGTGATATATATTGTTTGAGTGTAATATGTTGTGTTTTATTGACTATATAAAGAGTAGCTGCTGTCATACTAAATAATAATATCGAGCAAAGGTAGGAAGTCATTTGGGCGAATGCCTTTGAAACCTGTGAGTTACTACAAACACTATTGGATGAATGAGGAAATGCATCAGTACAATAAGAAACAATACGTGAATTACTGCTGCATACAACTTTATGTTCAGACAATCATTTTTTTTCTCCCTATTCTGTTGTATAGTATCTCTTCAACTAAGGATGTGCCATAAAACTATAATAAAATCTGAAGGTGACACCAAGATTGCTTTGTATTGTTTTCAGTGGTCTGTGCTCATTGGTGCATGGACCCAGAAATCATTTTCTCTTCCACATTTTCTTCCTGAATACGGGCGAGCTCCTCCCACCCGTGTGACGTCTGTAACGTGCACAGCGTGGAGCATTATGACCAATCAAAGCGAGAGCTATTAGAGTGGAGCTACTGGGGCTAAGGCTTTCAAAACTAACTTTTAGGCGCTTTTAGCATTTAAATTTTTAAAACAAATAGAAAAAAATCCCTACAAAATCTGACCTTTGTGAAAGTTGTCGATGTCCTATTAGCTGAATGCGGACAGTTTGAATTCCCTAAAAATGCATCGCACTTTACAGGAGAATTATTTTTGGGCCCAAACTCCCGGGGAGCCGCAGTACCTGGAGCGGCCACTAGTTGGTCTCAAGCTGGGACAGAGGGGGAATGCCGTTTTTTTGTTATAGATCCACGGAATATGTTAGGTACATGCCCTTCATTTGAGATTTGAACATGAAGTTATATTGTACTAAGCAATAATTCATGTCTTGTTTAGTTCTGCACTGATGTATTCCCATCCCAGTGTAGTGAAGTGTTACTGAACCTGTTTTTGTTGTTGTTGTTTGTATGTATATTGTAACTGTACTGGAAAAATACTCTGATATGTAGAAGGATAATTGTATGGAGACAATGGAGTGTGATGGGAATGCTGAGTCCAGTGTGGTGACGAGGCACAGGGCTGGAACAGTGATCCACATGGAGAGCACTGGGGCTGGAACAGACTTACACAAACTTTTTTGATCCACAAGGGAATTTATTTGAACACAGTAGCTCACATATCACAACATAATATAATTACAAATAAATGGTAATAATACATTCTAAGTAAGTAGCAAAAAAGACAGCAAGAGAGAGGTGTCAAATAAGGCATAAACATCAACATAGCACTGCTTAATAAGAATAATATTGTGAAACTATATGACTTACAATCATGCAAGAATTAGACATTTTGGTTGCATTATTTGAGTAATAATATTCTTACAAGTGCTCCTGAACATTTTGAGCAAAAAAATACATTTAGTGAATGCCGAAAATGCTGGTAAGAAAGCCTTAAGTACGAATTTGTTCATTCTACTTCATGAATGAGGCCCATGGTTTTTGTGTGGCAGAGTCTCCAGAAAGATGATTATAATGATAAGTGTTTTGGTTGTGTTTTTCCAGACCAACATCGGCAGCATCTTGGCGGCGGTGAACCCGTACAAGCAGATCTCAGGCATGTATGACCTGGAGCGGGTGCACCAGTACTCCAGGCACCAGTTTGGAGAGCTCCCCCCTCACATCTTCGCCGTGGCTAACGAATGCTACCGCTGCATCTGGAAGCGCCATGACAGCCAGTGTGTCCTCATCAGGTGGGCAGAATTTCATAAGCTGCTGCACACACTGGTCTCTTGGCTACAATACAAATAAGATAATTAAAATGCCTGATGGATTGTGCTTGATTGTGTATGCGGGCCTCATAAAATCCAAGGTTATGGGAAAGGAGCTGTTCAGGCAGATTGATTTTGGGTCATGAAAAGGACAGTGTGCGGTTCTTTGACTCCAGGAAATAAATATGATAGATTGCAAATCAAAGGTGCATTATGTAACTTTTCTGATGGAGTTACACCACAAGTTGCTGGTCAGCTCTGTGGAGTGGAGGGCCAGGCCAAAAGCACACAATGGAAGATAGATAAAATTTCAGGCAATGTAATAATAATAGTAATAGTAATAATAATAGTAATTGCCATGAAGAAGTTACATCTTAATTAGGTGTACCATTTGTTGTTTGGAATTTCAATTAAGAATGAAAAACAATAAAAAGGGGGAAAAGTTTCTTATTTCATCATTACATTTTAGTGTCAAAAAAAAAAAAAAAAAAAAAAAGTACAATATTTAATTTAAAATTTCTTTCAAATAACACCAATCAGAAAACATTTCCCATTTCAGTTTTGGTATTTTATTTTCTCTTTTTTATATGTTCTGGAAGTTCTTCTGTTTAGCGCTCCATGTGTGAATTCAGTGTCAACCACGGATCTATAATAAAAACAATTTTTATTATAGTTCTATGGTGTCAAATGAACAAAGGAGAGTTTATCGTTGCTTTCTGTTTCTCGTCATGGAGTTCAACAATTATGCAAAACTAAACACATCACTATAGGAAGAAGAGGACATGTTTGTCCACAAAACTGCAATGATTTTTCAGGAAAGTCTTTCTAGAAACAGAACTTCCAGGGCAAATAAACCAGAGAGACTAAAATATCAAAATTAAAACAGAGACTGTTTTTTGATTGATGTTTTAAAATAAACTTTAAATTAAATATTGAGAGTAGAGGTCGAAATCTGTTTGACACTAAACTGGAATAATGAAATAACAAACCGTTTTACCATTTTATTGTTTTTTATTCTTAATTGACATTCAAAAGAACAAATGGTACGCAGACTTAATTAGTATGTGATTTTTAAATTGCAGAATAAAAAAATGACTTTATTTACTCTGTATTTATAACGGGAACTACTATTACTGAATTGCAAGTACGACTACTACTACTACTTCTACTACTACTACTATCTGCAATCTACTGATTACTATTCTACCTCCTTTTACAGAGAATTACATCTATTACATTTATAGATACGATTATTAAAAGGCGCATATTTTCTGATCTATGTTATAATGTTGTTTCCTCGTCAACGTTTTGTGTCATCCACAGAGTCAGAGTTTTTCTCTCAAAATGTGTGAATGAAACAAAACAAAACTCCGGTTATATTTATGATGCAGTAACAAGATTATAACATGGCCTAAAGCTCAAAAGAGTAAATTTTGCACAATATAGGACCTTTAAGTTTTACCATAGAGACAGTTATTGGTGACTTATGACTTGACACATTATTCAGCAGCTTTGTCTCGTGTTTTCTTTGTATTATTCGTTCCTGTTACACTCTGCTTAGTCACTGGCTGATCGAGTGGGAGGGACGACTGCTGCAGATATCAAACCTCAGCTCATGCATTAAACACACTAAATGAGATACGTGAAGGTCACAGAAGGTCACGTCTTGTTCATCAGATTAACTGTCAATTGCTTTCTTTCTCTTTTTTTCCTTGTCTCGCATTCTCTCTCTCTCTTTCTCCCTCTTTTTTCACTCTTTCTCTCTAACAATCACTTCTTTCTATTTCTCTTTCATCCTCTCTAACTCATGAATTCTCTCTCACATACTCTCACTCGCTTTCTCTCATTGTTTACACTCTCTCTCACTCTTTTCTCTCACTCTCTTTCTTTTCACTCCTTCACACTCTCTTTCTCTCTTTCGCTTTTTCTCTCTAACTCTCACTCTTTTCTCTCACTCTTTCTCCCTCTCCAACTCATTAATTCTCTCTCTGTCGCGCTCTCTCATTCTTTTCACTCTCTCTTGCACTCTCTTTCACTCTTTCTCTCTCTCACTCTTTTCTATCACTCTTTCCTCCTCTCCAACTCATTAATTCTCTCTCATACTCTCTCTCTCACGCTCTCTCAATATTTTCACTCTATCACACTCTCTCTTTCACTCTTTCTCTCTAACTCTCACTCTTTTCTATCACCCTCTTCCCCTCTCCAACTCATGTCTTTCTCACACTCTCGTTCTCACTGTTTTCACTCTCTCACACTTACTCTGTCTCTCTTTTATTCTTTCTTTCTCACTCTATTTCCCCACCCTTTATCCCCAACTCTCACTCTTTTCTCCAACTCTCATGCTCATTCTGTCTCACACACACACTGTCTCTCTTTTACCCTTTCTCTCTCACTCCCTCCCTCTCTGTCATGCTCTTTCTGTACCATTTTCTCTTATTTCCTCATTATTTCTCTCTAACTCTCACTCTTTTCTCTCACTCTCTCCCGCACTCCAACTCTCTCACACCCATCCTCTCTCTCACTCCTTCCCTCTCCCTCACACTCTCTCTCATACTCTTTCTCTCTCACTGTGTCTATTTCCTCCCTCTTTCTCTCTTTTTCTCTCCCTCTCTCTGTCTTTGTGTGTTCTCAGTGGAGAGTCAGGAGCAGGAAAAACAGAGAGCACCAAACTGTTGCTCCAGTTCCTGTCTGTGATGAGTCAGAACTCAGCTGGGACTCCTGCCTCAGAGAAGACCACACGGGTGGAGCAGGCCATTGTACAGAGCAGGTATTCATCAGTATCACACAATTCAGCAATGTCCTAACACATTTGCACCGACAGAACTTTCTACACTACATTTCAGTAACAACAACAATAACAACAGTGCATCACGGGGGAATAAATAGCACTGATAAATACTAAAATCCTCTCTCTGTGTGTCTGTACAGCCCCATAATGGAAGCCTTTGGAAACGCAAAGACTGTTTACAACAACAACTCCAGTCGCTTTGGGAAGTTCATCCAGCTGCACTTCTCTGAGTGCGGCAACATCCAGGGAGGCTGTGTCATCGACTGTATCCTTCACTCAAATGGATGTTTCACACTCACTCAGACACTCAGACTGGACTGGTGCAGCTGTGACCAGAGTCCTGCACGGGTCCATTTTTGGAGACCCGCACCCACCTGCATCTGCACAGTACAGCTCCGCACCCGCCCGTTAACCCGTGATTATATCAAAGTTAAACCCACACCCAGCCGGACCCTTTAACACTCCACCTGTTACCCGTCCCTGCCCGTGATAAATCACACACAATTTACAAGCATGCTAACTGAAGCATCCATCAGAATACAAATTGAAAAGTTACGACTTCAAGAATTACGATCACGAAATGAAATGAAACGGTTATGCTTTCTTTAGTACAAATACGACTTCACTGTCATCACTTCACAGATATTAGCAGAAGAAACACTGATCGAGATGCCAGACTTTTGTGCTGCACACGCCACGGACTGAACCAGGACTAAACCAGAACTAAATCTGGACTAAACCAGGACTAAGTCAGAACTGAACCAGGACAGGTCCAGAGGTGTGCCCGCGTAGTCAGTCGAGTGACTGCAGGTGAAAGGACCAGTGCAGAGCTTTGTGCCACACGGAGGTAATTGCAGCCGTCGCCCGATTGTGCTTTGCGGACATCCTGCTCCACTGGCTCAGGGTTCTGTCTCTCTCTCTTAAGTCCAAGATTAGTCCTGGTGTAGTTCTGGTTTAGTCCTGATTTAGTCCTGACCTGCCCGTCTGTAATCACTACCCGCCCATAAATTCCAGAACGTTAAAACCCGTTTGTTTCAACAATTATTTGCCTGTACCCGGTGCAGGACTGGCTGTGACTCCTGTGTTGGTGCGGTTTAGTTGTGCTGTGACACGATAATCCAGAATGCCATGGCACCTCCGCAGGCAACTCTGTTTTGCTCCAAGTCCAGACTGAGCTCCTCTCAGTTTGTTTAATTATTTGGAATTCTTGTGGTCTCTGCACCAGAGCTGCTCCTTGTGCAGTCTGAGCCTGGGGTAACATTTACTTCATGGGACAAACAATAAATACGACAATTTATCTATAAGTTATGTCCTTGACTCTGCTTCATAGATCTACTGGAAAAGGTAACCTGCCTGAGGACATGTGCTGCACTTCTCCAGACCAGTGTTATTAAATACTATATGTCTTTACTGTACATCTGAATCAAACGTTGAGTCTTTTGTTGTATTGATTTTGCTGTAGAATCGCGTTGTACGACAAAACCCGGGGGAGAGAAACTACCATATCTTCTACGCACTATTGGCAGGAGCTACAAAGGAGCATCGAAGTGAGCCAACCAATACATTATCAACAATGAATGAATAGAACCTTATGGTGTTTTCATCGCATAATTGCATCTATTACATCTCTATGATTATTAATGCTTTTTCAGGCCAGTACTTTATGGAAGAAGGAGCCGAGTCTTTTCACTACCTCAGTCAGGCGGGATGTTGTAAAGACAAGAGCCTGAACGACAAGGAGCTCTTCAACAGCGTCATGGTGAGAAACAGAAAACAATTATAGAAATGGAGACATAATACATTCAATTTACATTTCCGATTTTATGAAAGCCTTAAAGTTCTGATATTACACAAAGTCAAAAACATACCTGGCGTTGTGTTTTGTTTCATTCATGCATGTTTGAGTAATCCTTTATTATTAGTCTGTTATTAGTAGATCTCCAAAGCTCAAAATGCTCTGTTCCACCGTGTAGCTTTCAAGTTTATAGCTAGCTTTAACCTTTTATTTCAATAGAGATTGACAATTCCTGGGCTGAAATGATCCAAATAAAGGTTTATAAAGTTTTGAAAGACAGTGGCACACTTCTTTTATTCTCACCTGGCTTTACAATACAGGTTCAACTCCAATGCAAGGGTGTAGGTTTGCACAGGGACGGTGGGGACATGTCACAACCAATATTTGGGGAAGACAAAATAGTCCCTACCAATATTTGACATTTTATATTAAGAAACAAAAATATACATTTATTCTGATATTTTCCCAAACTCAGTAGTATTAATTTAACAAGTTTTAGTTCGCTTTTTTTTATTAGACATTCTAAGATGTATTCAGTGATATGACGACAGGGTTTCTCCTGGCGCTGTTTCATTGGCTGCAACAGAGTGATGTCATTAGTGGAGCCAGGAGTCTAAACTGGGGAAGTGGCAGGACAGGGGCGCACCTGAAGATGTCGGCTTGAGCAGGCGTGAGTGAAGACTATGTGCACCAAACTTTGAAAAACTCTTCAAAAGGAACTTACTTGGCTTCATCTTCAATTAAACTTGACTTATAATGAGTTGCCGCGGAAAAAGAGCGACTATCACCACAAGTGCACCTTCCAAACGGAGCCCTACTTGTGCACTGTTAGCAGCCCGACTCTAGTGACAATATTCCATGGAAAAATGTTTGGACATAACCTCACAAATATCTCATCACCAACAAGCAAACGGAAATCTGCTACAAACTTCTACATTGCTGTTATCCGCTAAAGAATCATCTTAGAAAGACAATGGACACAAACTGTACATTTTGGGAAGTAAAAAATTAAATCACCTCTCACTTATTTTGGACCTGCCCAAACTCTGTGTTTTGGAAAGAATTCATAAAACATATACGTAACTTCTTATTCCATTTTACCCTTTCTTATAAAGATGTGCTGTTTGTTTTTTGCAGTGTGCATCGTACAAAAAGTAAACAACATTATATAATTAATCTATTAAAAGCTGAGACCAAACCTACGCCCTTGCTCCAGTGTAGACTTAGGTTAGGTTAGGTTAGGTCGCTTTATTCGTACCCGTAGGTAAATTTGCTTTGCAGATTTAAGAGACAGGTTCCACATTTCACATTTCATTCATCCACAAAACACACATAAAAACACAATAAAGTGTTACAATAAAGTGTTACAGCGCTCCAGTGCAGAATGGCTTGTTCCATAAACAACCAATTAAAAACATCCAACACGCTTGTCTAAAATCACAATAAATAAATCTTAGATATGTTAAAAACACACAATCTTAGATAAATAGATTACAATTTATTCATAAGTATGATAGCAGCCGGAACGAAGCTCCTCTTAAAACGATTCGTTCTAGATCTTGGGACTAAAAACCTCTGACCAGAGGGAAGCAGCTGAAACTCTGAGTTTAGTGGATGTTGCACGTCTCCCAAAATACTCTGGGACATCCGCTGTAAGTGTCTCGAATACAGTGAGTCCAGGCGGCTCTGAGGATGGCCAATCACCTTACTCGCCCATTTAACCAACTGATTCAGGGAGTTCTTGTTTTTAGCAGAAATACTCCCAAACCACGAGACCAATGAAAACGTTAAAACTGATTCCATAAATGTTTTATAAAACAGTGTCATCATGGTTCTGTCTACACGGTAAAAGGAAAACTTTCTCAGACAGTGAAGGCGCTGGTGGCCTCTTTTACACACACCAGAACAATTATCGTCAAAACTCAATTTTGAATCAATGAGTGTTCCAAGATATTTATATGAGTCCACACACTCAACTGATTGCCCCTTTATCTCTGTGACATCACACTGAGGCGCTTGTTTTCGAAAGTCGATAATCATATCCTTCGTTTTGGATACATTTAGGTGTAGATTTGACTCTTCACACCATTTTACAAAGTCTTCAACAATTGGCCCATGGCCCAATTGGTTTTCATTTTTGTGAAGCGAGCTCACAATGACAGAATCATCCGCATATTTTATTATTGTTCTATTCTCATAGGTGCTCTGACACTTGTTGGTGTACAGTATGAACAACAGGGATGAAAGAACACATCCCTGCGGTGATCCGGTTGATGACACCATCTGGTCAGAGAGAACACCATTCACTCTTACTCTTTGTGTTCTCTGTGTTAAAAAATCAAGAATCCACCCCACAATATTAAAATCAAGGCTAAAATTTTCTAAAAGTCTTTTACAAAGAATATGAGGTTGGATTGTGTTGAACGCAGATGAAAAGTCAATAAAAAGAAGTCTTGCATGCGTTCCAATCCCCTCTTGGTTATATGGACTTGGTTTAGTCCTGGTTTAGTTTTGATGTTAGCTCCTGGTTTAGTTCTAAGTTAGATCCTAGTGTAGTCATTGATGCTTCTTATGGTGCCCTGTCAGCAAATAATATAGTTTTTTTTTTTTTTTTATATTAAAACAGCAGTTAAGTGTAACGTCTTGTCATGTTTTTAGTCAAGCTTGCAAATCTTGACAATTTTACTAAACCTTCTGCAAATTTTTCAGTTCTATAATGTGACGTCATGTCCTTTTTTGCTTTTGTTTACCGTCTTCCATTAGGCGCGCACACACTCATTGTCAGTATTTACACAGAGCCGCAGAGCCTTATAGCTAGAGCAGCCTGTTAAGCCTCTGGTAGCCTCTCAGTATTGATTTGCGTTGTGTGTGTGCGTATAGGAAGCGCTGAAGGTGCTGCAGTTTAGTGAGGAGGAGATCCGAGACATGTTCAAGCTGCTGTCTGGAGTCCTACAGCTGGGCAACATCGAGTTCATGACTGCAGGGGGCGCTCAGATCACCACCAAGCAAGGTAACTGTGTTTTTATCTTGACCTGACCTGACTACGGCTAAAACTATTTCGATGTAGGTCAGTTTTTGCTTTAAGTATTTGAGGTGTTTTGGAGGTGTTTGGGTCTTTTCCTGACGTGACCTTTTCTTGATAGAAGCAGAAAATTATAAAATTATCCTGTTTACTTTAAATGCATTATAATAGTTGCTGCTCATGAGTTTGGAAAGAAATTACTTATAAATCTTAAAATTGAAGGAGTAAAATTTGGGGATTTAAAAATATGTTAAAATGACAAAATATCTTCTTTCTTCTCATATTTAAAGGTCCTATATTACACATAATTGACTTTTGTGAGCTTTAAGTCATGTTATAATATTGTTACCTCATCAAAAACATACTTGGAGTTGTGGTTAGTTTCATTCACACGTGCTTGAGTAACTCTGCATTATTAATCTGTGTACATCTCCAAAACTCAAAATGTCATGAAGTTTTTAAGTTAACAGCTCCTTTTACCTTTTTTGAGAAGGGATCAGAAATTCCAGGGCTGAAATTATCCAAATGATTCTAGTGAAGGTGTATGGAGTTTAAAAAAAATTTCTTAATTGACTTACCTGGTAAAATATTGATTAAATAAATTAACAAAATAAACACAGCAAGACTGTCCTGGGTTCGATTCTGGGGCAGTCTGGAGCCATTCTGTGTGGAGTTTGGATGTGCCTGCGTAGGTTTCTTCTGGGTGGAAAAAGAGAATTCTGATTCTTCATCTCATTAGGATAAATAAAGGTCAAATAAAGCTATCTATTTTGTTTTATTTTCTATCTATTTAGATCTTGCATATTTAACTTTACAACACTAACACATTCCAAACTGAGTCAATATTTGTGAAGGAAAACGGGAACATTATGTATGTTTGTGCTGCAACTAACAATGATTTATTATGAATGAAAAGAATTAGTTATTCTTTTGATTATTCCACAAGTTGTTTAGATTGTAAAAGCCCTATGAATATGATATTTTAGTGCATTTGACCCAGATGAAGCTTAAATGTGCTCTGTACAACTTTTCTGGTGGAAGGTCCACTACGTGCTTGTCATGAAAATGTTATTGCTTTGTCTAGAATGTTCCACAGTACAGATTAAACCTATCTATCACAAGGGAGACAGCGACTATGTTAGATTACAATTTACATCAGTGGAGAGTCGCCCCTATTCACAAAAGGAATTATAGTATTTCTGAGGAACACCTGTAATCAATAATGAATAAAGCGTAGATGGATATGTTTAATGTCATACCATTCCAGGAAAAGCAATAACATCTCCATAGAGACAAGAAGGTAGCAGACCCCCCACCAGAAAAGAGATATTTAAGAGATACCACTTGAGACAGAGAGCACATGACATATTTTGTTTTGATTTCTACATTTGTTGATCATTTAGTTGCAAATGATTAACTTGTAATGCATGTAAAGCTCTGTGTATACATATACGTCTAACGCCCCTTTACTGTACGTACTTCCAGTGGTCACAAACGTCAGCGAGCTCTTGGGCCTGGACGCCTTCCAACTGTCTGAAGTGCTGACCCAACGTTCTATCATCCTCAGAGGAGAAGAGATCTGCTCCCCACTCACCATCGAGCAGGTCAGGCTCCTCTTCAGCGCAACATGGACACTACAACACAACTAAACCAGTGCTCATTTTGGACAAGACATTTTTATTATGTTTTGTTTCTAAAGAGATTTTTATTAGGGGTGGGACTTCATTAAAAAAATTATCTGATTAATTACAGGCTTTGTAATTAATTAATCTCAATTAATAGCGTAACAATATATGCCCCAAAAGCAACATTTATTTTATGTAAATGAATTTTAGTGGACGATTTCTCAAATAATATGCCCAGACATGACTTTTAAACTGAACCTCTTTTAATGTCTGGAAAAATGTCTTGCATTTGATTTCAAAATAGTAGACAAAGGTAAGGTCCTTGTCCAAAACTGAAGAGACTAAAAGTTATTACCTTCTGAACGTAATGCTTCTGTGCTTGCTGTGACATGTTTTGTATTTAAATGGTATTGTAGGGTTGAGGTGCTTCTGTGATATGCAAACTCTTCTCTGCACAGTTTGCAATAAACAACGCGTTTGTCAATACTTCCGGCGGGTAATGTTTTGAATAGAAATTTACCGTCCAGCAAACTCAGAACGCTTTCATGCTCCATTGTTTGGAACTGTGTGCGTCAGTATAATTGTCATACCACAACATGGTGCTCTGACAAATGTTCCAGGTTGTTAGGCAAACTTCAGTAAAATGCATTGATATTTTTAATGCATTATTTTCTTTCAAATTAATTAATAGTAATTAACTATTAACTAGTAAAGTCCCACCCCTATTTTTTTCTTATAATAATCCCTTACACTTTATAGGTTTACCAAAGCCTACACTACTACACTGCAGTCATTGTTCATTCACTTCACATCCATTAGTCATGAGCAACTACTGTAGCCAGAGCTGCCCTGGGGCAAACTGACAGAACTGAGTGCCAATCCCCACATCATTAGTCCCTCTGACACACACCAACACACACACACACATACACACATACACACACACACACGCACGCACACACACACACACACACACACACACACACACACACACACACACACACACACACACACACACACACACACACACCATTGCTCTAACCACTGAACTGCAAACTTATAATTTTAGCCAACCATAAAATATCAATTGCATTGCTTCACCATCAGACAAGACATGTTCCTTGGATGTTAAATTGTGGCTCTGGGTTTGAAAAATTTAACATTGATCTCTTGCTTTCATTAGGCCCGAGCGCCAGAGGCTGGCGAAGGGCCTATTAGTATCGCAAAGCGATGCTCCAAGTGGCCGAAAAATGGAATGGCGCGACGTGACTCGCCCGTACTGACCAGGGACCCTCGCCATGATGTAGCAATGCGCCTGAGGTTTCCGAAAATGTATAGTTTGTCGGCCAAAAAAAAGCGGAACATTGTTCTCGCATCAGAATATTATTCTTTCTTTCTTCTTTCTTCTTTCTTATTATTTTTCTCCTAACCAGCTCACCCATTTTTCACCCACTAAACAATAATAAAAAGTCCTGGAAATTTTGCCATCTGGTAAAACTCGCGCTTCCCTACGTTTTGGCTATTTTCATTTTCCAAACAGAAATAAAATGGCTTGTCAGCGCCCCCAAACGACTCAAAAATGCATTAGGGAATACGAATGACACAAAAAAAAATTTGATGATGCATCATGGGAATAGGAACAAAAAAGTATATTACGCAGTTGCTCGGCAACCAACAGGAAGTCGGCCATATTGGATTGATCGTGCGACCTGTCCTCGTACTTGAACGAACTCGTCCTAGGGCGTTTGACCCAGACAGAATCATTCTGTATCATCTAGACAAGTGGGACATTAAAAGTTGTTAAAAGCTTTTTAAAAGGTCACACGGTGTTGCCGTGGCAACGGTGCAAATTTCGGGTTAGTTTTTAGGGCTCACCATCAAACTTCAACGACTGATAATTTGCACAAACTTTGGCCGATTTCACTCAAATTTTAATCGTGGGTTCACACCCCGACCAGACTGATGTAAGAAAATACAAAAATGGGTGCAATAGCGCCCCCTAGAAAATTTGTATGTAAAAATAAGGTTTTATTTGTCACAGATATACAAAATTTGGTATCCACATTTGTGACATGGTCTCGATTAAAAAACTCAATGATGCTCACATCCCGTTTACATTGTGTTGCCATGGCAGCCAAGCCAAAATTGTATCCTTGCCAATGGGACGTCCTTACACAAACATTGGCGTAGCCAAACCAAATTTGGTAGCCAGATGCATCATGGCAATAAGAACAGAAATGTATATTGTGACCACGCCCCATTACAAACCGGAAGACCGCCATCTTGGATAATTTTTTTTGCCAAATTTTGAAATTTGCAGGGTTAAATTAAGATTTTTAGGGCTAGGGGTGGAGCTATGGTTAGGATTATGATTAGGGTAAGGTTTAATCTTAGGCTTATTAGGGTCAGTGTGAGGTGCGGTGTTTGCGGGGCGCGGCGTAAGCACGCGCGAGGGCCGATCATTGCCGCTTGCGGCTATATTTTGCTCTTGCTTTCATTTATTCAGTTATATTTATTTCAGATTAAACAAAAATAACAAAACTTTTAGTAAATTAATATATTTACTATCAGTTGTAATTTGAGTCAGTAAAAATACAACAAAAATTATGACACAAATACATGTATATCTCAACAAATTTATCACTGGCTCTGACTTTTTTCTTTCCTCCAGGCTGTAGATTCCCGGGACTCAGTTGCCATGGCGCTGTACTCCCAGTGTTTCTCGTGGATCATTCTCAAAATCAACCAGAAAATCAAGGGGAAGGAAAATTTCAAGTCCATCGGAATTTTGGATATTTTTGGTTTTGAGAATTTTGAGGTATAATTTTACAGATCAATATTCACTTACTTTAAGAATTTTGTAATCTTAAACTTTTATTTTACACATATATTTATTATTGTGTGTGTGTGTTAGGTGAATCGCTTTGAACAGTTTAACATCAACTACGCCAATGAGAAGCTACAGGAGTACTTCAACAAACATATCTTCTCTCTGGAGCAGCTGGAGTACAACAGGTCTAGTGGTTATTTTTTTAAATGTCTTATATTACACAAAATGTATTCTTCTAAGCTTTTAACCATGTAATCATATTGTTACCGCTCTAAGACAAGTTAGTGTAGCTTGAACTAATAAAAAATGTGTAATAATGATCGTTATTTTGCACAGGGAGGGGGTCCAGTGGGATGCAATTGACTGGATGGACAACGCTGAGTGTCTGGATCTAATTGAGAAAGTAAGATTATGGATTTTTGTATTTGTAAATAATGTAATTCTGTTTAATTTTAATTTGTATTAGCATGTATTTTCAAGAATATACCATATACTTGGTGGCATCTACAGTGGAGGAAATAAGTCTTTGATCCCTTTTGCTGATTTTGATTTTGAAATGCAAATGAATTAAAATATTTTCTATGATGTGATTTTCTGGATTTTCTTTTTGATATTCCATCTCTCAATGTTAGAATAAACCTACCATTAAAATTATACACTGTTCATTTCTTTGTCAGTGGGCAAACCAACAAAATCAGCAAAGGATCAAATACTTATTTCCTAGTACTCATGCCTCACAGCAAGAGGGGTCTAGGTTCCCAGAGTGAGTGGATTGTTTTTGTGTGGAGTTTGCAAATGTCATTATATTTCCAAAGATAGCTACAGTAGGTATTCTTGACCAAAACGACTGGATCCTTGGGTGCATTTTATCAATCTAAAATGGACAGAGAGTCAGGACAGAATGGAGCTAGACAGTCCTTTCCAATTTGAGGTCCACTCTGGTTTCAGAAGTAAATCTCCCATTTGTTTTTCTCATAGAGTTCTAGGTGCTAAGTAATGTCCATAATGCAGTCGTTTTAAGTGCAAAAAGCTAATTTAAAATACAAAACTCAGCAAAATTATTTAATAACTTAGCAGTGTGTAAAGTTTAAGAAACAGATTTTAAATAAAAATGTTGGTCTTGTGGTCATTAGTCACCACAGAGCTGATTGGCCCTGAGCAAGCTTTCGGATTTTTAATATACATTTTTTGTTGGGAAAACAAATGTGAAATTTACATCTGGAAATGGGGGCTAAGGGTCACTGATACTTAGGTGCAAATATATTACAACGCTGAATGCCAGTATACACAAAAAAGTCTTGATTTCATTGTGAGAAAATATACGATCATGTTTTCTAAGCAAATTTGACCTTTATACAAATATTGTGGCAGATGAAAAAGTTGGTTACATACACTGGTGGAAATGTAGGTCATATGCAAAGGACACAATAAACAAATAAAGTCTGCAAATAAAAAAACAACAACAGTCAAACAGATCAGAGCTTGTGTTTGTTTTCTTTACATGTGTTTAAAAAAAATCAGCTTATGTTTACGAGAGTCCAGTGTGCTTACCTTTAATGTAAATAAAATGATTGAATGAATGAAAAAACAAAGTCATATTGGAGTATCATGTTTTTTATTCTGTAATTGACATTAACGAACCCTCTCTCCACAGAAACTGGGCTTGTTGGCTCTGGTGAATGAAGAAAGCCGTTTCCCCAAAGGCACAGACTTCACTCTGCTGGAGAAGCTGCACAGTCGACATTCAGTCAGTCACGTGAAAAAGAGTTATAAAACATATTCTTTATCTGATATCTCACCTGTGCCATTTGTTTACCACAGACCAATCCGTACTACGTGAAGCCCAGGCTCGCAGACCACCAGTTTGGAATCAAGCACTACGCTGGAGAGGTGAGAGAAGGGCGCATTTAGGAGATATATAATGCAGAATCGACTTTTCAGAGCTTTTAACTGTAATATAGTCGGTTCTCCTTCTCATTTACCCTCTCAAAGTTTATGTAAGTGAGTTAAAGGTTGTATAGAGGATTTTCCAAGGAACGAGAAATCCAGCGACTGTTTGTCCTTTTTCAAATGTTGCGCATGCGTGAAACCCCCCCCCCTCCCCTACAGCTCCCTACGTAGAAACGCCTCCTCCCGCCTCCTTCTTACGCCAGAAACAGGTTTGTTTACAGCCGGTGCGCTGCACATGACTTGTAAACAACTAACTACAGTGTTGGTTAGGCAAGGCGGAGAAGTGAGGAGCGGGGGGAGCGGGTGTGCGGACATTTCGTGCGCGAACGAGAAGTGAGGAGCAGGGAGAAGAGCGGAGCAGGGAGAGGAGAGAGGAGAGAGGAGCGGTGCGCGGAGATTCCGTGCCCGGAGAAGTGAGGAGCAGGGGGAAGAGCGGAACGGGCAGCGGGGACAGGAGCAGGAAAGGGTGCAGAGAAGGGTGCGCGGAGATTCAGTGCGAATGAACTAGCTACAACACGCAGCTGCAAGCGGACTCTTTCTTTGCCTTGAAAATTACATTTTCAGACATAGGATATCGCTTTCGTGTCCTGAAAAACGTTTGTCTCGCTCTTGGAAATAAAGTACGTTTTCATAATAAGCAGAAGTTGACCTGTCCAGGAGTAATTTGGCGACCAATGCGTCAGTCTTTAGACCCTGCGTCTGCTTCAGTTGTGCCATCGCTGGAATGAATCTTCAAGAATCACCTTAGTTTGGCTTCGCTGCTTTTACCCTTGTCTTCTTCTTTCAGCAATCTCAAAAACGGACTTTCTTTTGCGGCTAACTGCTCCTGGATTCTTGTCGCCATTGCAACAAACTTTGTGCGAACTGCGAGGAAGATATAGGTCAAAAAAAGCCGCTAAGAACTGTTGCGTTGGTGGAGTAAACAGCATCTGTGCGGCTTGCGTCTGTGGACTGCGTGACAGGCGTACGTAAACCATGTAACGGCAGCGCGCAGGCAAGTCAGTTACGCTAGAAACGTAGGGAGTTTGATTGACAGCCTGTCAGCTAACAGATAACGAGGCAGTGTCGTTATCTATTGGCAAATGTTTAGCCCCACCACGTCCAGAGTTGATGAATTTTTATTCTCTTTTTTTTGGTCATCATAATTACAAGGCTACTGCACCTCTATAATGCTATCATTGACAATTTGAAACAAAAAAAAATCCTCCATACAACCTTTAAACAAAAAACTTGACTTTTTAGGTACATTACATTATCAGATTCCTGGATGTCTCAAAAAATGTGTAATGTGTATTTAAAGTGATTTGAGCATGTTTGAGCATGAGTGATCTTTATATTCCTGACTCCTCCTGACTTAATTGCTTCAATCTACCCCTTTTTTTCGCTGCTCCCATTCACACCCACTTGTTCTCCAAATTTAGTTTTTTAATCTGTTATACATGTAGAATTCAGCAGTACCGCGTAAAATCCTCTGCTCGCCTGCGTGGTGTGCAGCTATCCTATTGTCATTGTACTTGAGACTGGTCTTTGTTTCAAGACTGGCCTCTGCCTTGTGGACTTGGCCTTGTTTCAGTCATGAAGGAGCTTGGACTGAGTCTTGTCTCGGTCTTAAAGACTTTTGGACTCAGTCTTGAAGGAGCTTGGACTCAGTCTTGTCTCAGTCTTGAAGGTGCTTGGACTCGGTCTTGTCTTGGTCTTGAAGGTGCTTAGACTCGGTCTCGTCTCGGTCTTGAAGATCTTGGTCTTGTCCTAGTCTTAGGACTCTATGGTCTCGGACAGGTCTTGGTCTTGATTAGTGCGATCTTGACTACAACACTAAGCTATCCACAGAAGGAGCCAACAGCACACGGCTCTGTTGTTGCTGAAAGGGACAAGTGGGAATCAGCCTGAAATAAGCAAACTTGTTTCTTTAATGAAGTCATTTTAGATCAATACTGCGATTTAAAATGGCAAATTACAACACAATTATCCATGAGTATCATAAATTATAACTATATAGCAGACAAAAGCAGGATATGTCTTCCTTAAAAGTACTTGACTTTTGCTTGTGTCTGTTAGGTACTCTATGATGTGAAGGGCATCCTGGAGAAGAACAGGGACACATTCAGAGATGATATTTTGAACATGCTCAAGGACAGCAGGTATGTCTTACGAACTATGTCACATTCAATAAACGACTCACCTAATGGAGTTATATTTTTCCTGGCATTATGATTTAAGACCTCTCAGACCCAGGAAGGGAGGAAGGCCCCACCTCCCATCCTGTTCATCCATGAACCTGCTCACTCTAGACTTAAATTACGTCATGATTTCAGATGGAGGGCAGGAGTCTGTACAACTCTATGGGAGAGTTACTGTTTTTGAAAGAAATCTACAAACGTCAGATCCACAAATGTTGATCCTTACCATTATTTGTTTTGGAACCAGCTCCAAAAACTTATCATATTAATTTTATGATTTAAACAGGGTGACCAAACATCCCTATTTACCCGGGACAGTCCCAGTTTTGAGCCCTGTGTCCCCTGTCCCAGCAGATTTATACAAAACCACTGATTTGTCCCAGTTTTATACAAGAAATGTCCCAGGTGTTCTTATTTTTTACCAAAAACAATAAAGAGAGGCATACATTGTAATTTGTTTAGGTAAAACCTGCGTAAAAATGGTCAAAACACAAAGAAAATGTGACTATACTGACTCACGTGTTAGTCATGAATGTTCTTTGCGTAACAATTTTCCTTAATTACACACTTGTTTTGCAATTTTATTATTACCAACCACCAATCGAGGATGTCCCAATTATTTTATTTTGAAATTCTGGTCACCTTAGAATTAAAGCCCTTTAAGCTGACAACAATCATGTCTTTGGTGTTGAATAATGACACAACTTTAATCATAAACTAGGTCAATAAATCTGCAATGTGACAGTTAAACAGTAAATTCTACCGTAGTATTAACAACACTTATATTACACTTTCTCCCAGACTGGACTTCATCTACGACCTGTTTGAGAAAGTGGGCAGCAGGAACAACGAGGAGAAGATGGGCACAGCCAGACGCAAGCCCACTGTCAGCTCCCAATTCAGGGTGAGTTGTTGTTGTTGTTGTGTCCTTGGGCAAAACACTTATCCGTCCTCGCCCCTCGTATCTATGTACTATTTGAATGGGTGTATTTGAATGGGTGAGTGGTTCCTTGATGTAAAGTGCTTTGAGGGCCTTGAAAGTGGAAAAGACAATATACTTTTTTACAAGATGCTGTTGTAAAAAGCTTAGACACGACGTTCAGGGTGACCAGACGTCCCTATTTACCCGGGACAGTCCCAGTTTTGAGCTCTGTGTTCCCTGTCCCAGCAGATTTATCCAAAACCAGTGATTTGTTCCAGTTTTACACAATAAATATCCATGGTATCCCTATTTTTGACTAATTTGACACCTGCCAACAGTAAGGAGAGGCTTAAATTGTTATTTGTTGAGGTAAAATACAGAAAAGCTGCTCAAAAATGAACAAAAAACACAAAGAAAATGTGACTATACTGCTTCACATGTTAGTCCTGAATGGGCTGTGTGCAGAACAGTTTTTCTTATTAAACTATTTTATTATTACCCAGTTTTTTATTTTGAAAATCTGGTCACCTTATACACAGTGATAAAATTAGCAGAAACTAATTATTAGAGATAGACCGATATATTTACTTTTTAGTGTATTAGCCTTACATTTTGTTTGAGTTGACCTGCTGCCTGAAGAATACACATAAAAACTTTAGGTGAATATTTGAGTATGAAAAGATAACAAAAAACAACTACAGAGCTCTCCTTCTGGTAAAAAAAAAAAGGGTTGTGGGTAAGTTCTTGTAAATTTAAATCACATAAGTTTCTAAATCCGTCCAACATATCGGCCCAAAAATATCAGCTTTTTGGCCATCAGTTGCTCTGGGTTTGAAAGAATGATATCAGCATCGGCGATAGCAAAACGCATATTGGTTGGTGATGGGTTGATCTCTGGTGTTGATGGTGTTGATCCTCTTCTGTTATTCCAGGACTCTCTCCACGCTTTGATGGCCACCCTGAGCGTCTCCAACCCCTTCTTCATCCGCTGTATCAAACCCAACATGGAAAAGGTCAGGCACAATCCTATAATATCTATTTCTTTCACATCTTTGCTCTCATTTGCCACGTTTAGAGCTGTAATTCCAAATAAAAATAATTGAATTCTGAAAAAAAATGTATTCTGCTTTAAAAAGAACACGTAAACACTTAATTCCTAATGAAAATGATTATTTGGAATTAAATTTAATTCCGAAGTAAGTGGGTGGTTTATTCTGATGATTATTATTTCCATTTGTGTGTAGAATCCAAACAAGTTTGACCCAGAGGTGGTTCTGAACCAGCTCAGATACTCGGGCATGTTGGAGACAGTGAAGATCCGTCGTGCTGGTTTCCCAGTGCGCAGGACTTTCAAAGACTTCTTTTTACGGTAAATGGTCCATATTGTGCTCTAGTCTGATCTATGTTATAATGTTGTATCTTCATGAAAAATATCCCTGGAGTTGTGTTTTGTTTCATTCACTAATAATAAAGTGTTCTAACATGTGTGAATGAAACAAAACACAACTCCAGATTTGTTTTTGAGGAGGTAACAACGTTCTACCATGGCTCAAATCTCACAAGAGAAATATAGGACCTTTAATAATTTTACAGCATCAGTTTGTGTTAGTCATTGTTACATATTTTTTCGTTTCACAGATATAAAATTATTCTGAAGGACAAAGCGCCAAAGAACGGAGATGATAAGAAGAACAGCACAGACCTTCTATTCAAATATGACAAGACCAAGAAAGAGTGGCAGCTGGGCAAAACAAAAGTATGACAAATCATCTCTACTTTTACTTTTTAGTGACTTTTTCATGTATTTGAGCCACAGTATCATAGTATTGTATAAGTATATTGTATAAGCACTCAAAATAAGTTCACAGTGTACTGTAATTATATTGAATAACTAAAATTTTAAAGCGTTTTATGCTCAGAGAATCTGAAAGTGTGCTGTTAGCATGCTAGTTGTTATAAGTTTTACTGTGATGGAAAAACTCTGACCTCTGAAAGTTGTGAATGAATGAGGAATAACTTTGGACCACTACAAACCATTTAAACTGATTTATTTGGTTTTTTTTCACATTTTGAAGACAATAAAAATCAGCAATGAGACTATTAATTGTTTTAAACTATTAAATCGACCACACAATCACCAACTTTTAACTTGATTTATTCAGTGCTGTTTTTAATTTAGATATTTTTTCTGTAGGTTTTCATGAAGGAATCTTTGGAGCAGCGTTTGGAAAAAGATCGAGACGAAATCCGACGCCAGGCTGCCATGATAATCCGCGCTCACCTCCTCGCCTTCTCCGCAAAGTACCGCCACTTTTATCGCTTTTTACCATTCAGAATTTCAATACATTTATATTGAGCTGTTCTGAATTTTCTTTTGGTAACAGGAAGTTCTTCAAGCGTGCCCGTGCCAGCGTCATCACCCTCCAGAAGCATTTGAGGAGACACATTTTGAGAAAGCGATTCGTGAAACAGAGGAAGGCAGTGCTGGTGCTGCAGAGACACCGCAGGGGGCAGGTCGCCAGGACCCGGGTCCGAAAACTGCGAGAGGAGAAGAAGAAGAAAGAGGAGGAGCAGAGGAAGAAAGAGGAGGAGGAGAAGAAGAAGGATGGAGTAGAGGAGGGAGATGGAAAGAAGGATGAGTCGGTTGAGAAGAAGGCAAGTGGCAGCGCAGTGAGTTTACTTTTCTATAGCACCTTTTCCATCACACTCAGATCTCAGCCATTCACAAAAAGTTGTTTAATAATTTAAAGTTTGTGGCGCTCTGAGATGTGGCTAATAGCTTGCATAAACACTAAAGTACTTCCGGTTTATCATCAGTTTTTTTCTGCTGTTTGTGTAATGCAGTGGGTTTGGCTCATTTTAGATGGGTTATGCACTGGAAATATAAAATGTTTTGTTTTACATGAGTGCCGTGCAACCAGTGAGGTTTATTGAAAATATCCATCCATTTTCTTTCGCTTATCCGAGAGACATAGTCCCTCCAGTGTGTCCTGGGTTTTCCCCGGGGCCTCCTCCTGGTGGGACATGCCCAGAACACCTCCCGAGGGAGGCGTCCAGGAGGCATCTGAAACAGATGCCCGAGCCATCTCAGCTGGCTCCTCTAGACGTGGAAGAGCAGCGGATCTACTCTGAGCTCTTGAAAATAAATACATGAAAATAATAAATATTAAATAAATGAAAATAAATATTGAATAACATGTCATAAACAATCAGAATTTCATATGTATTGATGTTGGTCCCGTAATCCTCTAAATTTGAGCCCTGTAGGTTTTTGAGTAACGCTTTATATTCTCAGTAGATTATATTGTTATATTATATTTCCAGTGATTGAACCTAACAAAGTCAAAGTAGTAAAATACTGTACTGTAGATACTGAAGGTATCTGGAGTACTTTGCTAGTACATTTGCGAGTACATTTTCAAGTAGATACTTTTTACTTTTACTTCACTTCACTACATTTGAGAGCAGGCATCTATACTTTCTACTCCACTACATTTTTGAACAGGACTGAAAAGTAAAAGTATTTTTTATTATAGTTTGAGACCTATTGAAAAGCCCGAGGGACTTATTTAACACCTTCATAGTTTGAGCCAACAAAATTTTAAACATAAAAACAGCTAAGAAAAAACCCCCCAACTGATTCAATTGTTTCTGTTGAACAAAATTCAAAACAAATCTTTGTCAAAATCACTGCATTTGTAGCTTTATTAGATCTCTACATCTGCGCGAGATACTTTAAATACTAATCTGTACTTTTACTTAAGTAACAAAATTGAGTACTTCATCCACCACTGACTATTTCCAAACTCTTTAGTCTCCTTCCTAAGGAAATGTTGTTGTCCAGGATGAGACGAAGCAGATGGAAGAAATCTTGCAGCTGGAGCGTGAGATCGAGCGTCTGCAGAAGAAGCGAGAGGATGAGGTGTCTCAGCTGTGCGAGTCGTCCAAACAGGAGCTGCAGCTGCGGCGCGATGCGGAGCTCAAACGCATGAACAAAGAGGCGTCTCGAAAAGCCACCAGTCTCATAGACGTGCTCAACTTCAGCGGGGTGGACCCTGCCCTGGCCGCTGCCTCCCCCAAACCTGCAGAGGAGAAGGCCAAGACCCCCAAAACAGCCTCAGGTCCCCCTGCTGGTAAGGCTGAGGAAAAGCAATGGGTCGTGTTAACATTATAGTGCTCTTCTATGAAAAATGAGCTATCTGGATCAAATTAAGTTTAGTCAAATGATAAAAAAGGCTTGGTCCCCCAAGGTCCGATACTTTGATTTGACGGTGGAAGTGAGAAGGTTAAAGTAGGCTGATCAGAGGCAGCAGGAGGGATGGTGGGGCTGGACAAAGTCTGTGAGGTATGGAGGGCCTAGTTAGAGAGAGCTTTGTATCTGATCAAGAGGATCTTGAAATTGATGGGGAGCCTGCAGAGTTGTTGCAGGCGGGCGACAGAGTTTTGAACATATTTACCAACAGCTTACTAACTTTCTCCAAATGAACAACTCCTTTGATGTTTTCCAGTCAGGTTTTAGAGCCCACCACAGCACTGAGACTGCTCTTATCAAGGTGACAAATGACATTCGCCTTTACACTGATGCAGGCAAAGTCTCAGTCTTGATTCTGTTAGATCTCAGTGCTGCTTTTGACACTGTCGATCATAGGATCCTCTTACAGAGACTAGAGGATTGGTGGGCATCTCTGGTACTGCACTAAACTGGTTCATGTCCTATCTAGTAGACAGGAAGTATTTTGAAATTGATTGAACAAAAGGGGGCCCAGGTGTCGATCCTGGGCCCCCCAGAGAATAGACTTTAAAGCGGCTCTGTTTGTGTACAAGTCTCTCCATGGCCTGACACCAAAGTACATCTCTGACATGTTAGTGCCATATGAACCACCTGCACTCTGAGGACCTCGGGGCCCGGCCTCCTGCTGTTGCCCAGGGTCAGGACTAAACACGGGGAGTTAGAGTTTCAGATTCATGCAGCTAAAACCTGAAACAGTCTTCCTGAACATGTGAGATGGGTCTCTACTTTATATCCAGGCTCAAAACAGTTCTGTTTAGCTGTCTGTACGACTGAAAGGTTTTCATTTTTCATTTCGCACTGTTCTTGCTAATTTAATGTCTCTGTCTCTTTTTAATTTTATAATGATTATTTATGTTTTGATTTGTTTTTATTGTGATTTTAATGTATTTCTTATACTGTAGAGCTCTTTGAATTAATTTGTGTACAAATTGTGCTATGCAAATAAACTTTATTGAAGTTTTTGAAGGTCAGTGTAGGGAAATCTGTAGAGGAGACTGCTGCAATAATCGAGTCTGGAGGTGATGAAGGCAGTGATGATCAGTTTCGGCAGCGGAGGGGTAGAGGGAGGGGTGAAGGCGGGCGATGTTTCGAAGGTGGGAGAGGGCAGTCTTGGTGATGTGGCGGATGTGTGGTCTGAAGGCGAAGGGTGAATCGAAGATGAATCCAAGGTTTCTGATCTGAGCTGAGGGGGTTACTGTGTGGTCGTTTGAATAAAATCAAAATATAACATTAAGCAATTCAAAGATATAATTTCTTTTTCCCCAGGCGCCTCTAAGGATGAAGAAGTGGATGAGGGCTTCCACGCGGAGGAGGAGTGCATCCCTCTGCCGGACTTCCCCCCTCCGGCAGAGAGCAACGCCCCTGTGGACCAGGACATCTTCGCCAACCTACCGCCTCCTCCGCCCGCCTTCGCCGAGGGCACGGTGCCACCTGCCCCCCCTCCTCCACCCCCCTTACCCGCCAACGGTGGCCCTCCTCCCCCTCCGCCCCTCCCGCCGCCGGACGTCACCGGAGCTCCACAGCCCCCACCCCCTCCGCCCCTGCCCCCCACAGAGGAGCCCAAGCCCGGTCCGGACAGGAAGGTCTGTGGAGATGTTACAATTATTATTATTCTACATATAATGGTGGTTTAAGAAGTCACCATAGCAGTATTCTCAAACATTTTTAACTTGATTTCGTTACAAAACATACTCAACATTTCATATTTTGAGTAATGATCATTTTAAAAGTTGTGATACTAAATAATAGCATTTGTTTATTATAGCATGTGGTCTTACACTAGTTCTGATAAAACTCAAGATTCAGTATTGATACCTGCTCTAATGAGCATCTACTTTTCTATACCAGTTTTAATATTGATTACTATCTGATCTACACCATAGGAGCGTCATAGAAAATGCCTTAAAATTAGGTTGTTTCCAGCTCAGGCTTTGGTCAGAACATTTCAATCACCCTTAAGTCAAGTGTGTATGTAGTCTTGTGCTCGTTTGATTAAATTATAATAAGTAGGGATGGGACAAAAATTCAAGATCAGTGCAAAATAAAAGGAAATGTATGTGTTTATTTCTGTCTAAATCTCATTTTATGGTCCAAATATTGTGTCTTTTTAAAAATAATTTTATTTGTTAAACTTGCATAGATGTAAACAATCAGAAAGAAGTGTGTGGAATCCCTCAGTCATCCAGGTGGAATCCATCACAAAGGAGAAATTCAGTTTGTCAACTGGACAAATGTTTATTTAGGTCGAAAACGCAGCTCATCTTAACTGAAGAAGCAGCTTGGATGAGCTGTGTTTTCGACCTAAATAAATGTTTGTCCAGTTGACAAATTGAATTTCTCCTTTGCCAATCAGAAATAAATCAGATTATTCACATCAGATGTAGGCTAACTCTTTACACGACATTTGAATAATCCGACGACTCTAGAAATCAGATCAAAATTTTTGGTATAATTTTGGAATAATTTTTGGTGTAGATGTGAACGTAGCTACTGTTATGTCTCCGTAGGTCAGCCTGGTGGAGAGTTTACCCGATGGGGACGAGCCCATTTACTCCATGCCCGCCGACACCGAGTCGGACTACGACCAGGAGGAGGAGGAGGGGTCTGTTAACGCGGGTGACGACAGCAGCTCCGTATCCGGGAGCAACCGTGGCAGCGCGGCGGTGGGAGACGACGAGCATCCTCGCAAGTCCACGTGCACCAACGCCAGCATAGAGTCCTACAGAGGCAGCTCGGACTCTGTGAGGGCACACACTTACACGCATCCTTTCACGCGAGCACGCAGACATGTATGAGCAGCGACACGCAATCTATTTGAATTATCTGTAATTTTTGCTAGTGCTGTAGATGATGTGACTAGGGAACAGTTTCACAAGGAAGATTTAGACTGGCTCTGAGTTGTTCATTTTTGTACAGTTTAAAAAAAAATCTAATTTGGGCTTTAACAGTATTTGCCATAAATCTGACAATCTCATGTATTTACAGTAGGTTTCCCAACAAAATAAACTAACTTTATGGGTTAATTCTTTGCCATATTTCTGGTAAGAAGTCAGTAATATTCCCACAGTTGGGATGTATAAGCTAAGTTAAGTAAGTATGTAGTGAAAAAAGGCAAGTAGCCTAAAATAAAGTTGTGTATTTTCATTTTGTTTATGTTTCTTACTCTGTAAAACGAGTCTGGGTTTGCTTCTCCACCAGCTTGACTCTTACTTGGCTTGGAGCAGGACTTCCTTCTGCTTGTTTCCATGGAAATATTCCTGCTCTGGCTATATTATTCCTCAGTATGACATTTCTATTTTCATGGACCCATGCAGGTGACATGCCACCTCCAGAACTTTAATGTGCAGTAAAGTAGTGGTGTATAACTTGTATATAAATTTAACATACTACTAACAATACTTTAGTCAGAACTTTAGAATTCTGACTCCTTAAATAAAAGAAATAAAAATATAATATTATACTAACTGTGAATTCCTTTTAAAAATTTTAATATTTTGTTTATTTGGAACTTATATTAGGTTAGTATACAATTATTATTTTTTCTTTATTCTTAAAGACCCTCTAAATCTTTCTTTGTGAAACTGATCTGACTAATGTTAAAAGTAGTTACGCCTGATACGATTTGGTGTGTTTGACAGTGTCGTTCTGTGTATTTCTAGTATGCTGACAGTGACGATGAGCATGACGGCATGATGGACACGGAGGAAGACCTGACCACAGGCAGGGTCACTATTCTGAACGGAAACGGACCTCCGTATTTCCATGGCTACCTCTACATGAAAGGTACAAACTGGAACATTTCTATAAACAATAGCACAAGATACAAGTACGAGAATGCTGCAGGTACAAGCATCATCCAACATATAGACAGGTGCTTTTTGGAGGGTTTCTTTTCAACTTGATAAATACTAATAGGGTAGGGTAACTTTTCAAAAATCTACTGAAGACCAATCAGCAAAATCTACAGAAGACTAAACAATGACAAACCAAGACACTCTCTTGGTTTGGAAATATTAAAAGCTTTTACCAATTATAAAAACATGTTCACCAACTATCAGAGCACAACGACAAAAAATTCAGTGTTTGACTTCAATTCAGATTATTCATCTTCATTTCAGTTTTGACAAGTTAAGATGTATTTATTTTGTAGCTCAATTGTTTTGTGTGCTTTTGAGCTATACTTATGATTAATTAAAAATCTAAATCATGATTAACTACATGGTTGTCCATATGTATCTTGTATTTACAACAAATAAAGGTAATTATTGGATTTGTTCTACTTGTAATTTAAATTTCTGATTTGTTTGGCTTATTGGGTATTTTTAGGTGCTTATTTCTAGACATTAACTCTGAAATGTGCTTACTATATTTTGGAAGGTTATCAGACATTACACATGTTATATACTGTACCTGTATCTGGCAAAACTATTACTGAAGTAGTAGCTTCCTCAGAATAATATAATATTCTATAATTATAATTCTATTATATTCAAGAATAATATAATCTAATAATATTTAGTTTGAAAATCATTCTGAAACCCATGGATATACTGCACATGTGTCTGTATTGTGTCTAACATGTTGTTGTTTTGCAGCTGGTCTTATGATCCCCTGGAGGAGGCGCTGGTGTGTGCTGAAGGATGAGACGTTCATGTGGTTCCGCTCCAAACAGGACTCACTCAAGTCGGGCTGGCTCTACAAGAAAGGAGGAGGCCTGTCCACCCTGTCCCGGAGGTTGTTGTACCCGTCACAGACTATCCATCTATCTAGGAACCTTCTATTATCAGTCTGTTTACATCTCCAAAGCTCAAAATGCTCTGGTCCACCTTGTGATGTCAGGAAGCAATAGTTCACAATTTAAAAACTGCCTTTTACTTTTAGTTCAGTAGAGATTGGCAATTTCAGTGTTTTCTGTTTAGAGCTCAGCTTAAATACACAGGGTTTGTGTGTTAAACATATGTGAATGAAACAAAACACAACTCCCGGCATGTTTTTGATGTGGAAATATTATAACATAGATGAGAAAACAGTGTAATATGGGCTCTTTAATTACAAAACACAATGGACTAAGTGTCAGCAGCAAAAAAGGCCCTGTGTAATGTATTTCTTCTTGCAGAAACTGGAAGATGCGCTGGTTTGTCCTGAGAGACGGAAAGCTGATGTACTATGAGAACGACAGTGAAGAGAAACTGAAAGGGACCATAGACATCCGAGCTGCTAAGTAAGACCCTCTCAACATAATAATTATAAAATAAACATTATTTCAACTCTCAAATATGTATCCTTTGATTACAGGGAGATAGTGGACAACCATGAGAAGGAGAATGCACTCAACATCGTGACGGATGAGAGGACCTACCAAGTGTTTGCAGAGTCTCCAGAGGATGCAAGGTCTGGACAAAATAAAATCTTGTGTCTTGAGATGATTGGTTGAAAAGCAAAGGTAGCAGATTAGGATTGTACTATCTGCAAAATGAAGATAGAGTGAATACGATGATGTAATTTTATCTTTTTGCAGTGGCTGGTTCAACGTCCTGACGAAGGTGCGAGTGTGTACACCAGATCAGTTGCTGGACATGGGGCATGAACAGGCCAACCCAAAGAACGCTGTGGTCAGTATATAACCGTCAAGTACATATAGTATTTCACTTATCATATTATTATTGATATTAATATTTGATGGTTTGTGCAGGGAACTCTTGATGTGGGGTTGATCGACTCAGTGTGTGCTTCAGACAATCCTGATCGGTAAGAGTTCTGTTTTTTTATCAGAAATGAAATTTTATTTAAAATCATGGCACTTTCTAGATTTGAGGGGGCAAAAAGCAGTTTGTGAGCACTTAAAGGATAGATTTGCTAGGCCAGATTTTCCATAAATATATACATTTTGTTTCACACCATAATTGCATAAGTGTTCCAAGTTTTCAAGGTTTTCAGGAAATTACAAAAATAAACTGCTTATGTTCACGACTATAAAAGTCTTTCTGATTGGACAAAAGAAAACAAACACAGTCATGCTTTGAGTCCGGTGATGTTCCCTCTGCTGACCTGTGTGTCCATGTGCAGGCCCAACTCATTTGTGATCATCACAGCCAACCGTGTGATCCACTGTAATAGTGACACCCCAGAGGAGATGCACCACTGGATTAGCCTGCTGCAGAAGCCCAAAGGAGACGCTCGCATCGACGGACAGGAGTTCCTAGTCAGAGGTATGGCTCCTGTTTTCACTGTCTGACATTTTAAATTATTCACTGTTTCCCTTAAAGCCATTCGACGATGTATTAATTTATATGTTTATATATAGATGAGATAAGGTAAATTGTTGACATAGTGTTTATTTACATGAGAACAGATAATAGTTTAATGAACAGTTCTAGTATGGTAAGTGTGGTACATGTGATGTAATCAATAAAATAAAGCATCAATTACATACATGATCAGATTCAGCATCTATATTTTCAATTTGGTCATTTTAATCTTTCTAATGAAAATGCTGTTTGCTGATACTGGCACCTGCCCCATTCTGAGGGAAGTAATCAATCAAACTTTATTTATAAAGCACTTTTCATGCATATCATGTATATCAAAATGATTTACAGAGGGAATAAATAGTATTTTTGTCACAAACATTTACCCAAATCCAGCTGATCCCATTTTTAAACAGATCACAGTCAGCACAGTCAGAAGAAGGACGTCAGCATATTCTACAAATCACAAAACAACAATACAGATTTAAGGATCAAACATGATAATGTTTGTCCAAATAGATATTATTAGCCATAACAGGAAAATAACCCAGTTGGTTTGTGTAACAAACCAGTTTCTTTATAGTTAAGGTTAAGATTTGCCTTTATTGTCCCCATCGGGAAATTTGCCATCTGCATTTGATCCGTCTTTCATCTCCAGATCATGAGCTAGTCTTGGTCAGCACTTCCTTCACTGGAGGATTTTACCTGTTGTGCATGTTTTAGGTTGTTAGTGTCGTGAATGTAAAATCCAGTGTTTCGCTTCTTAAAATCTCCATTGATTTACTACAACTTTATCAACAGACTGTATATAGAATGTACTCATCTCCTTTTCCTTGTTGTAGGCTGGCTGCAGAAGGAGATGAAGACCAACGCCAAGAGCACGTCTCTGAAGCTGAAGAAGCGCTGGTTCGTACTGACCAGTGGCTCTCTGGATTATTACAAAAGCTCAGAGAAGAACTCCTCCAAGATGGGCACCCTGGTCCTCAACTCACTGTGCTCTGTCATTCAGCCGGATGAACGGGTTCACCGGGAAACAGGTGAGGAGGCGCAGAGATGAACAGTGACATGAGGGATTAGACAAGGGAGATTTTTTGCAACATGGGTTAAGCAGTTTGTAGATTAAGTAGTTCTCAGATATATATGTTTTTATTGAATAACATTTTTCAAATATCAGCATCATAGGATAATATACTTAAAGAAAGACAAAGGGCCTCATTCATGAACAATTTTTTACTTAAGACCTTCTTTTGAACATTTTTGGCATTCACAAAACTTTTTCTTAACTGAAAATGTTCTTCTGGAAGAACAAATGCTACAAACAGTCAGGAGCACTGGAACAAAGAACAAAAATTCTACTGTTTTAGAATATTATTACTCTGATAATGCAACAAAAAATTTAAGTTCCTCCATGACTGTAAGTTATATATCTTCTAAAATTATTTCCTAAAAACTATGAGGAGTGAGAAAATTTAGCTAACGTAACATTTGTTCTTCAACAGGATACTGGAATATCATTGTGTATGGAAGAAAGCATTCATATCGTCTATACACCAAAATGTTGAACGAAGCCATGAGGTGGGCCGCTGCCATTCAGTCAGTCATCGACAGCAAGACGCCCATCGAGACCCCCACACTGCAGCTTATCAGGGACATCAAGGTACATGCAGATTAGAGCGCCAGGAATGTGTGTGAAACCAAAGAGACTGTATTTGTGTTAAATGTTTTTTGTTCCTCCAGGAGAACAGTGTGAACCCGGAGATCGTGGATCAGATGTACAGAAGGAACCCCATCCTCAGATACACACAGCACCCCCTGCACTCGCCCCTCCTGCCCCTGCCCTACGGAGAGGTCATCAGCCGTGAGTCAACATACCAGTACTATAAGACGACTATAAGATACTACTACTATCAGTGTACTATAAGATACTAGTACTATCAGACCTTATCAGATCTCAGAAGCTAAGCAGGGCAGGGCCTGGTTAGTACTTGGATGGAAGACTGTTGGGAAAATCAGGTGCCACGAGGGGGAGTCAGTGAAAAAAACTGTTGTTGTGTCTTTAGGCAAGGCACTTCACCCATATTGCCTCGCTTCCGTCAGTCTGCCCCAGGGCAGCTGTGGCTGCAAGAGTGGCTACCACCACTGGAGTGAATGAATAATGCTCTGCTCTGAAAAACTATATAAAACTGATCCATTATCATTATAGTATCCATTACTTAACTCTATATATTTATAATATGATTGTAATTATTATGATTTTAGCAAATAGAAATACAACAACTAATAATAATGCATTAGTCTAAAGCAATGGTCTTATATATTTGTCCAGACTCTGCCCCTTTTTGCCACATCTCCCATTTAGTCCTCCAGGTGCGGCCCAAGTTAGAAGTTCTTTTTAAACTGTGATTGTGGGAGGAGTTCAAGTGTTGAGTCTCATGTTAATAATTACAGTCTTTATGGGCACCTTCTCAGGTGACACATGGATTAATACATTTTTTTTTACCTCTTTTTATCCATCTCTTGTTGTTTATTAATCTTACGCCTGTTGTGTTGTGTGTTGTAGTGCACCGGCAGCAGGGCTATGCCAGTCTGCAGGACGAGGCTGTGCGGGTCTTTAACTCTCTGCAGGAGATGGAGACATTGGCCGACACTGTGCCCATTATACAGGGGATACTGCAGACCTGCCAGGACCTGCGCCCGCTCAGGGACGAGGTACTTTAGCCACACTACTACACACTACATACTACAATCTGGATATTATGCACTTTTTAAGCTTTTAAACATGTCATGTTTCCTAATCAAACTATATTTTCAGATTCAGTTTCTATGCAAGCAGCTGAAATCAAGTGTCACTTTAATTTGTCTCATTCTAATAATTGCTTAGTGTTTCAATTGCCTACCTAGTTACCTAACAACCATATTAAACAAAGGTCAGTTGTGTCTTAATTATACAATCATTATGATTTTACAACAAAAAATATATGGCAAGACATTTATTTTGTTATATTAAGGTTTGCAAAGCTTTAAACTGCTGGAATGTTCTGTGTTGATGAATTAGGTAAAGGTATTCCATATCAGAACTCTACTTCCTCTTATTTTGTACTTTTCTTCTCACTTTTTCTCCACCGTCTGCCACTGGACTGTAAAACTATGATAAATATTTACCACTAAACTAAATAATAATTAAAATAAAGTGACCAGATGTCCCTATTTACCCAGGACAGTCTCAGTTTTGAGCCCTGTGTCCCCTGTCACAGCAGATTTATCCCAAACCAGATTTGTCCCAGTTTTATACAAGAAATGTCCCAGGTGTCCATATTTTTGACCAATCTGATCTCTACCAACAGTAAAGAGAGGTATACATTGTCATTTCTTTAGGTATAATACAGAAAAGCTGCTTAAAAATGACCAAAACACAAAGAAAATATGACTATATTGACTCACTTTAGTACCAAGTGCAGAACAATTTTCCTCAACAATTTCCAGAACAATTCGCACTTGTTTCACAATTTTATTATTACCAACCACCTCAAACCAGGAATCTCCCAGTTTGTTTGTTTTTTTCAAATCTGGTCACTCTAAATAAAAAAAATTAAAATAATGAAAATGCAATCAAATGCATTTAAAGTTATGAAGTAGGAAAATGTAAATTGTCCAAAAGTGTTTCCAGAAGCCATAAAAAGTCATAAAAACATCTCCTTTAAATTCACTTCCATTTGCTTCTTTATCTTTTTCCAGGTGTACTGTCAGGTGATCAAGCAGACCAATCACGTGCCTCAGCCTAACAGCCCAGCCAACCGGGCGCACTGGCACCTGCTCACCTGCATGAGCTGCACCTTCTTACCCAGCAGAGCCATCCTCCGCTACCTCCGCTTTCACCTCAAGAGGCGCGTCAACAATTAATTATCACACTATTTATAATAATAATAGTGCACCTTCAAAAGTATAACCCTAACTGTGCTGATGTCAACTTTTCAGGGTCCGAGAGAGGTACCCGAACACAGAAATCGAGCGCTACGCCACTTTCATCGGGGAGTCCTTGAAGAAGACAAAGACGCGTGAGTTTGTTCCGTCACAAGAGGAGATCGCCGCCCTGCTGGTGAGACAGGAGATGAGCACCACGGTCTACTGCCACGGAGGAGGCTCCTGCAAGATCTCCATCAACTCGCACACCACAGCCGGAGAGGTACGCAAGCAGTCGATTTCTTTTATAATGTAACTAATTTAATTGTAGGAGTAGCTTTATTAAGGAATTTATTCTGAGTTCTTTTATATTTGTAAGTGTAATATAAAAAGTAATTATGTAAAAGTTTGTTGAAGATGCGTTATGTAACTTTTCTGGTGGAGGATGATTCAGCGGAATGGAATTAAACTAATTTATCTTTCATTTATTCAATCTATTACAGGAGTTTTCACTGCTAAACATAGACTGTTAAAAATGCATTCTTTAAGTTTAATTTCATACTGTGAGAAAGATTTGAGGCAAAACAATATAATCTCCATGGAAAATTTGAGATATAAACACTTAAATCTATCAGAAAATGACTTAAAAATTGTGAAATTATGTGAAATTAGTGAAGTTATCTTAAAATAAACTATGTCTTGACTGGAATTAAGCAGTCTCAGAAGTAGTAAGTACATAATAAATCTGAAAACAAGATTAATAACCTGAGTTTTAAAAAATAGAAAAGCAGGTATCTTTGTTATATGTGCATCTGTGTTATATTTGGAAACTGTTTTGTTTGTGTTACATAAACAAAGTAGATTTGGATTTGGAACATAACCATAAACGTGTGTGCTGCAGGTGGTGGAGAAGTTGATCCGGGGCCTGGCCATGGAGGAGAGTAAGAACCTGTTCTCTCTGTTTGAACACAACTCCTTCACTGACAGAGCTCTGGAGAGCAGAGTCATCGTGGCCGACGTGCTCGCCAAGTTTGAAAGGTACTGTCTATTAACTACTACTGCTACTAACCTGCGTGAAATTGGCCCCCCATCCAAAAGCAAACCTACAAAATAACTGTGTCAATCGTTTGTGGTGTTTTGTGCTGCAAAATCTTTGTTTGTGCTGCTTTAGTTTTTGAGATATTAACGATACTTTTATAGGTCAAATTAGGGTCAACCAGCCTTAAAAAATGTCTAAAACTAAATTTTGTCATTCGTTTGTGCTGAGTTTGTGCTGAGTTTTCATTTATGTTAGAATATTTCTAAAATTATTAATTATTATTTTTGCGGACATTACATGATGTTATTTCTGACGTCAGTAACTTTAGCAAAACTCCACAAAACCAGTGAAGATAAACGATCTCAGGTTGTGAAAAAGTCTGTATTATTATATAAAACATGAATAAAAAGCAAGTTACTCAAGACTGATACATAATTTTCCACAGCCTGAGATCGTTTCTCTTCACTAGTTTTGTGGAGTATTGCTAAAAATAATAATTCATAATTTTAGAAATATACTTACACAAATCTAAATTGTCACAGCACAAAACAGCACCAACGAAATTCAAACGTTTCGTATAATTTTCTGCCTGTTTTGAGGCTATTTTAACATTTTGAGGGGCTGGATGACGTCATCGGCCTAAAATAAAGCTGCTAATATCTTAAGAGCCATAATCACACAAACGAAACATTTTAGCACAGCACAAAGAAAACACTAACGGTTGACACCATTCTGGGCCGTTTTAGAGCATTTTAAGGCTGACTAATTTGACCTATAAAAGAACTGTTAACATCACAAAACTTTTTGCAACACAAACGGAGCACAAACGATCAATATAGTTTTTGTGTAGGTTTGCGTTTGATGAGGGGCCAACTTCACGGACGTCTGCTACTACTTACTACTACTACTACAAGCACTGATCTCTGAAGATATTTCTACATTAAACCATTCCCGAGGCGCTGTGAAATATTGCTGCCTATAATGAACATTGATTGTGGCTGATGTGGTTGCAGACTGGCTGGCAGCGAGGAAGAGGAGGAGGAAGGAGAGTGGAAGCTTTACTTTAAACTCTACTGTTTCCTGGACGTGGAGAGCATGCCCAAGGAGGGGGTGGAGTTTGCATTTATGTTTGAGCAGGTAACCGTCTACTTTAACCTTTAACCTTAACTTTAAATTTAGTTAGTTTTCATTTACATTTTGTCCCTTATATCTACAGTAAGTCCTAAGTGAAATTGTAAATGTAAACTTGCTGATCATACGCAGTTTTTTTCTTGAAATTTTGTCATTGTTTAATAGGGTTTGGCATTATAAGTACTTTTTACTTCAGCCTAAACCCTTTCGGTCATGATCTAGGGGATTGTAGTCTATGTTTTGTTTTGTTTGAGTTGTAAAATGACCGAATAAACTACTACTACTACATTTAGACCCTTCCTGTAAATACATTTAAACCACTCAAATTAATTCAGAATATCAAGGTATACTTTTTACTAATTTACTGTTTTTACATTGTTGGGAGTGACTTAACTTGCTCATCTTCTCTCGTGTCTCAGGCTCACGAGTCCCTGATCAGTGGTCACTTCCCCGGCTCTGAGGAGACCCTGCAGCACCTGGCCTCCCTCCGCCTGCAGTACCTCCACGGGGACGGAGCGGGACGGGCCGGCTGGAGCTTAGGCACCGTCTACCCCATCGGGCGCCTACGCAATCGCATCCTCCACTCCACCAAGCCCGGGGTGGGGGCCGGGGCCGGGGCAGGAGGGGCTGCTGGAGGGGCCGGGGAGGGGAAGGGAACAGCCGGGCCTGGAGGGGTCAGTGTCGGGACAGAGAAGAGGAAGACCCCCAGCTTCCTGGACGGGACGCTGAGGAGGAGCTTCAAAACAGGTTCATTAAAGAAACAGAAGGTGAGTGGAGACACAGGACTTTGTAATTAGGGACAGACTGATATATTGGTTATGTTATTAAGTTCTTTTTTCAGACCTAGAGTTATGTTTCATACCTGACAGTTTCGACTGCTCATTAGCGGTCTTCCTCAGGATAGACCGCTAGTGGGGATATATTGGTTGGCTGATATTTGCACTTTTAGCAAATTGGCTTATACTACAATGTGAATTTTAAGAGAGCCATGTGTTTGTTGTGAGCACATTTTCACTGGAGAGACTTCTGATGGTTTAAAGACTTAAAACTAAGCAGGAGAAGTCACAGAATACAGAGTCACAGAGAAGAAACAAGTGTAAATGAAGCTAAATATAATTCCAGCTATGTTTTTGATGAGAGGACAACTGTATAACAAGGTTAAAAGCTCAAAATTTTGCATAATCTGAAGTTAATTTTGTATAATGAGTGTAGGATTAGTCTCCAGGAAATTAATGCAAGTCAGTGTACTGTCCCAAAGCCACACAGCAGCCACATTTATGAGTGTGTTTGTGTGTTTGTGTGTGTGCAGGTGGAGGAGGAGCAGATGCTGGAGATGTGGGTAAAAGAGGAGACCTCTGCCACCCGCACCAGCGTCCTGGAGAAGTGGACCCGGCTCCAGGGCATGCCCCAGCACCAGGCCATGCTCAAGTACATGAGCATCATCAAGGAGTGGCCCGGATATGGATCTACGCTCTTCGATGTGGAGGTGACAGCTGTGCTTTCTGTTCAAATGGACACACTTGACACACATAAAAGCAAAGAGGGCTATAAAAATTGAAGTTAAATGAAGTTAAAGTTCCAAAACTGCATCACCAAATGACCTCGGTTAGGTCAATAGATGTGGCAGCAGTTACATTTGCCCACCAAGCCCAAAAATGACAATTTCAGGTCCAACCAGGTCATGCCTTACTTTTGTGTGAACGTTAGGTGTGTGTGTGTGTGTGTGTGAATTGTAGTGGTCAAAGATTGGTTTCTATCAGTCTACCCAAGGGCATCTGTGGCTACAGAAGAAGTGTACCACTACTGAGAGTGGAAAGATGCATGATAATAATGAACTCATATATTGTTTTTAACTAAATGTGAACATTGGAATTAGTATCCTTTCAACTGCTTTTCACTTCTCTCCCTTTTACTGGCCTCTTGTTGTTTACTCTTGTACCTCTAGAAGCCCCTGTGTTTGTGCACACATAACCTCTCTGTGTTCTGTTTTCTGTGCAGTGTAAAGAGGGTGGCTTCCCTCACGACCTGTGGCTGGGTGTCAGTGCAGATAACGTGTCTGTGTACAAGAGAGGAGAGCCCAAACCTCTGGAGACCTTCCCCTACGAACACATCACCTTCTTTGGAGCGTCACAACTCTGCACCTACAAGATCATCGTGGACGAAAGGGAGATGTACTTTGAGACGGCAATGGTCAGAATATATGGCATATACACATTTTCTAATTACCCACAGTAACATCTATTCCTGTTTGCATATCAATTTGGAAATACTAGAAAATTTGAGTGATTATTATAGTGTCATACAAACTGTTTTTCATTACGCGTTCAATTTCAATAGTTTCATGTTTTGTACAGTTCCAGTCTGGCACTTACACCAGTTTCCGTGGCCACTTCACACTGGACAGTTGAAACAATCAAACACTTAACACCTGGTTTCCGTTTTAGGTGGGAGAGATCTACAAGATCATGAGGGCTTACATCAACATGATGGTGAAGAAACGCTGCAGCATCATGTCAGTGACCAGCGTGAGCAGTCCCTGGGTCAGGTGATCACCACCGTCATCAGGAGCTTGATCCAGTGGCACCAGCTGAACGTAGCACAGGAGCAGTCAGCTGGTTTTATTGGAGCAGTGACCAGCAGGCCCCGGAGAAGAACTAAGGCCAAGTATCAAACGCAAAACAAGATGGAGGTGACAAAGAAGCCAACGCACACTCCTCAGGCTGGGCTCTCTCTGGGCTCTCACTGGGATAGGGCTCATGTCTGACTAATGTAATCTAATCTAAAGTCAGTGAAGACAAAGTGTGTGGAGGACCCTGTGTTATTTCTGTTCCATTTTCAGCTGGTTGTTGTCCTGCATGTAAATGTTCACACCTCAGTCTTCACCACAGGAGTGATCCATCCAAGCACAAAGTCCCTCTGGCCCAGTGTCCCAGATGCCCTCCCAGTGCACTGCCGGAGCCAGCCAACCCACCTCCGAACACTGTCACTCTTTTTTTAAACGTCTCTCTCTTTCTCTTCGTCTTCACGCTGCATCAAGTTTCATTACATTGCCTGGTTTTCTGGTGTTTCTGTTCAGTATTACATTTATATGTAGTTGTCAATAAGAGAGAGGACTCTATGATAAAGTGTTTTTCTACGGGGCTAAAGCTGCTTCAGTCTCTGTGAACCATTAGTCACACATCAGTGCCACCGTGTGGCCACGAGAGGTAAACTCAGCCAATGGAAGGGGCTTAAAACATTTTAAAAGCATATATTATAATACATATTCTTAAGAAGAATAGGTAGTGTTCTTATACCACTGATATTGCCTATAAAGAATCTGTGCATGGAAACCAGTCCCCTGCAATGGTACAAGAAAATAAAGAGAAGAGAGATATCCACAGACAGATATAAGACATGTTATCCACATATTTAACTGATGCATAAGTCACTGTATATTCACAGAGAGGAAGTAACGACTTGTATTGTTTTCTACTGTATATCACATATTAACACTGGTATTCAACGACTGGCACTCTGCACTGTACAGTCTAAATATATTACAACACAATGTGACACCTTTGTGTAATTTAAGTGCAGAAATAATTGATATGTGTGTGTGTGTGATGACCGTGTGTGTGTGTGTGTGTCCTGCACTAGGCCATAATGTGAACTCTGGACATGCACAGCTCCACTCTGAGCCAGGCTGATGCTTCACTGTCTGCTCCACGCACCGCCCACAGCATCAGAGCCATACGAACTCTGTCCATTCTTTTAACTTGGAGGATTTCTACATGTCATTTTTATTACCGATATTATTACGATATGTGTTTCCCACTAACCCTCAAGTGTTGTGTCTGGAATGCTGCTGTACGTGTGTCACATGTAACTCAAATGCTCGGAACAGAAACGTGACGGGAGAAGTGTAAAAGAAAAGTTTATTGTATTGGAGATGAGATGTATTTAATGACTAACGTTTTGGACGAGGGCTGTTGTGGTGTCAGTGGAATTGTGGGGCGGGGCGGGGGGAGGGAGAGGGGAAAGGGGGGGTTTTATCTCTTCATATTATGGTGTATGTGATGCAGTGAGTCTGTGAGAGGTACTAATGAGAGAACTGGAACGCTAACAGGATTTTTGACTTTGTACGTACTTGTTTTGAACTCATGTTGTAATTTCACCAGCGGCGAGCTCGCAGACAGGAGGAGGCCATCTTTGTCACTCACACACAGCGAAGGCAGTGGTGGAAGAAAGATCACAGCAAAAAATCTACTCAGTAAAAGTGTTGAGGGAAAAGTATTTTGCAGCGATTTTTGCAAACCATTAAAGTGTCAGATTTGGTGATTCTGATTTTAGAGATACCAGCAATTTTTATTTTCTCATTCTTGTTTGCTCTAAGTCAAGAATTTGATTCACAACTTTTAGGCAGAATGTTGCATAATATTGATTAAAAAAAAAAAAAAAAAACATTTCAGGAGGTCTCAAACTACACAACAAAAAGTGGAGTGTTAAAATTGACTCACTGAATAAATTTTTACATTTTCTCTGGGTTTATATGAGTCCAGTCTGTTCTAGAATTAATTTAACATTTTTGGAAATGTTAATTAACACTGGACCAAAGTTCCTGTTTAACCCTGAAATCAAGTTATATTAATGTTTTGAGAGTAAATGGGTAACAGTTTGTAGGGTTTTCTTGATTTAGCTAAACAATACACAAAGGTGTTTTATTTTTACACTTTATTTTAGTTAATTTAACATATTTACTTTGTTTTACTTTTTTTCACTTTTTTAATTTACTTTGTTAGTTACTTTCCACCACTGAGCTTAGGGGAAAAAAAACACAAATTCATTAACTAAGCAAAATTGATTGGACTGCAGCAGCGTCCAAGGTTTATCCCATTAATAAATAAGGTGTTTAAAGTGATCAGGTATCGTCGGCCTGTGTGCCACCTGTCTGCTGAGCTCCCACGCTAAACCACCCCAGGGCCCACTGGGACAGACCCCTGATGGAGGCAGAAGAGACCTGCTCCACTTACAGCCGCCCGCCTTTTGTTTACTTCATGCACAGTCGGATCAAGTAACCATAGCCATTCTCTTGGGGCTGTATCTGGAGAACTGTCTCATCTACTTCTGTTTTTGAGGATTAAAGCTGCACTAGGTAACTTTTCACATGGGTTGGAACGGTCTGTTTCCATGGAAACGTTATTGCTTTGTCTGGCATGTTTCACAGTGTCACATCTAGCTTTTTACATGCTTATTTACTTATTACATGCTTTATTACGGCTTAAAAACGCCTTCAGGAAAAAAAGTAGATTCGCCTCTGTACAGATCTGACCTGAAACTTGGCTTAGTGGTAGATACGTTCAATTGGTGCTGGAAAACATTACGTCGACATAATATTACTCAACTAGAAGTACAATTTAGAGATCCAATAAACTACGAGTAAAAATAACAGAGTAAAAAACTATTTGGGAAAACTACTACTAAGTTAGATTTTTAGATTTTAGATTTATGATTTTTACATTCTTTTACAACTGAACATATAACATTAATGAAATCATAGCAGAAAAAAAATAAATAAATAAAAAATAAAAAAAATTGGTCCAAAAAGGAAGAAAAGAAAACTTATTTAATCCCATGCCTGTCTTCTAATCCTACTGTAAATGGAAGGACAAAATAATTCACAAAATCTAATATTTTCAATGTCCAGACACAAAAATGAGACAAACTAAATCATATCTAAAAGAGAAGAGCAAGAAACTCAAATGTGATATTGTCAACGTAAAGCTTTTGTCACTTGTAGACTTACAGCGAGAAGAGAGTTTTATTGAGAGATACTTTATTGATCCTGAGGGAAATTCCAAGTTTTGCTACAACATCAGCTGCAAAATTGTGTTCTTTGTGTCTCAGTCAAAGGTGCCAGAGCAGTTTTAACAGGAGGACTGGTCAGGGAGAGTCAGCAGATCCTGTGAAGAGCCAAAAGTCTCTCTCCTCTGTGTCCTGCAGCATCACAGCGGCCTCCAGGGGGCGCCAGGTGAACACAACAGGAAAGGCCTCGTTTCTTATTTATTTGTAAAGGGACAGCACATATTAATGAACAGTAAAAATTTAAATATGTAAAGATTATAGTAGTGTGGCTAATTTCCATCTTCAGTCCCTCGGCAGGTTGATGTGAAATCATCTACAGGACAGAGAAAAGTACAACAATAACACAAAAGTACATTTTAAACAGTTAATTTGAAGTCCAAAGTCAAGAGTTTAAGAGTTAAACCAACAACCCCACAATAAAAAAAAAGTTATTTGGTTAAACATGGTGATATATTTGGCCACTGAACAATCACTGTTTTAAAGCTTAAGAAAAGTGCTGAAAATTCTCATATATGAGCAGGCACTGTATTCCATGTTTGACCTGCTCGAAAAGCAAGAGAGCTGTCTCTGTCTGCTGTTCTTACTCTGCTCTGGTGTTTCAGTATTTGATGAAATGTTAGATTCCTTCAAAGTGTTTTCTCTGGAAGATCTCCTGCCACATTTGCTGCCCCATATGGTGTAAAAAAAGCCTGTAGCATCTCAAATGTCCACAGTTTCTCAGCCTTTTGCGCGGTCTCCATGGTTACAGGAAAAACCCATCTCATTTCACACAATCCAACAGCTCCTTAGCGACTTGTGTCCTTTAAACTTCACATGCTGAACTTCTTAGTCGGGTAAAATCCCATGATATGATGTTAAAAACTGAGGTCAAAAAAACTAAAAAACTTTCTAAAACTTTCTAAAACTGAGTGTGAGTCAGAAAGCCACAAAAGCAGCCGCCCACTCTGTTGTTATTATGTGAAAAAAAGTAAAGAAGAGTAACTATAACTCAGATAAGAGTACTTCAATAAAAATATGACTCAAGTATGACAAAGTATGCAGCTAGAAAAGTACAATTTCTTCTTAAATGTAAATGTAAATGAGTAAATACAACTGAGTACAACCCATTTTTGAGGTTACAAGCGCTTTTCACAACTTTCAAAACCCAGAGCAGCCATCATGGTAATACTAACAACAACTAGCAAGCTAATGTGCACTTCCTGAGCTTTATAATCCCATGCAGAAATCGGACACAGCTGACTTATTCTGACTTCAAGAGCTGCTTTTACAATATATCTGTACTGTGATGAGACACATTTTTGCAAACACGTGTAAAAACTGGAACAGACCCTTTAAATTTCTGTAACAATACCTAAAAATTTTACTTAAAAAAAAAAAAAGAACTTTGTTTTACCTTACTTTTTTCAATTTACTTAAAGCCTGTAGCAACTCAAATGTCCAAAACTGAGCTCAAAAAACAAAAACTTTCTAAAACTTTCTAAAACTGTGTGAGCCAGGGAGTCAGAAAAACAGCCACCCAGTCTGTTCTTATCATTTGCAAAAAAGTGATGAAGAGTAACCACAATTCAGATAAGAGTATTTCAATAAAAACATGACTAAAATATGGCAAAGTATGCCGCTAGAAAAGTACAATTTCTTCTCAAATGTAAACTTAAATGAGTAAAAACAACCGAGTACTGCCCATTTTTGAGGTTATAAGCGCTTTTCACAACTTTCAAAGCCCAGAGCGGCCATCATGGTAATACTAACAACAACTAGCAAGCTAACATGCACTTCCTGAGCTTTATAATCTCATGCAGAAATCGGCAAGACACATTTTAGAAAACACGTGTAAAAAAATGGAACAGACCCTTTCAATTTCTGTAACAATACCTAAAAAATTTTACTCTTTTTAAAAAAATTTTTTTACTTTGTTTTAGCTTACTTTTTTCAGTTTACTTAAAGCCTGTAGCATCTCAGATGGAAATACGACTCAAGTATGACAAAGTATGCAGCTAGAAAATAACTATTTATTCTAAAATGTAAATGTAAATGAGTAAAAACAACCGAGTACTACCCATTTTTGAGTTTGATGCCACACTGTGAAACATATAAAGCAATAACATCTCTTCAGATCCGAGCAGTTCACGTGTCCTCCACTAGAAAAGTTAAGTGTTGCACCTTTAATGTAACCAGTAAACGTTAAAAAAAAAAGTGTTACCTAAAGCAATTTCCAAGTGTTGGGTTCTTGACGAGCCGCAGGCGGCGGAGTGGGCCCTCGTTCATCTTCCACTCTGTCCAACATCGTGCTCCTTCTCAGAGAAAGAGAGAGATATGTGCGTGTTGTTTTTATTTATACATGGCTTTACAAATATATGCTTTAATAAATTATTGAAAGCCAAACTCTTTGTGTGCGTGTAATTTACTGGAATGGCTTTGATAATGAGCGCACGCCACGCCCCGCTGTCTGATCCCGTGCGTAACAGGTGTGCGTAAAGACTTTTGGCGAACTGCGGGGCTGTTCCGCTCATTTCGAGGGAGGACGAGATTGGAGGAAGACGCAGGGACGTTTTTCACTTTATTTTCTTGATTTGAAACAACAACACGTCGAAGTAGTTGTTTAGAAATAATTACACCATGAAGGATTTGCGGATTTTACTCCCTGCCCTCCTTTTAATCCTCGGTTTTGGTCTGGCCCAGGCACAAAGTAAGTAATGCGAGGAGAACGTGCACGTCATACTGTAATTGACTACTAATTTGTCTTTTTGTCAAGTATTCGTGTTTAAATAATCAGAATAACATAGCAATTTGAAAAAGTTTGAATCAAATTTAAAAATCTGACCAAACTGAAATGAAAACGATTAAATTTTTTCTTGTTTTTTGGCTTCCTTGTACATCTGTGATTAATAGTCAAGTCTATGTTCGTAAAAGTTGTTGTTCTGATATAAAATGGTTAAAATATATTGCAAATTTTAAGAGAAAGTACTTAAAATTCGTATAATGATCTAATAATGAGGAAGTCGTTGCGTCTGATCTCAGCTATTTTCTTTCACACATTTTTCAAACGACATTTGTAATTCTCTTTCAGCTCACACATTTAACTGTTTGTCAAACCGAGCTTTCTGATAAGAGGTTAAACATGCTGATAATAATAGGACTTAAAGAAAGAGACTTTTGTTTACTTTCCCTGAGAGCGATCTCTATGGAAAAACCTCCCAGAAGGATTAAAAGTTGCATTAGTAACACCAAAATCCCAGCAACGAGGCCACAACGTCAAATTAACCCCTTCTTTTCATCATTATTGAACCAGAAATGTTCTCTTCAAATGTGATTTTTCAAGTTGATTTCAAGATTTGCTTAACTATTTGACTAATAATGTTGATGTTTTTTCAGCCTGTGAGTCTAAAAACGGAACCAGCTGCGATGAATGCCTTAAAAATGTCTCTGTGAGTACATTTTAACGTACTTTTTATGCATTTGTGTTCACGGAAAAGTACAAGTTGCTCAAGTTGGTGAAAAAAAAGCAGGCCTCTAGCTCCTCCTCCTCCTCCATCCTGCACCTGTTCTTCTGGTTTGGAGACTACCTGATCCGCCACCCCCTTTCCCTCTCGCCTTTTCTCTTTTCTCCCTTTCTCCTATCTCTTTCTCTTTGTTTTCTCTCTTTCTGTGGCCTGAATCCTTTCTCTGTTTTCATAACAATAACAATAAGATGTAATAATAATGTTACGTATGTATTTTGGCAGTGTCTCTGGTGCATCCCGACCAAGTCCTGTATCACGTACCCTGTCAGGACCATCCTCCCGCCTCACGCCGTCTGCCCGCTGAACGAAGCTCGCTGGGGGCTCTGCTGGAGTGAGTATTCGCACCTCATGACCCAGATTATGCTATTTTCTGATCTGTGCTGCCCTACAAAGCAAAAACTGAGAAAAATGGCTTCAAAGTTTTGATGTTGTTCCTCAGAGCTGCATTAATGATCGATATTATCACGATATGCATCTCACGGTACAGTATTTATTGTGATATTTTGATAATCTAGTTGTAGATGGGACACGTTTTTGCTTTTAAAATACCTTGACAAGATTTTGGTGTGAATTATTTCTGTCATAATCCCAAGAATTCAAGTAAAAAACGCATCTCTTCATGTTTTCTGCGCTGAAATGAATCATGGGATATGTAGTTTTTGATTTTCATAAGCTGTTACTACTATAAAAACATGCATTTAAGCAAAGGAACTTGTGATTCGATATGTTGTGACAGCCCACGGTATTATTGTGACACTTCTGACGATACGATATCACGATATTTCAGTTATTGTTACATCCCTAATAATAATAATAATGTTGTGTAATGAATCACAGTTTCAGCAGGTACTTAAAGTCAAAGTTATTGGTATCGGAACTGAAAAGATGGATTGTTGCATCCCTAATTTTTGGTATTTATCTGCAAAAAGGTAGATTAAACTCATGATTCACAAGTTAAATTAGTCTTTATATAAAGTTCTAGTACTTTTCTCTTCATAAATAGTAGTTTGGGGCAGATGCACAGAGCAAAGCAAAGGAACTTGTGATTCGATATATTGTGACGATACGATATCACGAAATTTCGGTTATTGTTACATCCCTAGTGTTGGTGTTGCCATCAGAAACATTCAGTATTTTCTAGTTTAAGTCTTGAATAAGAAATAGTGAAAGTGTCAAGTCTGTATTTTCACTCATTTCAGAATTAGAGAACAAAACGTGTTGCAGTATCCGAGAGTTGTGTAAAAACTCTCCAGTAAAACCACAGAAAAGTGAAGTGAAGTGTCTGTGTCTGTGTTTAAGTTGGGCTCTGCAGTTAAAAGTTAAATGTTTCCTTTGATTTACTTAGTTGCTGCACATTTCATATCAAGATTTCTCAAAAACAAGACAGAGTTGAGCCATAAAACTTTGTCAAGATTGAATTAGTACCAAAAAAAACCTTCATAACACTGGTTTTATTTGGTGACAAAGTACCCAGTTTAGTACAGTACAGTTTTTCTTTCTAGGACACTATGTTATAATGTTGTTTCCTCATCACAAACACACCTAGAGTTGTGTTTAATATGTTTAACACGCAAACCTTGCATATTTAGGCTTCTTATCTCGGTCATGTGGTAATACAGGAAGTGCTCCACTGTGTTTTTAAACTCCATACACCTTCACTAGAATAATTTAGATGATTTCAGCCCTAGAATTGACAATCTTAACTTGAAAACTATTGCTTCATGACATCACAAAATGAAACAGAACATTTAAAAGGATTACTCAAATGTGCGAATGAAACAAAACACAACTCCAGGTCTGGGTCTGTTTTAAAACTCACAAGAATCCATTTTGTGTAATATAGGGCATTTTTAACTCATGCACATTACATTTAAAACTATTATTAGTCAATCTTCGGAGATCAAAATTATTCAAATGACTGTAAATGCTGTTACACCCCTCACCCAGATTCTCTTAAGAAATACAGTATTTTTCATGGAAAGTAGTAGGGATGTAACAATAACCAAAATATTGTGATATCGTATCGTCAAAAGTTTCACAACAATATCATGGACCATCACAATTTATCGAATTACAAGTTCCTTTGCTTAAATGCATGGTTTTATAGTGGCAACAGCTTATAAACATTAGAAACTACATATCCCATGATTCATTTTAGCGCAGACAACATGAAGAAATATGTTTTTTACTTGAATTCTTGGGATTATGATGGAAATAATTCACACCAAAATCTTGTCAGGGTATTTTAAAAGCAAAAAAGCGTCCTATCTACAATTACATCTCCAAAACATCGCAATAAATATCGTACAGAGATTTGGATATTGTTACATCCCTAGAAAGTAGAAGTGGGTAGAGGGTGGATGACATTGACAAAAACTAATATATATAGATTGATATATCTGTAAATAAATATGCTTTTGTTTCTTTTTTCTTTTTGTTTTTGGCTGAAATCTTTTTTGGCTGCGATGCGACTTAACTACTACTCTGTATTAACTTTCTGGGTTGTATTTACTTTGTTGATGTGTTTCGGTGACAGTTTTGAGGATGGCCCGCAGCTAACAGCCGAAACATGTCCACAAAGTAAACATATCTCCTACTGTATTGTCTTTAAAACAACCCAGAAAGTTAATATACAGTATAAAAAAGAAGACAAAAAGGACGTTTTTTGACTACTTTGTATTACTTGAGGATTAAGGTATAGAGGATTTTCAAGGAACGAGAAATCCAGCGACTGTTTGTCCTTTTTCAAATGTTGCGCATGCGTGAAACCACCCCCCCTCCCCTACAGCTCCCTACGTAGAAACGCCTTCTCCCGCCTCCTCACTACGCCAGAAACAGGTTTGTTTACAGCCGGTGAGCTGCACATGACTTGTAAACAACTAACTACAGTGTTGGTTAGGCAAGGCGGAGAAGTGAGGAGCGGGGGGAGCGGGTCGGACATTTCGTTCGCGGACGAGAAGTGAGGAGCAGGGAGAAGAGCGGAGCAGGGAGAGAGGAGAGAGGAGAGAGGAGAGGGGAGCGGTGCGCGGAGATTCCGTGCCCGTAGAAGTGAGGAGAAGGGGGAAGAGCGGAACGGGCAGCGGGGACAGGAGTAGGAAAGGGGAGCAGAGAAGGTTGCGCGGAGATTCAGTGCGAATGAACTAGCTACAACACGCAGCAGCAAGCGGACTCTTTCTTTGCCTTGAAAATTACGTTTTCAGACATAGGATATCGCTTTCGTGTCCTGAAAAACGTTTGACTAGCTCTTGAAAATAAAGTACGTTTTCATAATAAGCAGAAGTTACCTGTCCAGGAGTAATTTGGCGACCAATGCGTCAGTCTTTAGACCCTGCGTCTGCTTCAGTCGCGCCATCGCTGGAATGAATCTACAAGAATCACCTTAGTTTGGCTTCGCTGCTTTTCCCCTTGTCTTCTTCTTTCAGCGACCTCAAAAACGGACTTTCTTTTGCGGCTAACTGCTCCTGGATTCTTGTCTGCCATTGCAACAAACTTTGTGCTAACTGCGAGGAAGATATAGGTCAAAAAAAGCCGCTAAAGAACTGTTGCATTGGTGGAGTAAACAGCGTCTGTGCGTCTTGCGTCTGTGGACTGCGTGACAGGCGTACGTAAACCACGTACCGGCGGCGCGCAGGCAGGTCAGTTACGCTAGAAACGTAGGGAGTTTGATTGATAGCTGTCAGCTAACAGATAACGAGGCCGTGTCGTTATCTATTGGCAAATGTTTAGCTGGCCCCACCACGTCCAGAGTTGATGAATTTTTATTCTCTTTTTTTGGTCATCATAATTACAAGGCTACTGCACCTCTATAATGCTATCATTGACAACTTGAAACAAAAAAAACAAAAAAAAATCCTCCATACAACCTTTAAGTAACATCCAAATGTGAAAATTACTGTAAAATTACTCACACGAACTGTCAGGAGTGTCTTTTTATATCCTTATTTGGAAGGGAACTACATCTTTTTTTTAATTTATTTTTTTTACCAGTTTTAATTTTAAATCCGCTCTTTTTTTGCAGCATTTATTACCACAAATGATCAACTCCATATTCAAATTGGGTGGGACATTTTTTGAACGTCTGCTGTGTTTACTCACTTAATTGGCCTCCTCCATTAACTCATGTAACAACAAAACTACAAAAACAAACATGACACGCAAGCATATTATTTCTTTTAAAGTGAATGTTATTTTTTAAGTTACAATTTACAGGATATGTGGGCTTCAGATTGTTGGAAATCTAGGATCGTTGCCATAGTGATTTACAAATGTTCCATATAAAACTGTAGTAAACTGAAACCCACGGACAGGCTGTAGGAACTAGGTGTACTTTTCTGTGTTATCGCTCATCTGAAACACACGGCAGTCTGTAGTCTATAGAATTCCTATCGATATGTAGTACCAGAGGTGGGAACTTGCAAGTTGTGATTTGGACTCGAGGCAGACTTGATAAAATGTACTTAGACTTGGGACTTGGCTCGGACTTGAGGCCTGTGACTTTGGAAAACTTGAGAAGCACTTTTAAATCTGAATTCTTTCTATTGTGATCATAATGAAGACCACAATAAGATCCTGTCAAGACATGTAAAAAGAAAAAAAATAACTAAATTAATTGATCTAACTTTTGTATACTCTATAAATACTCATATATAAATATACCGTGACTTTTTCAGTACAGTTTAGTTTAAAATTCATATAAATTGCAAAAATCTAAATCTAAATATTTGGTACTTTGGTTTAAAGACTTGAAATAACTTGAAGTTCAAAGCAGACGACTTGGACTTGCCTGTGTTTAGCTTGGGACTTGACTTGGATTTGAGGCCTGTGACTTGACTGAATTCTTTCTATTCTGACTGTAATGATTCACACTTAGATCCTGTCAAAACTAAATTAATTTCTACAACTTTTATATAGTCTATAAATATACTCTCATATACTATGATTTTTTTTAAGCACAATTTAGTTTAAAATTCATATAAATTTAAAAAATCAAAGCTATATTTGGTACTTTGATTTGAGCTTCAAATCATTTCAAGTCTTTAAACCAGACGACTTGGACTTGACTTGGATTTATGGGCCAGTGACTCGAGACTGGATTGTACTTGCCTGTGTTTGACTTGGGACTTGACTTGGACTTGAGGTCAAAGACTTGAGACCTGCAAAACAAAGACTTGGTGCCACTGCTGGGTAGTACAAGTACTTTGGTATTACATTTAAACAAATATCACGGGTATTCATTATTTACAAAGTTGTTTACTTGGAGCTGTTTAATGCCACACTGGGGAACATTCCAGGCCAAGCAATAACATCTCCATGGAGACGAGCGGCTGAAAAGATATAATGTACCTTTTATCATTCCTGTTGCACAGAGATAGGAATAAACACGGTGAAAGTAGGACAGAATAAAGGCACAGGTGTCAGTCATTGTGGTAACTGTATAATTGCAATGTTTTCCATCACAATTGTCACAACACAAACATTACACTGATGCTCGGCCACTCCTCAACCATAAAAGGCCTATCAAAAGTGAACTAGACTAGAATTCAGGACGGCGAGACTAATCAGCCAAATCGAGATCACAATTTGAATGGGCGTAATTAGCAAATCAAAGGCAGCAATTTTTGAAGTACCATCAATTCCTCCACAAACCACAAAATATTCTGGTTTATTCTGCGCAACAACAGCTAAACCTGTAGTTAGAGATCGACCAATATGGGTTTTTTCATGGTCGATGGCGAATCCAGAGCAACTGATGGGTGATAAACTCAGATATTTTCTATTTTTAGTTTGCCATAAACTCCTCTGCTATGGCTGGGTATAATGAAGCCGCCGATATGATATGTACCTCGATACAATACATATTTCAGTGAGCTAGCATATACAGTGAGCTTTCGATTTGATACGATTCGTTACGATATATTTCAGATCGATTCAATATGGCTAAATCATGGCTGTGATATTAAGTCTTTGTTAAACCACTTCTTGTGCAAAGTTAATATGAAACACACACATTTTAATCATCAAAACAGCGAAAATGTCAAATGTGTCGCATAAACAAGTTTACTGTAGCGCTGTAACAAAATAATTTGGTAAAATATACCAAAAAATACTCTTGGCGATATATCGATACAGCAGCCCACAATATCACTACTGTATCATCATAATAAATGATACGGTTTATCGATAATTCAATATTTTTGCACAACCCTATCCTCTGCAGTCCCTTTTTAACAAAAAAATCTGAGATAACTGCTCAAAATGTGACTCTATAGCTATTTGCATTAAAGTGTTGAGCGATTAAAGCTTTGTGTGGTAGCAGCAGATCAGCCAAAACAAAATATAATGTGCTGGAGAGACCCAAAGCCGATATGTGAAAAAGTGCAAACACTGGTTCGTTATATCGGCCTGTCTCTAGTTTAGATCTGTACAGGAGTGGACTCGTGATCTGTACGTTCTGGAAAAGTCCAGAACAGACATCTGAATGGGGGCTGCACTGGTCCTCAAGTTTTAATGTGGGCCGAATTGGTGGGGGAAAAGTCCAGGGCCGTTTTTCGGTCCCAGTCCACCCCTGGATCTGTACAAACATGTTCCATAGTGTCCTTATGCCCTGTTTCTGTGTCCTCATGGGGTTTTTATTCATTGTCAATTTTGCCAATTCTTCTGGGCTTGTTTAAAATGTGAACTTTGAACCAAATCCTATTATAAAAACACAAAAATCGCAAGTGGATATTTTTCCTCAAATCGTCCAGCCCAATCAGAATTGCAGTACAACTCTCTATCGGACATTCTCAAAAACAGAGCGACAGTGATTGAGTATCTGGAGCCTTGATAATTGATAGAGCTGTTCTGTTTTGCGTTTGCAGTGAACTTCCAGATCCTGATCATCACCCTCTCCGTCGTGGGAGGAGTCATCATCATCGCATTCGTCATCTGCATGTTCTGCTGCTGCAAGTGTGAGAACATCGGGTAAGTCCACACACTTTTCCATCCACTGCCCCTGTCTTAGCAAGGACACCTCCAGTTCATTGTTGACATTTCTCTGTGGTTTGCTCTGGCGTCATCGAACTATTACAGAACATTACCCGGAAACTCGTCTCACAGAAGCGTCGTGCTGTTTTCTTCTCATTTCATGTTTGAGATTGAGAATGTTTGCCTTGCGACCAAATCAGGAATCGGAGTACACTAGATGATTTGCAAGAACTCCGGAAATTGTAGACTGTGCACTGGCCAATCAGTGAAGAGCTGTGAAGCCATGATGTCTCAAACTCAAGCGCCTGTCTGGGTCCTTTTTGTGGTACAGCACAACAGTAAACAAAGCGGTCAAGATGGATGTAGACGAAGCCATACATTCTGTGTTGGCAACGATTCCCGAGATCGAGAATTTAAAGCCGGAACAAAGAGAATGTTCAGTAAATTTTATCAAGGGGAAAGACGTTATTGCCCTTCTTCCTACGGGATTTGGCACATTACATACATCACGACCAAATAGCAGCGATTGGTTAAATAAAAAAGTACCTGCCGGCCGTCGAGTGAACGAATCCTAATGCTGCGAGGTCAGACGGTTTCCACAAAGTGAAACCGGCTGATGAATCACGTTTCTGTACCAGCTTAATTTTTTATTTCATTTCATTTAAATGTCCTATATTACAGAAAATTGACTCCTTCCCTTGACTTGTGAGCTTTAGAATGTTGTTACCATTTTAGGTGTGAGGCTCGTGCTGCTCTTTCTGATTGGATAATCGTCTTGAAAACCGTGACACCAAACTAGCGTAAACAACATGTCCATTGTTTTGGTAATTAAGACCAAATTAACATCACAATTGTTACCAGCAAGAACTGTGTTGTATTTGAACACAGTATTTAACTTGCATTTAGGGGACACGCAATTTCGACAGATTTCAACAGATTCAAGACTCCAAATTGACTTTATTTTTCATTCATAAAGTATAAAACGACATCAACAGTGTCACAACATCATCAAACATACAAAAAATGAACGAAAAGGAGCAGAAAGAAGCGTTATCTTATGTTATCTGCCCCATTTTCCCTTTTCAAGACAAAACATCGACACTGATAGTCACTTTAAAACATTTCAGATCAGTACGTTTCAGCTCAGTCACAATCATCAAATCAATTGGAAACAGAAATCTTAATTTTTATGCACAACAACTTAGTTTCTTTTTTCATACATACACATTACAATGGATTTTACTGTAAGATGTTTGGAAAAAGTTAAACAAATTATAGAACACAAATTAATAAGAGAATACATCTAGATGAAGAAAATTGGGTCATTTTCTCAGTTTTCTCAAATTTTGTCAGAGCCTAAATGAAGTCGTCATCCGCATGTTTCCAAACGTCTTCTGGTTTTGTGACGTGAACGTGAATAGAGCCTATTGCAGATCAACACGCCCACTCTGGACTTACTTCATTCTTCAGTTTTATTTTCTTAATCAGTCATGCATGTAGGATTTGGCAGCATCAGGTAGCCATTTTAAAACAAATGAAAAAAAAATCTCCCAACTCGTGATGTGCGGCTCTTAAATCAACATTGCGATTTAAAATGTTCTAATTATAACATCCAGAGGTGTCGTGTGATGGATTATAACTATAGAGCAAACACAAGCACAATGTTTTCTTTAAATCCACCTTACTGAGAATGAATGCTGATGACTAATTGGAGGTGTGGTTGGAAAAGTGTAAAAGATTGAGGACAGAGCTGCAGCCAAGACAATATTTGAGTATGTATCAGTATTACTAAAACGGCGTACGTCACAGGAATGAGATCGCAATTCAGTTTTTATCAACATTGCCCAGCCCTGCCCAGAAATATAAAAGATACAAGCCACTGTGTAAAATCATTAGTATGGACTTATTTTACAGAAGTGTGTATGAGAGGTTCTGATGATTCTCTGATTTTGACTTAATCTGAAAATTTAAAACCTGTTGTGAATATAAATTATAGTTTTAGGCCAATCCAGAATTAATTTGTGAAGGAAAGTTGAAAAATATGTTGAAAATGATAGGAAGTAGATGGTTCCATGTTGATAACATCACACTAGGGAGAATTCTTATCCAAAAGTTCAGCGTAATTTACACGCAAGAAACACATTTTTTTCCAATAACAATTTTTTCAAAAGGAGCGCTTCTTGAACCTCCAGAGGATAATACACAGTAGATGGAACTCAGTGGTGCTCTTTGGGAAGGGAAGTCGATGTAAAGGCAATCACTGGTTAAAATAAAATGCCTTTATTAATTTACAGCATGTCTTAATGGACAACTTACAAAGTCCTGATGCGTTTCAGCCTCTGGCATCCTCAGGGGACAAACATTTTTTCCAATAGTTTAAACATTGCTTCAACAAAATAAAAATGTTTTTTAGGGATGGGACAAAATTTCATTCCACAAGATCTCGTGAGATTAGATTACCACAAAATAAAACCACAAGAATAAAAAAGATCTTCTTTCCTCATATTTTTACATTTGCCTCCAATAAAAAAGGTTAACTTTGTATTGAGTAATGTAGTTCCAAAAAATTGTGTTATAATGAGGGCAAAACTATCAAATTAAATGAATAATTTTTAAGACGAAATTGTGAACTAAAATTGTACACATTATTCTTGAGAAATCATGTTAAAATGTCTTGTTATCTCGTTCTCGTGGACCAAATCTCATGACACATCTCGCCTCATAGAAACTGTGTCTCTTCCCTAAGGTTTTCTTATATTTTTATTTATCAAATAATAATTCCTGTCCACATAAGAGAAGTTTTGGCCTTTTGGTAACAGTTGGGGAATTCCCTAGCGTGACGTCATGATTTCCAACCAAGGAGTAAAATTTGAAACCTTTAAAAAATTGTAAAGTGTTTTGTAAAATGTCATAGGCACTTTAAACTGCCTCAAAAACAGCCCAAGCTTTGTATATTTTCATGATTCATTTTCTTGCATGTTAAACACTTAGTTTCAGGAAGAAGAAATGGGTTAAACTGGCCAAACTATGCAGACAGAAATATGTAGAGATTATGTTGATTATCCGCGCTTTCCTCCAGCACGGCTCCTCCCATCGTCATGTGTTTACCAAATATCACACCTCTCATCTGTAATCTCATCCTCTCATCCTCCTTTTGTTTATCCCTCCCTCCCTTCTGCACAATACAGCTTTCTTAATCCACTTATCATATTTAGCGTGTGGTTGTTGCTCACATAAACGGTGACTTATTCTCTAAATAAAAGCACAGAGTTGTATATGAACGTAGTTGAATGCTCATTGTTTAAATTCTCGGAGAACAATGACTCAGATCCACCCATTTGCTTAACAAAGTGGAGCTCTCTGCTGCTTTGTATGTCCACCCCGGTCGGCCATCTTGTGCGAAATGCGATTGTGTAACGTAATTTAGGCCGATTAAATGACATTCAAGACAATGTTACAAAAGTGTGGTTGATTTCATGTTTTCCAGGTCAGCGAGATTTGACGCAAAGATGGCAAGACAAGCCAACAAGCTGAGGACCAAACAAGAAGAGAGGTAAATTCATGTTTTTATGTTTTTTATCTGTGACTTGTATAAATCCAGATAGTATTAAAGCAGGGAGATGATGACAGCATGTTGCATTCCCATAATTCTTTATAGATTTTTGTAGTTCATCTGAATTTAATTATATCTTGACACCCAAATACACAGTAATTGATACTAAAACTAGTATCTCTTTGAACAAAAAACATCTTGATCATAACAGAACACAAGGTAATATTAAAAATCCTATATTACACAAAATGGACTTTAATTTGTTGAGGGGTGTAGCAATAACCGCAATATTGTGATATCGTATCGTCAAAGGTCTCAGTAATATCATGGACCATCACAATATATCGAATCACAAGAGTCTTTGCTTAAATTAAGAGTTATGATGTAGAAATAGCTAAAAGAACAGAGGGAACTACATAGACCATGATTCTTTGCTCCATTTCAGTGCAGACTACAAGAAGAAATAACAGTTCTAAGCACGTTTAAGATCTAGTTATTTGGATTAAGTCTTGTAAAGGCATTTTAAGAGGGAAAAGTCGCATATTCACTACTTTGTAAGTCTCCACAAAATATCGCAATAAATATCGAACCATGACGGCATCGTATCGTGAGAGTTGGATGTTGTCGCACCCCTATGTAATATCGGTTCCACCTTGTGATGTCACAAAGCTGTAGTTTTCAGGTGAGCAACTTCTTTTAACCTTTTGTTCAGTAGAGTTTGGTAATTCCCAGAGGTGGGGACTTGTAAATTGTGACTTGGACTCGAGTCAGACTTGAGTCACTATTTTTAGGACTTGAGACTTGACTTGATAAAATAGACTAAAACTTGGGGCTCATCTTGGGCTTGAAGGTCGATGACTTGGGACTTGACTCTGACTTGAGGCCTGTGACTTGAGGAGACTTGATGCTTCTCCTAAAAAAATATATATATGTTTTTTAAAAATACTTTTCTCTTTACAGTTGATAAATGCGGCACCATATTTTACAGGAATAAACTGAAACATGTCCCTCCCACTTCTGTTTGGTACTTTGGTTGTAACTGAAGTACTGTGATACTCAAATGTACTATAGTAATATGCAGTAATATACAGTACAATACAGTAAAACAGATCAGAACAACATCCTTCCATTTTAGTGCAGACTACATGACAAAATAACTGTTATTAAGCACTTAAGCATTAAATCAGTCAATCAAACTTTATTTATAGAGCACTTTTCATATAAAAAAAAGCAACACAAAGCTGTCTGTGCTGACCGTAATGATTCACACTAAAATCTTGTCAAGACATTTAAAAAGGAAAAATAAATTAGCATTTCTACAACTCTTACATAAATACTCATATATAAATACACCATGACTTTTAAAGTACAATTTAGTTTAAAAGTCTTATAAATTGCAAAAATCTAAACTGTATTTGGTACTTTTTTGGTTTAAAGACTTGAAATGACTTGAAGCTCAAATCAGATGACTTGGGACTTGACTGAGAATTGAGGTCAAAGACTTGAGACTTGAGACTTGCAAAACAACGACTTGGTCCCACCTCTGGTAATTCCATACTGAAGTCATCCAAATGATTCTAGTGAAGGTGTGTGGAGATTAAAAACGCAGTGGAGCATTTCCTGTATTACCACATGACATCACAATGTGGAACATAGTATTTCCCGTTTGAGAAAAGAGCTCAGCCTAAATATGCAGGATTTTTGCGTTAAACATGTGTGAATGAAACAACGATTGATGAGGAAACAACATTACAACATTGTTCATAAAATGGCATAATGCAGTCCCTTTAAAGATCTGTTTTGTAAATTGCTGTAGTTTGTATAAAAAACTGTTATTGACATTGTGGTATCCAAATTTGTATTACGGAGCAAATTCAAGTGTTAAATCTTCATATCGTGACAACCATTTGAAAACAAACCGAATGCCATTAAACATGTAACACATGACCCAGCAGACACCTGTACATAGTTGTGTGTATGATCCATATCACAGAGGAACAGTGAGCGGGTCAGACGCTCGCGTCACACACAGACCCATCTGCCCAAACAGGTTTATCAGGTCTGTGGCTGTGTTTAGCCTGCACTCACTTATAATTAGTCACAATGTTTCTCATAAGGCAATATTTGTTTTCACAGGAAGGCGGAGATGAAGGAGAGACACGACGAAATCAGGAAGAAATATGGTAAGGGCACTCTGTATTTAATTTTAATTGTAATTTTAGGTCATGGAAATGTTACGTCCCCAAAAAGAATGACCGGTCTTCATTGACCTGGCATGTGGTAGACCATTTTGGCACATATACATTTTTTGGAGACTGATCTTGACCTACTACTTAGCCAACCTTAATCCTAACACACATTTTGACTTTAAAACCATGAGCTAATATGGAAAGATTTATTTAACTGGACCTGATTTAGTTATTTATTTCCCCCCCCATGAGAGGACTACAGTTCCCACATTAATTAATCATTGCATTTATATAGCACCTTTCAAGATACCCAAAGTGCTTTACAGTTCATTGCTCATTCATTCAGCACTCAGCCACAGCTGCCCTGGGGCAGACTGACGGAAGCGAGGCTGCCAATCTGCGCAATCGGCCTTTCTGACCACCACCATCACTCATGCTCACACCTCTTTCATACTAGGCAATGTAGGTGAAGTGTCTTGCCTAAGGACACAACGACAGTTTTAGCCCCTGGCGCCCCACTGTGGCACCTGGAATTCCCAGTGTCTCCCATCCAAATACTAACCAGGCCTGGCCCTGCTTAGCTTCTGAAATCTGACGGATCAGGCTGGTATGGCCACAATTTTTATATTATTAGTAGTAGTATATTGGTATATTATTATAATTTATATTATTAGTCCTACACAGATTACATTCAAACTCACAAACTTTACTACTGAAAATATTTACTGTGTATTTTAAGGTGTGGGGGGGTCCAAGACCTTCTCTCCACGGAGGCCTGACAATGAAAATGTCTGTAGTTAAATAAATACAAGATTATACAGGTTTATAGCGCACACAATTATGGCGAAGCAATAACATTTCAGGAGATGAGCAGGTGATGGACTCTGCACCTCAAAAGTTAGATAATACAGCTCAATCATTTCCCAAATGGTTTAATCCAGAACATCTTTAACAGCATGACAGAAATAATCATGTGCACATAGATGGTCTCATGCAGAAATTCTCCTAGGTGATATCAAAATAACTTTAATTTTGAGCATATTTCTATAATTAGAAAACCATTATGCTTGTTCGTGGAGTGGATTAAGATTTCTTTATTGTAGCTTACATTATTTTTGGGATTCTAATAACATCCTCTTGTCTTCTCCCTTCAGGTCTGAGTGGACAGAACCCCTACTCCAAGTTTGCCTGAGACGCCCGCTGCCCCTCTGGATGTGGACCTGTGTAAATGAATACATTTTAGCTGAACAATTAGAACAAGAAGCCCTTTGGTCATTAGACAGAGTTCACGTTCTGTTCTGATCAGAGGCGTGTGCACCAGTAACATGTGTCTTTCAGATTGTAAATAAAAGGCCTACATAACACAGTACGTTTTACTGCTGTGAATACTGCTGCTTACCTTTAAGAAATCACGATCCTTTTTCATGCTTTGATTTTTCTAATGTGTATCTTATTGTTTTAAATATCTCTGCCACGTGTATTTTAGTAGGAATAAATTATTTGGGGAAAAAAAAAAAACCTGCCTGTTCCTTTGTTTGGATTTGTGTTAAATTTAGTCATAACATTTTTATCGAACTAAAAACGGTTTACAACTCAAATCGGACAGGATCAATAGCGCTCAATGCTTTTTGGTATATAAAAGTTAAAATAAAAATAAATCACACAAAACTGAGAACAAACATAACAGCCTGCAGAGGTACATAATTATATCCAGTGTTGGGAAGGTTACTTTTAACATGTATTCCCCTACAGATTACATACACCAAAATGTAGTTCGTAACGTAATCCATTAAATTACTTAAAGTAATCTGAATACTTTGGATTACTTGGTTTGCTGTAGAAAAGCAAAGACCAGGATATCGTAACATAAGTTTTGTCTGATAAAAGAAAATAAAAAGCCCAGACTTTACTGAACCGTATTAAAAATGTTATTGATAGAAGAGTAGGAGACACGTCCACGCAGCATGGTTTAGTCCTGTTAAATCCTGTTTTAGACCTGGTTTAGTCTTGGTTTAGTCCTAGTTTAGACCTGGTTTAGTCCTGGTTTAGACCTGGTTTTAGACCTGGTTTAGACCAGGTTTAAACCTGGTTTGGACCTGGGTTTTCCACCTGGTTTTAGACCTGCGTTTAGACCTGGTATAGTGTCCGGCAATGAGTGGAATTTACCAAAAAAATAAAAAGGGGGAAAAAGTGAATAGCCCAAAATGTGAAAACAGGAAAATACCGCCGTGTAATCCATTTATTTCAACAAAGTAACTGTAATCCAATTACCATTCACTGAAACAGTAACTGTAAATGAATACAGTTACTCATAATTTGTACTCTGATTACGTAACTCCGGTACATGTAATCTGTTACTCCCCAACACTGATTATATCTGAAGTGAAATTTGGAGATGTTTCTCACGTAGTTACAGATTATAAAAAATAAGAGGTTGCCACACTGTCTTAAATTATATTAGTTTATCCTTTAACAAATATATTTTTTTCTCTAGATGTAAAATATTAGCAGGTCTCACAGGCCACATTTTAGAGCTTGGTACTGACGGCCCCTTCCATGACGTTAAGAGTATTTTCTTTGCATTAATAATTTTGGGCTGATGTCAGATTAGAATTCTTGTTCAATTTGACCTCAGCCAAATCCTGCATGTACATGGGCCTATACTATATTTACATTTTTGACACATTTTGGTTACCTTTAGTTTACAGTTTGTAGTATTACCGATGAAATATGAAAGATGACAAGATGTGTGTTACATTTGTTTTTTTCTACTGCTAACCCTGGGGGGACCACATATGGATATGGCTTCTAACAGATAAACATCATAAGAAAGTGAGGGCGGAGTCAAAACTGATTCAACTACATATCTTCAAGCATTCTGAAAGTGCTGGTGGTAAATACAGTAGCATCAAAGTTTTATTAAAACTTTAACATTTAAGAATACAATAAATGTATAAGGCTAATTAAAAGTAAGGCAAGTTTATTTGTATAGCAGAATTCGTACACAAAGTAATTCAAAGTTCTTTACAGAATAAGAAATACATTAAAATCACAATAAAAACAAATCAAAACATAAAAAATCATAATAAAATAAAAAGAGAGAGAGACATTAATTACATAAATTATTTCAGTCATATGCACAGCAACAATTTACAAAACACAATATGCAATTACCATACCGTACCAATTTTATTTATAAAGCACTTTAAAAACTTTACATCAGGCCAAAGTGCTGTACATATACACAGTACAAGCAGTGTTGGGGAGTAACAGATTACATGTATCGGCATTACGTAATCAGAGTACAAATTATGAGTAACTTTATTCAGTTAGAGTTACTGTTTCCATGAGTGGTAATTGGATTACAGTTACTTTGATGAAATAAATGGATTACATGGTGGTATTTTCCTGTTTTCATCATGTCTAAACCAGGACTAAACCAGGACTATACCAGTTCTAAATTAGGACTAAAACCAGGTCTAAACAACATGACACCTAACAGTAGGGTGGACATACTTTAAGGCAGCAGTGATCTCATATAAAAATAATTTCTCTATCAATAATATTTTCAATTTGGTTAAGGAAAGACTGGTCTTTTTTTTTCTTCTTTCAGCAGACAAAACAAAACATTTTATGAGAGATTCTAGTTTTTGCTTCTCTACAGCAAACAAATGTCTGTTCATGGAGACTTGGGCTCAACAGCCAATATGAAAAGAACAAACAAGAATTTTCAGGATGTGGTTGCTACATTCATGTAGTTTTAAAAAGCAAGACAATATCAGGTAATCCAAAATATTCAGATTACGTTACTCACTTTAATTTAATGGATTACGATACAAACTACATTTTGGGCTATGTAATCTGTAATCTGTTGGGGAAAACATTTTAAAAGTAACCTTCCCAACACTGAATACAACTACTAAAAAACATAGAAAACAGTAAGATACTCAACAAGAAATGTTCATGTCACTTATTAAAAGCCAGTGAGAAAAGGTTATTATTTTACAGTTTCCTCTCTACTCATAACAGGTTCGTCTATTATTGATTAGACTTGTTAAAAGAACCCACTGAGGCTCATCTTATTTGGCTGGACCCTTTTGTGCTCTGGCCCCTGTTGGACCCCTGGACCTGAGCCTCTTTCGGTGGAGGCTCGTGCCAAAAAAAACATTGAATTTGAATAATGTGTAATTTATCGAACCTATAAAATATGTTGGGTGATAAATTGTACAGCTGATTTCTTCATGCTTGTGTGGGCATCGTGATCGAGTATTTGCTGAGGTGCGCGCTCCCGTGTCCGCGCTCCCGATGCCTGGAGTCACGTGGGAGCGCGTGGGCCAATCGCGCGCACCGGCAGCGGTCTGAAGCGCGCTCCCGGGGTCTGAGCAGGAGGAGGACAGAGAGGAGGACAGAGAGGAGGAAAGAAGCGGCACAAACACTCACAAAACCCGAATAATCCACAGCTCCAGAGCCCCCGGACCGGCCCAACCATGTCAGAGGAGAAGCCCAAGGTAAGACTGTGTGCCCGGGGGAGACAGGCCGCTACGGGGTCTGCAGGCGCTCGGATGTACACGAGAACACGCTCTTGTTGTTTGCACGTTTCCGAAACGGCGCAGTGTTTTCTCCGCAAATGAATGAGCAGCCGCTAACCCGTCCTTTTATTACCTTGAGATTGCAATCCGCTCGCATTGGTGTGCATTTGCGTGTGAAATGTTTTCGTTTAGATGCGTGTCTGCCGTAGGCTCGAATGGGACTGCGTTTGTCAGTTCTAATCTTTATATTAATAGCGGATTTGTTTTCTTTGTCAGAGCGGATCGCGTTAAGTCCGCAATGTCTCAAATGCCGCAACTGCAGCAGCGCAAAAATGTAGCGGTAAAACGGGGCAGCCGCAGCGCGCTAAAAGCATCTGTTTTCGGGCTGTGGTGTTTGTTTGCCCTGCAGATTTGTGAAGTATAAGCCGTAGTAAAGTGGTTTAGCTTTAGCATTAGCTTTAGCTTTAGCCGGCTCGGGTTGTGACAGTGGAGCTCGCGTGTGGGACGAGCCTGGAGCTAATGCTAATGCTAACGGTTTTAGCCCCGAGAGCCGCGCGGAGCCTCGGACAGATCTGCGGCTCTTTATCTGCGGCTCTCTTGTCTGCCTCTGTATCTTGTTGCTTCTGTGTGGGGGATGTTTCACTTTCTTTTCCTCGTTTTAACTCGTGTTACGTTGTGTGTGTGTTTTTCAGGAGGGAGTCAAAACCGAGAACGACCACATCAACCTGAAAGTGGCGGGACAGGACGGCTCCGTGGTCCAGTTCAAAATCAAACGGCACACACCGCTCAGCAAACTCATGAAGGCGTACTGCGAGAGACAGGTCAGGGAGTACTTTTAGACACAAAACCTCCACAAAATCTCCACAAAACCTCCTCCAAACCTCCACAAACCTCCACTTTTAGACACAACCCTCCACCAACCTCCAGAAATCTCCACAAATCTCCTCAAAACCTCCACAAACCTCCACTTTTAGACACAAACCTCCACAAAATCTCCACAAAATCTCCACAAAACCTCCACAAAACTCCACAAAACCTCCACAAAACCTCTGCAAAACCTCTGCAAACTTCCACAAAACCTCTGCAAACTTCCACAAAACCTCTGCAAACTTCCACAAAACCTCTGCAAACCTCCACTTTTAGACACAAACTCTCCACAAACTCTCCACAAACTCTCACAAACTCTCCACAAACTCTCCACCAAACTCTCCACAAACTCTCCACCAAACTCTCCACCAAACTCTCCACCAAACTCTCCACCAAACTCTCCACCAAACCCTACGCAAAACCTCCGCAAACAGCTACACTCAGCTGGAGAAAATTGCATACACAACCAAATGCTCAGTTAAAAAAATTAAATAAATATCTGGAATCTGTTTTTGTCTTATTAACAAACCACGGAAGAAAGAAAAATTGTATAAATGTAGTTTGATAAATTTTTTATTTTTTTTTTAAATTAAGGACAACAGAATATAACTTAAAAAAAAATACAACAATCAACATTTAACAATTTCCATAATCAGCATAACACCCACAACAAATACAAAACAACAACAAAAACAACAACAACAAACAAAAAAAAGCCCCATTTTCCCCTGACCACAGACACTAACACAAATCTGCCCAAATTAAACAAAAGTAGGCAAGGTAAGGCAAGTTTATTTGTATCGCACAATTCGTACACAAAGTAATTCAAAGTGCTTTACAGAATAAGAAATACATTAAAATCATAATAAAAACAAATCAAAACATAAATAATCATGAATATTAAAATTAAAAAAGAGATACAATATGGTAGTGCAACATAAACACCACTAGGCCGCACTACATTTACACACTGCGGCCAATTCACTGAAATTCAACAACTGGAATTCCTTTTCTCGCTTTTTAATCCTTTTTAAATATATATATATATTTTTTTTTTGTTAAATTTTATTAGTAGTAGTAGTAGTAGTACTATTATTTATTTAATTTTAATTTTTTTACTGCATACTTTATATAATTTATTTGTATTTATTTTTGTACCAAGTTTGTTTTCTTTTGTCATTATCGATTCATTTCGTGTTTACTTCGTGTACCTGTCTGGCACTACTTTTCTCCACAAACCTCTACAAACTCAACCATTTTTGTCTTATTTCCAAACCATGGAAGCAAGAGAAATTGTAAAAATGTAGTTTAATTTATTTTTTATTATTATTTTATTCTCTTTATTTATTTACTCACTCATGCAATATTGTTATTATTTTTAAAATTTTATTTTTATGTATTTATTTTTTTACTGCATACTTTATTTATATCATTTATTTGTATTTATTTTTCTACTAGGTTTTCTTTTGTTAATATTTATTGATTCATTTCATTAGTGTTTACTTCTTGGACATGTCTATCTCATGTTGTCATGTTTATAAGTTGAGGGTGGGGTTCGAAGAAGAAAAACTTAAAAATGATAAACACCTGTGAATAAATAAATAAACCTTGGGGGAAAAAACATCATAATCCTGTGTCTCATCCAGTACCACTAATATTAACTATAAATTCATGTATTTACAGGGTCTTTCAATAAGGCAGATCAGATTCAGGTTTGACGGGCAGCCTATAAATGAGACGGACACCCCAGCACAGGTCTGACTCTATTCCTTATCCAATTGTTTTTTGTTTTGTTTTTTAGATAATTTTGTTTAATGACGTATTTTCTGTGTTTTGTCTCGCAGCTGGAGATGGAGGACGAAGACACCATAGACGTGTTCCAACAGCAGACAGGGGGCCGCTGCTAAACCCCTCCACGCCACCATGACCCCCTCTCCGCCTCCACCGTTCCTCCCTCTTCCCCCTTTTCTTATAATGACCTCAGTTTGTCGTCGCCATGGCGCTCTCCATCAGGTGTGGGGGGCGTGTCTTCGTGTATATACTGTCCCCGGCTGGACTGAACTGTGGTCCTCTTGTCTTTGAGTGCAAACCGGGACTTAAAAGTGTGTCTAAACCGCGTTGGGACCGGCAGTGTCAGGGCTGTCTCTGGTCTAGTATTTTGTAGGTTCCGCTTGTCCCACGGTCAGCCATTTTGGCACCGCTCACTTTCATTTCACATTCTTGTATTGTCTCGACTCTTGCTCTCATGTCAATATATATTTTAATGGTATCTGCATTTTTATGGCATTTTAGGGAGTTCATTTTTGTGCGAATACGTTCATGGGTTTGTCGGCTTGTAAATTCACTCTACTTCAGTGGCTTTTGTTCGACCACTGTCTCGGAACTTGGCTGCAGCTGTACTGTCATTCGATATAGCCATTTTAACACACCAACAAGACAAAACGAGTGGGAGTAAATAAATTGTGGCTGAGCAGAACATTCATTTTGAGTGCAACTTTCTAAACCATAGCTTAATGGTGAATTGTGTAACTTTTTGGAGGAGGGCCCGCCACCTGCTTTTGTCTATTTTGATACGAATTCTTCATGTTTGATGTTCCCCAGTATGGCATTAAAGCAGAGCTACTTTGCAAACTCGACTTCTCAAGAGTTTTAACCGTGTTATAGTTAATTCTCCTCATTTAACCACTCGAAAGTTGGATTTGAAGTGGCTTGTGCATGGCGGTCTTCACTCATTTTCATGCCAAATTACAAATGAACTCCCATTTTCACCACTCCCGGGACACGCCCACTGCTCTGTACTTTTTACGTCCTCCAATTTTATATTCTTAATTGGTGATACAGCAGTGCCGCGTTGTAATTTTGGTACAAATGAAGAAAAACCTGCGGTGAAATGTGCAGCTATCCATCGGAAGTACAAATTCTTTACGCTGACGTCAACTCCCATTGGGCTCCTGAATTTTCTAACACTGAAATCAATCCTTTTTAGATTAATATTGATCTTTAAAATGTCCAAATTATAACCCGAAGTAATCCCATTCTCTGTCAGAATAAATTTTTTTCAATGCAGCTATGGAGAATATTCAGTGTAATGCCATACTGTGGGATATTGGGAAAGAAATCACAGCTCAACAGTGAAAAACAGGTGGGAGATCCTCAAGTAGAAAAGTTCTTTGGTGTAACTTTTTGAACAAGTCCAGCTCACGTCATATTCTCAAGTGAATTCGGGTTTGTTGAACATTGCAGTTACGCTACTGAAAGCCAGTGTGTCGTTCCCGGCTTTCAGCAGCGAGAAATGTGCGTCTTGTGTTGTCTGCTGTCCCATTTTAAATTATTTTTTTTTTACTTTACTTGTTTGTACAGGAAGAAAGTGCAGGCCATTCATTTGAACACCCTTTACAACAGAGTGTGAAAACTAAAAAGATGTCGTGCCGGCGTCTCCGGTATTGCAGAGCGTAAACAACAAGGCTGCACAATATTCGGTAGGCAGGGAGAGCGCGGTGAACAAACCAATCTACATAAAGGGCCCATTTCTTTGTATGTAGCGCGTTTGGCAGTTAAAGGGCCCATATTAAGCTATTTTCTGATCTGTTATGTTTCCTCATCGAAAAACTACTTGTATTTGTGTGTGTTTTGTTTCATTCGCACATGTTTAACACACAAACCTTGCATATTTAGGCTGAATTCCACCTTGCGATGTCACTAGAATCATTTGGATAATTTCAGTCGCGTAATTGTCAACCTCTACTGAACTAAAACTTAAAAGTAGCTGCTAATTTGAAAGCTCCCGTTTCATGACATCACAAGGTGGAACAGAGCATTTGACCTGACTAATAACGAACCAAACACGTGTGAATGAAACAAAACACGACTTCAGGCATGTTTCTGATGAGCTAACAAGATTCCAACATGGCTTCAAGCTCACAAGAGTCAATTTTGTGATGTTTTTTTTTTTTTAATAATTTGACTTATTTCTTTCAAACGTGCATGTGCAATGTTGTGTATGTGTGTGAATTAGGCGAAGATTTAGGCAACGTTGAATAGCCATAGCCCCAATCTTTTAGAAATCTGTATAGTCCCGCGAAAGTGTGTTAAGAATTTTTCATAAACATAAGCACATTAATGGATATAAGAGTCAATGGTTCATACGAAGAAGTGGGCCCGTGTTTTGTCATGTTATGTTTCTCTACTGATTTGTACATTATTTGTGGTCTTTTACTACTGTATACAATAAATATAGTTTGGTACTCAGATCTGTGTCACTGACGCTTTCTTTAATCTCAGTGTTGACGGTTTCTTGCAGCTTTACTGTTGGGTGAGAGCTAGGTGGCGCCACTGGTCCATTGTTCAGAATGTGCAAAGGGTTAACTAGGTAAAGTAGTACACTCATGCACAAAATACGGACGATTTTGTGTTTTAGATGACTGGTAGGAAGAAGAAATGGGGCAAAAATAGAGATCCAATCTGGATAGCTTGGTTCTCAAAAGTTTTTATTGTTTTATTTAATAGGGACAGTGCATATTAATGAACATCTACAATACAGCAGTGTAAATATGCCAGATTATAGCAAAAATGCTTATTTCCATCAGTAGTCCCTAGGCAGGTGACACCACAAACTAAAACTAAAAGTGTCCACAAACCTGATTTTCCTTTAGCCACTGTTTCAAGTGGGATTTGAAAATAGTTTTGAAAATCAGACACATCAAAGCTAAAAATAGTATTGAAACTGGGTACTCATTTGAGCAGATATTGATACTAAAAAAGTCACCTTCACAGGACAGAAATTAATCTTTCCTTAATAGCTGTAGAGCAAGAGTGGGCAATTATTTTTTCCATGAGGCCACATAAGAGAAACAAAATGTTAAACTCAATTCTGCATGATATTTGATTTCTTTATAAAAAGCAGTAAATGGCATTGTTTTGTCGAGCTGGTAAGAGTTTATGTTATGAATAAGCAATGAAAACATGAGGTTTCCTTACAAAAAATGTCATTAAAACACCTCTAAAATAAAAGCAATGCAGCTTCAGTCCCTGCATGAGGTAAAATGATAAAATATGTTAATTTTGTAATTCCAAATTAGCCTAAATGGGTCGGTCAGAGACAACCAAAGGGCAGTATGTGGCTGGGAAGCTGTACAATGCTCAGGTCTGCTTTAAAATGATCAGAACAAGTATAAGAGCACGTAGAGTAGTACCGGTAAACGCCCATGGACCACTGAGGGATTACCCAGATATAAAACCACATGGGAATATGACAGAAAGTACTTAGATTTAATGTTGAAACTCACATTCTGTTGTCCAAAGAAAGTGTTTTTATTATAATTTTGGTATTGGAATCAAGTTAGAAATTTTAGTATCGTGACCACACTTGTTTAAAGCTGCATTATGTTACTCTTTTGTCCGTGTCACCATGTAGATCAGACATGTCAAACTCAGCATTATTATGTTATATTTTGCTTGTTCTAGATTCAAAGTTTAAGCAAAACTATTATTAAACATTTATTTTAATAAGAAAAGGTTTCATATTACATATCTCGAAAGAAGGGAAAACATGCAGATGTTGCTGAAATTTTTCAATAAATATTTACATTGGCCCACGACTCAGTCTCAGTTTTTAATTTTGGCCTCTGTGAATTTGAGTTTGATCTATAATTTTGGTTAGTCTGGAACATCCCACACTATGGCATTAAACTTGTGTATCTCTTTAGTCAAATACAGATGGTTTAATTGCTGAAAAAACCTTGGAAAAAGGTGCATTCTTACTGTGAGCAGAATTGCCTGTCCACAGAGCTGACCTGTAACTTAGGCTGGTGGCAAGCCCCTCATTTGTGGGAAAAAAAACTGCATATATACTCTGACTTATGTGGAGGAAAAAAAAAAAAAAGCGCTGAATAAATACCAAATAAAAAAAATAATAATAATTTGGTGTCATACTGTGGAATGTTCTAGCCAAGGACAATGAGAAAAGTTACATCGTTCACCAATAATAAAACAAGGTGCGTTTGTGTGTATTTGTACATATGAAACACACTAGAAAATGCTTAAATAAGACTAGACACGGCTGCATTTTTTAAGAATTACTGAAAAGGTCAAACAAGTGTTACACTCTTACAGCCACAGATGCCCTCGGGTTAACAGAAACATGGCCATCAATCTGTACCAGTGGCATTTACAATCACCATCCATCATTCATGACACTCACATGCTAGATATAAGCTGGAATTAACCTTGTATTTCTTTAGAAGCATGAATAAATGCATGTTCAAACTGCTTAAATTCATTAAACGGTCCATTATTACACCATTTTCTGATCTGTTATGATGTTGTTTTCTCATCAAAAACATACCGGGGGCTTTGTTTTGTTTCTTTTACACATGTTTAACAGAAATCCTGTGTATTTGGGCTTTCTGAGGAGTTCTTCTCTCAAACTGAAAACACTCTGTTTCACATTGCGATGGCATATGGTAATACAGGAGGTGCTCCAGTGTGTTTTTAAACTCCACAAACCTCCAATAGAATCATTTGGAATATTTTTAGCCCTGGAATTTACAATCTCTACTAAATTTAAGGTAAAAGGAGCTGTTAACTTGAAAACTACCGCTTCATGACAAGATTGAGCAGATCATTTTGAGCTTTGGATGATGTAAACAGACTAATAATAAAGGGTTACTCATCAATATCAGCATTATAACGTGACTAAAGTCTGGCAAGCTTCAATTTTGCGCAATATAGGACCTTTAAAGGTGCCACATTATCTAAATTTGGACTAAAGCCAAAGCTATAAAAGTGCATCGTAAAATAAGTTGGCACCAAGGACTTGACCAGGTTATAACAGAGACATTTAAACTGGCAGATCTTGAATGTTATGAAAAATTAGCCCATGGCATTTGCCTTGTGAAATACAAATTAAATACTCTTATGAAAAACAGACCAGACATTCTTACATAATAATTCTTGAGATCACTAAAATATTTGCATATTCTTCTAAAAGCCTGGCATACATAGGCATGGCAGCACCAAGAGCCTGGAACTGAACTGTGAGCAATTTATGACCTGATCTCTAAGTTTTATCTCACTTTATCTACGGGGTTTTTTTGTATTTGAAATGCTTTTATTCCAAAAACACACTACAAGATTTAAACATTACATTAGCAAGAATTTACTTTGCTTTTCCTTTGTTTTGATAGACATCTCTCAAAATAAACACAGTTTAAAAATCGAGCTAAATAACTTCTAGTGGAGGGCCTGCCACCTGGTCATCTCCAAGAAGATTATTAAGTTATTTAATTGCTTAGAATGTTCCACTGTATGGCATTAAATCTCCCCATGACAGACAGGTGATCAGTTCGGTGAAGAGGGGAGCCCACTCACAGTAAGAACGCTCGTTTTCAAGGCATTTCAGGAATAAAAATGCCACAAAGATCATTCTAATGCCAGGAATTGTAACATTCCAGGAGACCATTCCAAATCAGAAATGTGCATGGGCGCGCTTCAGGCTCCATCGACTCACTTCAGTTCACATTCTATTGAGAAAACGTCACCCCTCTTTCTGTAATTGCTGCTCTCAGGCCTCTCATTTTGGTCTTTCAACATAAATATTAACCCTCTACATAATCCTGGTGTTTTTATTTCGCTATTTTGTCTGTAAATACGTTTTTATTCCTAATGTGGAACTTGTCTCCAAATTTGTTCCTATAACTGCAACCTCATTTGACTGGAGTTGAACGCTCACACCCACTTAGTCCACTTTTTTTGTAGTCTAGGGCTATACTACATTAGCAATATACAAAAGACAAAATATACATTATGTACATTAAGATTAGTAAAAAGCCAGTAAGCCACATAAAAGCAGATTACTGGGTGAAACATGTCACAGCGTCCTGCAAAAGCACAAAGACTTATGCACAACAACATAACTCAACACAATGAGACAGGATGAGCAGTAGACATTATACACAGGTGCAGTGGCAGACGCACAAAAGCAACAAAAAGAAATCACATATGCTGCATCTTCTGTTTATCTGTTGCTATTGAAGTGTTATTTATTACTATTATTATTATTACTATGCTTATTAAGCTTTTAATACTGAATTCTTAGGTTCTTTATTACACAGAAAATGACTCTCGTGAGCTTTAAGCCATGTTATAATGTTGTTAACTCTTCAAAAACAGACCTAGAGTTGTGTTTCGTTTCATGTTTGACTCTTTATTATTAATCTGTCTGCATCTCCAAAGCTAAAAATGCTCTGTTCCACCTTGTGATGTCATGAACCAGTACTGTCCAAGTTAACAACGACCTTTTACATGGCACAGGAGAAATTCAGTTTGTCACTGGACAAAGGTTTATTTGGTCAAAATAAACATTCCAAGCAAATAAATAACCTTTTTTTGGAGACGAGTAGGTGGCAGACCCTCCAGTAGAAGTTACTTAGCGCAACTTTAACATGTGTTTATTTTGACAGATGCCTATGAAAACATGTTTACCAAGCCAGAAAAATAAAGGAAATTTGATCGATTTGTTCGACCAAATAAACTTTAGTCCAGTCGACAAACTGAATTTCTCCTTTGCATTGGATTGTACCTTGCCTGATTCATCAGCCGGTTTCACTTTGTGGAAACTGTCTGACTTCACAGCATTAGGATTCATTTGCTCAACAGTAGGTGGGTACTTTTTTCACTTAACCAATCGCTGCTGTTTGGTTGTGACATATGTAATGCGCCACTAACAGGACTAACTCGTATATTGAGCTTTTCCCAAATCCCATAGGAAGAAGGGCAATAACATCTTTCTCCTTGATAAAATTCACCAAACATTCTCTTTGTTCCAGCTATAAATTCATGATCTCCGGAATCGTTGCCAACACAGAATGTATATCTCTTTGCTGATTGGCTGGTAATTGAACTCGCACTTCTGGGGTTCTTGTAAACTGTTAGGGTGTAGGTTAGTGTATTCCGATTCCTGACCTAGTCGCTGAAGAGAAATGAAATTGAGCGGAGGCATTAGGTGGCGCTAGCCCAGCTTCTACCTTGGATGACTGAGAGATTTTTCACACAGCCCCCTTTTACCTTTTGTTCAGCAGAGAGCGGCAACTTAAGGGTTGAAATTACCCTAAATGATTCTAAGTGAAGGTGTATGAAGTTTAACAACACAGTGGAGCACCTCTTGAATCACCACAGTTAGTCAGTCAATCAGTCAGTTTGAGAGAAGAGCTCAGTGTAAATATGCAGGATTTGTGTGTTAAACATGTGTGAATGAAACAAAACACAACTCCAGGTATGTTTTTGATGAGGCAAAGATCAGAAAACAGCTTAACACGGACCATTTAACATCCTAACACTAACTCAAAGTGCGCTGAAATCTGACATCTGCTTCACCGTGTTTTGAATGTGTAACAGGACCCCCCCCTCCTCCTCCTCCTCCTCCTCCACCCTCCACCCTCCTCCTCCAGCGGCAGCAGTAGTCACGGTGGTTGCGTCTGGAGGCTGGAGGCTGTAGTGGCTCTGATTTGCATGGCTCTGGTATTTAAAGTCTCTGCAGGTGTAGGGCAGTCCTCACACACACACACACACACACACACACACAAACACACACGAGCGTCTCCTCCCTGATCTGCATCCTCATGTCATTCTACCTCCCCACTGCGCTTTCATTCTATAGACGAGCTGGACACGAGCTATATAATGCGTTTAGATCTATACGAAAAACTAATTTGTAGATAATATGGATAATTACACAAGCAACTGAACCATGTCTGTGCTTATTTTTATGCCGCTGTTTCTTGTAGGAGTTGGACTTGCACACAGCAGCACAACACCATGGAAGCAGTGTGAAGGTTAGTCCTACTACTACTACTACTACTACTACTCCTACATTTACTACTACTACTACTACTACTTTGTCTGCTTGCTGTCTGCTCCTGTAGCGCTTAAGAACTTAATGATTATCAGTGTTTGGCGGAGACTGGGAAAGCCCTGCAGCACACATTCTTTTGGCTCATTCCAACTGTGTGAGCGTACCGGGCTGTCTGTGGAATGGGAGCGCTGCTGCTAAGTGCATGTTTGAATATTATTACATTTATGAATTATACGTATGTAAAGTTAGGATTGCGTATGGGGTTCGGGTGTCGTCAGGTTAAACCGGTGGGAAGTCTGGAAATTGGCTCCGGGGCTGCATAATTTATTGCAAGAGGATTTGAATCGCAGTTTAAAAATTCTCCAAATACAATGAAAATTTTTTTAAAAGTTGTGATTTTCTTACGACAAAAGCTGGTTTTCATGCGTTTCATAATGGTGAAAAATGTGGACGGTTGCCATAGCGATTAACAATTTGAAATAAATGCTCTAAAAAATATTGCCTGTCATATTATGCAACGTTCTGAGGAGTTTTTACCATTTAAAAGATGTAATGTTTTGTTTAAATGGTTAATCGCTATGGCAGCTCTCTACATGTTTCATCATTCTGAAGTTTATATCAATCAATTTGTGTAGTTTAGACCACTTCAGTCGTGTAATATTGGCTTTAAATGGTTAATCGCTATGGGAACAGTCCAAATTTTTCATCATTCTAAAACCCATGGATACACAAGAAGTTAAAATGCATAAATTCCTGTAGTTAAAACCTCTACAATCATGTAATATTGGCTTTAAATGGTTAATCGCTATAGTAATTGTCCAGATTTTTCATCATTCTGAAACCCATGGACACACGAGAAGTTAAAATCCATAAATTCTTGTACTTTAGACCTCTGCAAACATGTAATATTGGCTTTAAATGGTTAATCGCTATGGCAACGGTCCAAATTTTTCATCATTCTGAAACCCGTGGACACACAAGAAGTTGAAATCCATAAATTCCTGTACTTTAGACCTCACAAACATGTAATATTTACTGTTATACTGTTAATCGCTTTGGCAAAGGTCCTAATTTTTCATCATTCAGAAGCCCATGGTTAAAGTTCAAAACCATCAATCTTTGTAGTTTAGATCACTACAAACATGTAATATTTGGCTTTAAATGGTTAATCCCTATGGGAACGGTTCAAAATTTTCATCATTCTGAAACCCATGGATACACAAGAAGTTAAAATCCATAATTTCCTGTAGTTTTGATCTGTGCAAACATGTAATATTGGCTTTAGATGGTTAATCGCTATGGGAATGGTCCAAATTTTTCATCATTCTGAAGCCCATGGTTAAACAAGAAGTTCAAATCAATCAATTTGTGTAGTTTAGACTTCTACAAACATGTAATATTTAGTTTTATATTGTTAATCGCTATGGTAACAGTTCTAATTTTTCATCATTCTCAAACCCATGGATGAATTAGAAGTTTACAATCCATGAATTCCTGTAGTTCAGATGAAATTGTTAATTGCTGTGGGGATTGTTCTGAGTTAAAATCTACAAATTCCTGTAGTTTAGACTTCTGCAAACATGTAATATTTACCTTTAAATGGTTAATCGCTATGGCAACGGTCCTAATTTTTCATCATTCTCAAACCCATGGATAAACAGGAAGTTAAAATCCATAAATTCCTAGTTTAGTTCTGAATTGTGTGGAAGTTTTGTATTAGTTAAGCAGTTCTTGGAAAATAATTTTAGTTTTTGTTTATTTTGCAGCTGTATGTAGTCTCCACTCTTGGCTTGTTCTCGCACTGCAGGCTTCATGATGCATAAGCGTCAATGAATTGATTAGTTTACAGCAGCTCCTCCCGATCATTATCTATGCATCATGTTGTAAAAATGCTAACTATGTCAATCAGGCCAGTTCACGGCCCTATTAAGTCCTATTAAGCTCTATTACAGGGTTTCCACAGACAAGAATAGCAAGGGCATGACAGTGCATCTTTTGTACAGCTTACAATATACGTGAATGACTTTAGAACCTTTACTTTATTCATTCATTCATTTCATTTAATAATGGAGTGGTGACGTATTTGACCTACATTACCACTATTACCAGTTGGCAAAACGTGTATATGTTCTCTAACTGCAGGGAGGCACTGGCAACACAGGTTCAGTTGTGATTTGCATTTATGGCAAATTAAACACAAGGTTCATTTGTGAACGTTACAATAATTTGTGGGCTTACTATGGATTTTGAAATCAACTAAATTCAAACCATAACCCCAATCCTTAACATAACCCAGGCATGTCCAAACTATGGCCCGGGGGCCAAATGCGGCCCCACGAACCCAAATTACCTTGTATCAGTTAAAAATGAGCATTTTACTGCAAGTTTTTTGAAAATCTACCTTGATAAAGCAAATATTTAATATTTAGTGTGTGGTTTTAAGGATCTTAGCATGAATAAAGACTGATGGCTCATTATCATGTGTTAAACATGCACAAATTTCAATTATTCACTGTATTGAGCTCCAGTCTACAGCCCTCGATCGGCCCTCTGCTTCATCTCTGTTTTGAGATGTGGCCCTTGATGAAAAAAGTTTGGACACGCCTGACATAACCCCACAATGTAAAATATCTGTTCTATGTGTGTGTGTGTGCAGGGGGGGTTCCTCTGGACCTGCTGTCCTTGGTGCTGGAGAGGGATCCTTCCAGCCTGGTTCCTGGTGTGCACATAGAGCAGGCTCAGGCTGTGAGGGGGCTCAGGTTCTCCAGTCCACATCGCTCCATGTCCTTCCCCTCCTCTGAGCTGCTCCCCGACTGTCACCTCTTCCCACATGAGTTCTCCATTGTGGTCACACTGTCCATCTCTCACAAGGACCCACAGGTAACAGAGCAGAGTCAGATGAGGATGTAAGCGAGAAGATATTTACTGTACTGTTAATCATGTTTTTCCCATGTTGTCATTTCTTTTAGCAGTAGTGCCCCTAGCCTCACATTTCAGTTTTAAAGTACCAATATCACTGTCTTTTCTGATCCACCTTATAATGTTTCCTTATCAAAAACAGACCAGGAGTTGTGTTTTGTTTCATTCACACATGTTTAACTCACAAACCCTGCATATTTATAGCCTGATTCATTGTTTCACTTTGTGGAAACCATCTGACCTCGCAGCATTAGGATTTGTTTGTTTGACGGTAGGTGGGTACTTTTTTTATTTAACCAATCACTGCTGTTTGGTCGTGACGTATGTAATGCACCAAATCCTGTAGGAAGAAGGGCAATAACATATTTCCCCTTGATAAAATTCACCAAACATTCTCTTTATTCCGGCTTTAAATCCTCAGTCTCAGGAATTGTTGCCAACACAGAATGTATGCCTTCATCTACATTCATCTCGACCGCTTTTTTTTACTGTTGTGCTGTACCACAAAAGGACACAGACAGGTGCTTGAGTTTGACTTCATGGCTTCACAGCTCTTTGCTGATTGGCCGGTGTGTGGTCTACAACTTCTGAGGTTCTTGTAAACCGTCTAGTGCAGGGGTGTAAAACTCATTTTGGTCCGGGGGCCGTATCCAACCGATTTTGATCCCAAAGGGGCCGGATCAGAAAACTCATGTCATATAAACCCCAAAAATAACAATAAGTTAAAATATTTGTGCAGAGAAACGTAAATCTATTACAAAAATCTTTTTTAATTGATGAACTCTTTATTTTACAAAATGTTATAATATTATGAACAACCTGAAACTTTAAGAAAAATACAATTTCAACACAATGTTTTAACATTAACTCATATGAAAATAGGTATAAGTAAATTTTTCACTCTGCGTCCACTTTTCTCATGTTGGACATTTTTCTGATGAGGGTGTCACGGTCAACAGTCAAAACGATCGTCCTTTAAGAGCGTTTGGAAAGAGACAAGTCTTCATTTGTGCTGCTCTGGTGGGAGGGGCCACGCACAGAGACGCTGGAGACCAAATTACCAATATTTAAATAGAAAATATAATTAAAACATTTTAGTAGAAAATCAGCCGAGGGCCAGATTAAAGGTCTTGGAGGGCCAGATCTGGCCCTCGGGCCTTATGTTTGACACATGTGGTCTAGTGTATTCCGATTCCTGACCTAGTTGCTAGAGAGAAATGAAATTGAGCAGAGGCACTAGGTTGGGCCAGCCTATCTAATATATTTAGGCTGAGTTTTTCTTTCAAACTGAAAACTTTTCCACATTGTGATGCCATGTGGTAATACAGGAAGTGCTTCACTGTGTTTTTAAACTCTATACACCTTCACTAGAATCATTTGGATAGTTTCAGACCAGGAATTGCCAATCTGTACAAAACTTAAGGTAAACGGTAGCTGATAACACTTCCTCTTCATGACCTCACAAGGTGGAACAGACCATTTTGAGCTTTGGGGATGTACAGACTAATAATAAAGGGTTACTCAAAAGTGTGTGAATGAAAAAAAAGACAACTCCAGGTTTGTTTTTGATGAGTTAACACTGTTCTAACATGGCGTAAAGCTCACACGAGTCAGTTTTGTGTAATATCAGACCATTAACAGTCAAACTATTTCCCTTTGTTCTGCAGAGAAACGACTACATCTTCTCTTTGATGGACACCAACAGTTCAGACAGAGCCAGAATCAAGAAGCAGAAGAGCAATATTTTTAAAACTTCCCAGACGACCACCAAAGACACCCAAGAGAGACAGGTACCCTCGCTCGACCGGGGGCCCCTCCTGCTGGGCCTGAGGTACTCCCGAAGACGCCTCCACTTCCTCTACAGAGAGCCACACGGACAGGTGAAGAGGCTGGTGTTCAGAACAGCCGGACTAGCCGACAATCACTGGCACACTTTTGTACTAAACGTCAAAAGCAGTTCAGTGACGCTGACTGTGGACTGCAACCTTCCAGTGGAAATGTGAGTAGAGGTGGGAGATATGGATAAAATTATAATACTACAATTGTTGTTTTGAAGAGATGTAAAATTCCAATATACAATCTATTTTAGAGGTGCACTATGTAACTTTTTATGTGAACTGCTTGTCGCCTCGGAGATGTTATTGCTTTGCCTAGAACTACAGTGACAGTCTGCGACCTTTAAAGTGGAGCTATTCCACAAAATCGACTTTTGTTGTTGTTTTGTTGTTTTCCTTTTCTCATTTACCGTCTTGAACTTGTATTTGGAGTGATTCGTGCATGTTTGAGTAGACTCCCATTTTCACTGCCACTGGTACACGTCCACTGCTCTGTAATTACTTTGCTCTCCAATTTTATTTTCTTAATCGAGGATTCAGCAACATAATTTTAGTCCAAATGAAAAAAATAAAATAAAATAAATCCATAACTCGATAGTGTGATGTGCAGCTATTCATAAGAAGAGCTGACTGTTGTAATGATGTTTACAGTGACCTCTAGGGGTGTGCAAAAATAGTGAAATATCAATATATCATATTGTTTAATGTCATGATACAGTATCGATATGATGGGCTGTTGTACTGATATATATCGCCAACAGTATTTTTGGTATATTTTACTAAATTCCATCAGATGTCAGAAGCTCAGCAGGACCGGGCCTGGTTAGTTCTTGGATGGGAGATCTGGGAAAATCAGGTGCCACAGTGGGGTGCCAGTGGTAAAAACTGCTGCTGTGTCCTTAGGCAAGGCACTTCCCCCACATTGCCTAGTGTGAAAGTGTTGTGTGCATGAATAATGGTTGTGGTCAGAGGGACCGATTGGCAGTCACATTTCAGTCAGTCAGGGCAGCTGTGTCTACAATAGCAGCTTACCACTGAGTGTGGAGTGACTGAATAATGCTCTGTAAAGTGTCTTTGTGATATATGTCTGTGAAAAGCGCTACATACATAAAAACTTATTTACTTACTTAGAATATTTTGTTACAGCGCTATAGTTTTGTTGATTCTTTAGAGGAAAGAGACTTGTTTATGCAACAAATTTGACATTTTCACTGTTTTGATGAGTAAAACGTTTGTGTTTAGTAATAACTTTGCACAAGAAGTGGTTTAACAAAGACTTTAAGTATCACAACCATGATTTAGCCTTTATATTTTATTCAACCGTATCGAATCATTTTGAAATATATTGTATCGGATCGAAAGTGCATTGTATCAAGATATATATCGTATCGTGGCCTATGTATCGAGGTATGAATCATATGCAACTTCTTAATGATACCCAGCCTTAGTTACATCAGCTAACATTGCCCCCACAGTTTTCTAAAGTGGAAGTCAGCAAATTTGTTTCTTTTATTAAGTCGTTTTAGATAAATATTGCAATTTAAAATATCCCAATTGTAACATAATGATCCAGGGATGTCCTAGATTATAAATATATAATAACTGCAAGCATATATGAGTTCTTTAAAGGTGCACTGTGGCCCACCAGTTGCTTGTCATTGCTTTATCTACAATGTTCCAAAGTATGGCATTAAACTTTTCAATCTCCATATAAAAACAAGCAGGACTACCACCAGGCCAGTTTTGCTTTAAAAGGTATTTTTGAGCTATAAAAAACCCCATAATTGAATAAATGCATCTTTTTTGAATATTTTTTTGACAGGCAAAGTATTATCTCCATGGTAGTGGATTCCCAACCTGAAAAATTACCCAGTGAACCTTTTAAAACATTTTTTTAACCTTGATGACAACTTTTATGATTCTTGAACTTCAAACCATGACATTTACAGGCATATTTTAGCACATTTCTATCATAACATCGTCCGCACGTTGTCATTGAGAAGAAGAAATAGAAATACTAAGTTATTTTTGTCAGTGTTGCCCACCCCTAAACGTAAGCTGATAAGTTCTCCTTTCTGTGTCCCTCTCTCCAGTTTGAAAATCCCTTGAGGTAAAGCAGATCTGTCGACACAATACAATGGCTGTGCTCCAAAGTGGCTCTGAGCCTACAGCCACATCACAGTGACCTGACAGTGCGTGATAGATAGTGTGAGCGGAAACTCCCTCTGGCTGCTTAAAAGAGGGAATACCAGCAACTAGACTTTCAATATGTACAATGAATGCAGCATATTTTACAATCAATGCAAATGCTCACTGTTAGACCAAAAAATTATAAAATATCATTGTTACTATTTTAAATTATAATGGAAAAAAAAAAAAAAAAACATCTTGGCAATTGACTTTTATACTGTTTTAGAATATCACAACTAATTACTATGCTATTACCATTATTATACGTTTAGTTACAATGCTATTACCATGTTACTATCACACGCTTTTGAGTAAAACAAGTCTTTATCTTATCTAAATCTACTATAATGTCTGTGATGTGTGCTCCTTCAAAACTTAAACACAAAGTTAAACAAATGTATACCCAACTATAGTGGTTCTGATAGTGATTCCCGGTTTTCCTCAAAGCCTTTCCCAGATTTTCCAAACTCCCCCTGTCTGAAACTGCAGCCCTCACATGATAAAAAATGGTAAATAAAAAAAAAAAAAAAAACACACAGAATACAAATAACGACAAGACAAATTTCTGGGGACACATAAGGATTGTTTCATAAGTACTGGTAATATTAGTGAAGGGCATTGTACTTGGTTTCCTTATTACAACAAACTTTATATAAATAATTAATTATAACTTTTATATTTATTCCAAACAGTGTTCCCTCTGAGCCTTTCCCGTCAGAGCTCAACATCCACGAATCCAGATTCTACGTTGGAAGTCGGGGACGATGGAAAGGTCTTTTCTCAGTAAGACTGATTTTATTTTATTTATCTACCTTTTCGTCTATGTCTGGCATCTCTCTCTTTCTACGTATCTTTCTATCTGTCTGTCTATTTGTCTGTGTCTCTTTATCTCTTGATCTATCTTTCAATCTGTTCATCTCTCTCACTCTCTCTCTCCCTCTGTCTATCTTTCTGTCAGTCTGTCTGTCTCTCTCTATCTGTCACTCTATCTATCTTTGAATCTGTCCATCTCTCTCTTTCTGTATATCTTTCTATCTGTCTGTGTTTCTTTATCTCTCTATCTATCTTTCAATCTGTCCATCTCTCTCTCTCTCTCTCTGTCTCTCTCCTTTCTGTCTATCTTTCTGTCAGTCTGTCGCTGTCTGTGTCTCTCTATCTATCTTCAGTCTCTCTTCTGCTCTCTCTGTCGGTCTATCTATCTATCTCTCTGTTGGTCTTTCTATCCATCTCTCTTCCTCTCTCTATCGGTCCAGCTGTCTCTTTCTTTCTCTCTCTCTCTCTCTATTTTCCGATCTCTCTCTCTATCCATCATGTGATAATCCTGTGGTGTTGTTTGGTGTTTTCAGGGTTTGCTGAGACAGTTGGTGTTGGTCCCTGGTCGTGATGGTGCTGCCCACATGTGCCCCTCGCCCGAGCCCCAGCTCACGGCCCTGTCTGTGCCCCCGACTCTGCTCGACCTGCCCAACACGGGGAGAGAGGGGGAGGAAACAGGGACGAGGCATGGTACATGACCACAGTAAATTGATTTGTTATTATAATACACAAAATATTATAATAATATCAAAATCTAGATGTTTTTATGACTGTCAAATTCTCCCTTCCAAATGTGTGATTTTGATTTTGTGTTTCATGGCTGTAACATCTGATCCCAATCTCATTGTGATCCCGGAGCTGGGCCTAGTTAGTACATTGATGGATGACCACTGGAAATATCAGGGGCCACAGTGGGGCAGCAGTGGCTTTTGTGTAGTTGTGTTTTGTAGTTGACTCCTTAGGCATGACATTTCTAGTCTGATTTATCAGACTGACCTCGCAGCATTAGGATTCGTTCGCTCAACGGTAGGAGGGTACTTTTTTATTTAACTAATCACTGCTATTTGGTCGCGACGTATGTAATGCCCAAATCCCACAGGAAGAAGGACAATAACGTCTTTACCCTTGATAAAATTCACCAAACATTCTCTTTGTTCCGACTTTAAATCCTTGATCTCAGGAATCGTTGCCAACACAGAATGTATGGCTATTCGCTGATTGGCCGATGCCCGAACTCTCACTTCCGAGGTTCTTGCTAACCGTCTAGTGTTTTCCGATTCCTGACCTAGTTGCTAGAGAGAAATTTAATCGATAGTTGAGGCACTAGGTAGTACTTGTATCAAAGGGGTGTGTGCGTGTCAGTGGGGTCAGAGATTGTTTGCTTCCGTCAGTCTACCCCTTTACATTGCTTTCTGGACACACAAAGATACTCACCAAGTTTAAGCAATTACACTGACTGCATTCTGACTATATTTCTGAATATATAACATACAGGGTTCCCACAACCATGGAAAACCTGGAAAAGTCATGGAAATTGAAAATGTCACGGAAAAAGTCCTGGAATTTTTCTAAATTCGATGAAAGTTTTGGAAAAATCATGGAATTTTTGTACCTCTTTCACGCAACTCCAGCATTTTGTTAAGTTCTCATTAGGTTATTATGATTATTTCTGAACATCTACAACTTTTGTTTAAAAAGGACGACAATAAATGCACTGACAGTATTTTGAATGTTAAAAAACTATAATATCAAACCAGCAGGTGAGTGGAAAGGGTTAACATTTCATATTTAGCCCTAAAAGTCTGATCAATTCTACACATGTAGGTGTTGTAAAGTCATTTAAAATTCACTTTAGGTCATGAAAAAGTTATGGAAAAGTTTTGAAATTTTGTCAGTGAAAAAGATTGGGAACCCTGAACATAGTATAACATTTATTATATGTTAAATGTTAAATGTGCTGCTGTTTGAATCTCCATTGTTTAACTGTCCTCCTCAGAGTCTGGTATCTCTGTGGGCCTGGACCGTCCCTGCTCGGAGCACACACAGGGCCAGCTCTGGTTCAACCCTCTGAAGAAAGCTCTGTACCTGTGTGACGGCTCCCACTGGGTCACGATGCTGCAGGGTAACTAAAGCTTTTATTTTCTTTGTTCTAGATTAATTTAATGTGGATTCTCTGGTTATGACTTCTGTGATCATAAAGTCACATCACACAAGGTATGAACGTCACGTATGTTTTACAAAGATTCCATCCCACGCACTCCCCAAAACCCCACCCTTTACGAAAAATAAAGACAAAAAAAAAAACAATTTAATGAGCAGCCAAGTGAAATAATAATATGTTCAAGGTGCCACTTTGTAATAACCAGCCCCAATTAACCCTAATAAAGAATGAACACGACTGAATTCATAATGACAAGCTTTATTAAGATTCAGGCTTAGTAAATACCTGAAACTCTCTGGAATATTACAGTCAAAGTAACGACATTCCGATGGAAACAAGCAAGAGAAGAGTCAGGTTTGTGGAGATGCAAGCCTGCTCACAGTAACGCTTGGATTATACTTTATGCATATAGATTCCACATTGAAATTAGACACATGGAGAGAAGCAGAAGTAACGCAGACAGTATTTATAGTCCCAAATTAAAATATTGTAGTCTATTTTTGGCTAAAAAGTTCTATACTGTGGCTTTAATTAAGGTTAGGATCGTTTGCATTAATAGTAGTCTTTCATTTTTACTACTCATGCTTTATTCATGATTTATTAAGGCTAATTAAGGTGTAGTTAAGTGTTTCTTAAAGGGCTCTTATGACGCTAATTTCTGATCTACAGTATGTTGTAATGTTGTTTCCTCATCACAAACTGATCTGGAGTTGTGTTTTGTTTCATTCACACATGTTTAACGCACACATCTGCATACATAGACTGAATTCTCTCACACAGAAAACACTCTGTTCCACCTTGTGATGTCATGCGGTGATACAGGAAGTGCTCTGCTGTGTTTTTAAACTCCATACACTTTCACTAGGATCAATTGGATGATTTCAACCCTGGAATTGCCATGGACCCTGGAATCTATACTGAACTAAATGTAAAAACTGCAGCTTCATGACATCACAAGTTGGAACAGAGCATTTTGAGCTTTGGAGTGATAGACTGATAATAAATAGTTACTCAAACAAGTGTGAATGAAACAAAACATACTCCAGGTTTGTTTTTGATGAGGTAACAACTAGGGGTGTAAGAAAAAATTTATTCAGTGATATATCGCGATACTTCATTGCACAATTCTTGAAAATGCATCCGAAATGATTTTTTAAATAATATTTTTCTCAAAAATTCATGATTTATGTTCACTGTTTTGATGATTTAAACATTTTTATAAATCATATTTCATACAATTGTGTTCTCGTGAAGGTGCAGTTGATGATTCGTTCGCTCAACAGTAGGCGGGTACTTTTATTTAACCAATTGCTGCTATTTGGTCGTGACGTATGTAATGTGCCAAATCCTATAGGAAGAAGGGCAATTACGTCTTTCCCCTTGATAAAATTTGCCAAACATTCTCTTTGTTCCGGCTTTAAATCCTCAATCTCGGGAATCGTTGCCAACACAGAATGTCTGTCTTCGTCTACATCCATCTCGATCATTTTGTTTACTGTTGTACTGTACCACAAAAGGCACACACACAGGCGCTTGAGTTTGACTTCATGGCTTCACAGCTCTTCAGTGATTGGCCGGTGCACGGTCTACAACTTCCAGGGTTCTTGCAGACCGTCTAGTGTATTCCGATTCCTGATCTAGTCGAAATGAAATTGAGTGGAGGCACTAGGTGGCGCCAGCTTGGCTTGTTGATTGTATTAATAGAAGTAATTATTGATAAATCGCAATGTATCGTTCTATGTTTTAGTATCGGGATATATCGAATATCAAATGTATTGTATCATCAGACTCAAGGCAATGCACACCCTTAGTAACATTACAACTTGACATAAAGCTCACAAGAGTCAGTTTTGTGTAATATAGGTCCTTTATTTAAAAAAATAAATAAAACTAATTCATACCTTTTACCAATTTCCCTACTGTTCTACTATTACTTTTCCTAATCCACACCTCTACCTTCCAGATCACCACAGACTGGACTACATCCTGGAACACCAAATCCTCACCACCACCTCCGAGACAAACGATATCGAGGTATCACTAACTCCGCAGACCCCGTGAACTCCACCTGGCCCTCTGTTTTGAATCACAAACGTCAACATCTCGTGTCGTGTAAAGCAATGCGAGAAAATAACAGGGCCATGACGTCTGCAAACAATACTATCATATACTCTCCGGAATACCTCATGCTATTGTGTGGTGACCTGCTGTTTCGTCCCGCAGGTGTTCCAAGTGGCGGGTATGGGCGTGATGGCTGCCCTAGCTCACCGCTCCTCAGCCCCCGGGTCGACTGTGTACCTGTGGACACGAGAAGGATTCCAGATCTACCAGAATATTAGCACGCATGGAGCTCTGGCCTGGAGACACTTCAAGATAGGCAAGAAGGTACAAGTAACAGGAGAGGAGGAGAGGAGGAGAGGGACCAGGGCTGAGTGATTTGGGAAAAATATCTAAATGTGGTTGTGGTCCAGAGAAATTGAAAAACACCGAAATATGAACTGACAAACTAATACAATAATCACGTTTTGGAATATGTTTTTACAGATCTAAACTACAGTATTAACAGTTTTTATGTAGAATAAGACAGAAGATTCGACCTGCAACGTGGCCGGTTGTGTCGCATGGTTCTTCCAGTAGAGTTTAATGCTTTACTGGGGAACATTCAGAGCTAAGCAGCAATAATCTCCAGTGAGATCAGCAGCTGACACATATCTGACTGCTCTGACTGTCCACAAATGTAATGATTAGCAATAGGAACTGAAAAGAAAACACACTGTACTTTAAAATATTGATCAGCTCAGTGAGTGCAGTATATTCTCAAGGATGTGTTAGACCAAAACTCCCCCACATAATGCTGACCAAAGGCGTGTGGCCAGCAAGAAGGTTCTGGGTTTGATTCCTGGGTGGGGCCTTTTTATGTGGACTGTGGGGTTTGCATGTTCTCTCTGTGCCTGGGTTGGTGGCCTTTTCTCTCTGTACCCCAGTTTCCCTGATCTTTTTTCAAACTTACACAATAGGCCAATCCTCCATGTTAGAATTACAAACCAAACCTGGACCTGGAGTTCCAGATAGGTTTCCCAGTGCCACTGAAGGATGGTCAAATGCTACTTTTCCGGGCAATAAGTGTACCATAACAAAATGTTAGTATAGCTCAGATTTTAAAAAAGCCCAAATTAAAACGTAACTAGTAGTTGTACAGAAAATGCAGTCATAATTGCAATAATAGAAAAAATGATTTCCTGTGTTTGCTGTGGTCCTCAGTCCTACCTGGTGGTGTCCAACTTCGGAGCAGGAGGAGGAGACAGATCAGACTTAGAACCTGAGATAGACTTCTCGGTCATTTACAAATGGAGCAGGAAGAGGAGGAGGTTTGTGCGTTTACAGACGCTGCAGACACACTGTGCACGAGACTGGGAGGCCTTCACCATCAACCAGCAACACTACCTCGCTGTGGCCAATCACAGGATAGGTACAAACTCAACTAAACACATGCTCTACTGAAACATAATATGTCATTTCATTTGATGAAAAGTTGTTCTAAACAGGTGTTTTACTTTTAAAGGAACTGTATCAGGCTTGTGCTCTCACTGTTACTAAAATTACAGCTGAATCTGGGTTGCTTGAGCATTAACCTGCAGATAGAGACACGTCCTAGTTTGTTCCATTCTGAACATCATGTGAAAGCTCAGAAGCTTCAGAATTCACTCACTGAGCTGCAGAGTCTGCACTATAGCACTAATTAATAACTGGCTGCAGATGCTGGGGTTTAGGTAGTGACCATTCAGATCAGAGAGATGCATTTTAAGTTTAACCAACTGGATTTCAGCTTTGAAACTGGCAACACAAATGAGAGACTCGTGCAATTCTCATTCTGCTTTCTGACTGGATAATTTCCTCTAGAACTAAAACACAAAATGATAACAAAAATACATTTTTCATCATGTCCAATGTTTTTGAATTCCATTGCTATCAGTAAAATCTATATTTGATTTGAACATGTCTAGCTCATATCTGTGAACATAGATCACAGGCTAAGTTTATGAAATTTAAAATCCAAATCTTCCAGTTCCAGTTCCTTTAATACAAAGTTACTTATCTGAGAAGTTTTCTGACACCATGCTTTCATTTCTACTTGAGTAATATATTTGACAGCGTAGCAGTACTCTTACTTGAGTAAAAAGTTTGGTTACTTTTCCCAGTAACTCTACAAGTGACAAATCCTTTATGTTGTCAGTGTTAAAGGATTTGAACATTTGTCTTGCTTGCCAATGTCTTAAAGGTCCCATATTACACAAAAGTAACTCTTGTGAGATACCTGGAGTTGTGTTTTGTTTAATTCTCATATGTTTAAGTATTCGAGTACTCATGAAGCAGTAGATTTAATCTTTTACCTTTAGTTCAGTAGAGATCAACAATTCCAGGGCTGAAATAATTGAAAGTTTCTAATGAAGGTGAATGGAGTGTTTTCAATTTGAGAGAAGAACTCAGCCTAAATATGCAGGGTGTGTGCGTTAAACATGTGTGAATGAAACAAAACACAACTCCAGGTATGTTTTTGATGAAGAAACAACATTATAACCTCATAAGATCAGGAAATAGCGTACTTTTTGCCCTTTAATGCTGCTATTAAACTCAAACAACCTTATTTATTTTCTCCATATGCCCATATGTCTTCTCATTTACAATACAACATGTGTGTATGTTTTACTTTCTCTTTACACAGTGGCCTGACTAAACAGTGTGTGTACATTCACTAACGCTGACTTTTGTCTTACAGGAAATAACCACACCATAGACAGCCTGATCTACAAGTGGAACAGGTTAGCCAAGGCCTTTGAGCTTCACCAGCGCCTGCCCACATCAGGAGCCTACGACTGGGAGTTCTTCAGCGTGGGGCCCTACCACTTTCTGGTGGTTGCCAACGCCTTTGATGGGGTCACGACGTCTGTGGACTCTGTCATCTATGTTTGGGTCAATGAAGCTTTCCAGGTGTTCCAGACTATTAAGGTGTGTGTGTGTGTGTGTGCATGTGCATGTGTGTGTGCGTCGTCATTAAACCCCATTTGATCTTGAACTCTTTACCGCCGTAACCTCACAAAAGCCCTGTTATAGGGTCGTATATTTGCTTTATAGGTCTATAGAAAAAAGAAGAAAGCTGTTATTTGATTTGTGCAGATTGTGATGTTAGACGATCGGTATGAAAATGGATGTAGGTAACACAGAGAGCGAGCTACACACCTGGGATGAGATCAAATCAGAACAGCAAAAGGGCAAAGTCACCCAAAATTGTACTAAAATAGAAGTACAAAGAAGTGATTCAAGATGCTACTATTAAGTAAGAGTTCAGAGGTTTGTAATTAGAAGGGCAAATAAAATTAAAATGCAATACATTAAAACAAAACCAAAGAAAATAGGGTACAAAATCAGGTGTTTTCAAAGGATAAACCACAAAAATTTGGGAAAAACTTAATCATCAGTGAATCAGCAGTAATTTTGTCACTTGTAGACTTACTCACAGTAACATTTTTTTAATCAGGTAGGAGTACTGATGTCTGTGACGTCCTCAGAGAAGTTCAATTTTATTCAAAAGTTACTTAAATAAATGAGTAAAAGTAAGTGAGTACATGAGAAAATAGCTACTACTATAGTTAAGCAACTAACTAAAGTCTTAATAAACTGTCACTTTTACTCAAGTATAAGTATTGTTACACTGTCCAATATATTAATCAAGTATGTCTAAAAGTACTCTGAGAAGTACAATTTTATTCAAAAGTTACTCAAATAAATGAGTAAAAGTAACTGAGTACCTGAGACCCCAAGAAGAATAACTACTACTATATTTCAGCAGCTGATGGAGATTTTAAGAAACTGTGACTTTTATTCAAGTGTAAGTACTGTTACACTCTCCAATATATTACTCAAGTTGAAGTACAAGTATGATTACAATTTTATTAAAACGTTGCTCAAGTAAGTGCACTTGAGTAAAAGTACTACCACATCTGCAGGGAGTAGTGCAAGAAACACAAACGTTCAAATCATTTAATATTGTTAATGTAACACTTTTTCTCACTGTAGTCAAGCTAAAGTACTATTACACTATCAGATATATATTACTCAAGTACAAGTAAAAGTATGATGTCTGGGAAAGTAGTCAGAGAGGAATGAACACTGTTAGTATATAAAATATATTATTCAAGAATAAGTAAAAGTATGTGAGTGTATCTGAGTATTGCCCACCTAAACTAAGTGTATTTGAGTACTACTCACCTAAAGAAAGTGTCTTTGAGTACTACCCACTTAAAAGAAGTGTATTTGAGTATTACCCACCTAAAGTACATGTATTTGTGTACTTCCTACCTAAAGTATTCCAGTACTACCCACCTAAAATAAATGTATTTGAGTACTACCCATGTAAAGTAACTGTATTTGAGTACTACCCATCAAAAGTAAGTGCATTTGAGTACTAGTACTCACCTAAAGTAACTGTATTTGAGTACTACCTACCTGAAATACCTTTATTTGAGTACTACCCATTAAAGTATATAAGTACTACCCACCTAAAGTATTTGAGTACTGCCCATCTAAAGTAAGTGTATTAGAGTACTACCCACCTAAAGTATTAGAGTACTACCAACTTAAAGTATTTGAGTACTACCCACCTAATGTATGCATATTTGAATACATGTATTTGAGTACTGCTCACCTAAAGAAAGTATATTTGAGTATTTCCCACCTAAAGTATTTGAATACTACCCACCTAAAGTACGTGTATTTGAGTACTACCCACCTAAAGTAAATCTATTTGAGTACTAGTATTATCCACCTAAAGTAAGTGTATTTGAGTACTGTCCACCTCAAGAAAGTGTATTTGAATAAGTGTATTTGAGTATTACCCAACTAAAGTATTTGAGTGCTACCCACCCAAAGTAAGTGTATTCGAGTACTACCCACCTAAAGTAAGTGTATCTGAGTATGTGTATTTGAGTACTGCCCACCTAAAAGACAGCAAAAGAGTACGTGCGTTTGATAGCCCAGCTTCTAAACAGTATTTGATATACAGCCGCGCTTTGACATAGTGGATAATGAGCACGCTGGCCACATTTAAAGCACAAGTGGTGACGCATTGATGGTTGTGCACAAACCATAAGACGCTGTATGATTTTAGGGGAACTCCACCAGACATGAATCTTACAAGTGTAGCTCCAGGCCGCTGCTAATTTATCCAACACAAGCATTAAAACACATAGTTAGTCTGGCTTTGTTTACACTTTGGGCTCATTTAGGTGTTTAGGTTTTATCACAGGTCGAGTCGAGACATGACGGGTTGTGATGGGTTGACTTTGCACATCTAAACAAGAGCTGATAGTTTACAGGGCCTGTATTACGCAAAACTCTGACTCACGTGAGCTTTGAACGTGCACTACGTAACGTTTTGGTTGCCTGTTTCTATGGAGATGTTCTACAGTATCACAGCTTTAAACAGCTTTATTTTACATTTATTCAATTACAGGTGATTTAAGAGCTCAGAAATACCCAGAAAAACAAACATGTATTCTGACTGTGAGTAAGATCTGACTGGTAACTTGGTCTGGTTTGGTCTCCATGAAAATAAAAACACACTGTGAAACATCCCAAACAAAGCAAGAAATGTTACACAATGCACCTTTAAGCCATTTTAGAACGCCTCATCAACAACATACCTGGAATTGTGTTTTGTTTCATTCACACCTGTTTGAGTAATCCTGGATTAGTCTGTCTGCATCCCCAAAGCTCAAAAGGCTCTGTTCCACCTTGTGATGTAATTTAGTGGTAGTTTAAGGTTAGCAGCTGCTATTTAACCTCAAATGAACTCCAATTTCTTGGCCTATTTACATGAAACTGAAACCCATAATATAATAATACTGTATAGACTAATAATATATATTCTGTTTCAGTGGTGGAGTTAGCAGTTTGGAGGGCCCTAGGCGAATTTGAGTTTGGGGCCCTCACTATTATGCACCGTTTTTTTGTTTTTTTTAATCTATTTATTGTCATTTTTCCCCATTGTTCTTGAGACATGCACATCTCTTTTTATTTGAATTAGGGTGGACTGGAAACTTGCCTTATTAGGCCCCATCCACACTAATACCTATTCGAGTCATTTTTGTTGTGGATGCAGTGTTCGTCCACACTAATCCGATGGAAAACAACTCCAGAGAAGGAACGAGCTGGTGCCGCCAGCTTCCATGAATTCATCTGACTACGGATCTGATCTGGCACTGTGTGGACGCCTGAAAACACTGATATGCAGATGTAGGTCTATGCTCCACAAAGTAATTCACCGCCAAAACGCTAAGAGGCTAGAATATATGTTCATTCACATATACGGCCTATGTGTACGACCTGCAGACGTATAATCTCTGAAAAGTTTAATATAATACACAGAATAGACTCACCATCAGCAAAACATCCCTCTGTCGCAGAAAGAATACATATATTCCACTGAGTCGTGTCCTTTAGTCCGACAGAAGCTGAACTGCATCAGCGCACAATAGGGAGCTGTCTTTTGATTGCTTCGTTTATGCAAATTAGCCATGTGGTTTTAAGTTTTGTTTCTGTATGACATAAACACATATGCTCAAAGCTGTGTGGATAGGGAAGGCTTGTGGACACAGAAATTACGTGTCTGGATGCAGATACGGTGACACAGTGATACGGTGATTCATTTCAGTGTAAATGTAGTCTTAGTTCAGTCGCCTAGATAACCAGAACTAGAAGTAGTATTATTTTTTTTGCATACATTTATACATGCATACATTTTTGTTTACATCCATTACATATGATTATTATTATTTTTCTTATGATTATTGTTTAAAAGTAAACTATTCTCATGTAATGTCATTGAGAGAAAATCAAATTGCTCTGAGGCCTCGGAGATTAGTGGCACTGAGGGCAATTGGTTGGGGGCCCCTCCAGGTTTGGGGACCCTCGGCAGCTGCCTACTTTTGCCTAATGGTAGCGCTGCCTCTGTTCTGTTTGCACAAATGAGTGAAGGTTAAATATTTTTATAGCTTTAAAAAGTGCTATTCAATTGAAAAAAACTCAAAATTGCAAAATTAATATGGTAAATTTTTTAATCTAATTCCTAACCAAAAATTAAAGGTTTATTATAAAAACTGATCTGAAGGACAGGTCGTAATTCTGTGGTGTAAATTGCTGTTTACGGTCAGATTGTAGATTTGTTGATCTGTTTTTGTGATGAATATCTCTGTAATTACTGGGCTTATCCACATGAAACCAAAACTGGCACAACATTCACAAGGTTCAGTGTCTTCCCTGTCAGTATAAATTAATTTAGTTTATTTATTTAATGAGACAGGAACAGTGCACAATTTACATTAACCTTAACAGGAGAGCTGCACTGTGCCAGGTCGTAGCACTAGAGCTAATTTCCACCTGTAGTTCCTGGGCAGGTTGATGTTATAGTTCCTAAAATCAAACATACAAACAGAATGTCTTTATAATGTCCAGAGCATCATAACAACTCTGTATCCTCATTCACATCCAGTTCTCTCAGCATCTTAAAATCATCATCCTTTATCAAAATCATCATTCAATTCATTCACTCCAGAACAACAGACTCTCTCCAGACACTCCGCAGTCCACATTATGGGTGCAGGTAAATAAACAATAGATTTAGAAGGTGGTGCCATATTCAAACCTAAAAACCAGGGATGCATAGATCCAATACTGGTATTGGATATCTGTGCCGATCCTGAAATATTTTCAGATATAAGCTTCCAGATATTGGTTCAGCTGTTATCCTATTAAGACTTTACTGGTCATAGTCTCAGAATTTTCTCAGAATTTTTATTTGTACAAAACTGTTCTGTAGTTACTGGAGAGATAAATAACAGCTATATAACAGATTTGGATCAGTTTTGTCTTATGTTATTTTAATTTTAAGGAAATAAATACCATTTTCAGTCTGTTCATTGGTATCAGATGATATTGGAGATCGGCAGATATTTAAAGCAGTAGTGTGGGAACTGGTGCGAATTTGGTACGATTTTTACTTCTCTGGAGTGCCTGGAGTCTGTTGTGTTGTGGATATGGGAATCAGGATGGGATCTGAAAAAGCTGAATCAGTGCATTCCTATTCAAGAAATTGTTCAGTTCAGTTCAATTCATCTTTATTCTGGACTCATGGTCAGTTTAAAAAAAAAAAGTTTTAAAAGACCAGTCTTACCAGTGTCTCCACATATTGGACTGATATTTTATTGCACTATTTGTGAGTGATATTATTATTTCGCTGTTGTCAGGTTTGTGTAGCCAAGCTGGTGCCACCTAGTGTCTCTGCTCAATTAAATTTCTCTCCAGCGACTAGATCAGGAATAGGAATACACTAGACAGTTTGCAAGAACCACGGAATGTGAGTTATATTCTGTGTTGGCAACAATCCCTGAGATCAAGTATTTAAAACCAGAAAAGACAATGTTTGGTGAATTTTATCAAGGGGAAAGATGTTATTGCCCTTCTTCCTACGGGATCTGGGAAAAGCTTAATATACCAGTTAGCCCCATTAGTGGTGCATACATCATGACCAAATAGCAGCAATTGGTTAAAGAAGAAAGTACCCAACTATCATCGAGCAAATGAATTCTAACACTGTGAGGTCAGACGGTTTCTATGAAGTGAAACCATCTGATGAATCAGGCTAGAGTTTGTGGGGTCTATAACGATAAAGGCCAGCATTTGTAGATCAAAGTTGGATATCTCAGTGAAGAATGAAAGAAAGTTACAATGACTACTGCTTTCCGTCTCAAATTAGTACATCATCAAATTGTATATGACCTTATTTTTTTCTCAGACATACTGCGCTACAGACTGGGAAATGTTCCAAATCGGAGGGAGAGTCTTCCTCGTCGTAGCCAACGGGCACAGACTGGTTGGGAGTGGACAGGGCCGCTATGCCATCAACTCCACTATCTACGAACTGGACCTCCACGCACGCATGTTTGTTCGCTTCCAAGATATTACCACCTACAGGTACAAGAGGAACAGATACTAGGTGTACCCAGTTATCGTCACTCACCACATAACTCTTCTTCTGTCTACAGCGCGGTGGACTGGGAGTTCTTCAGCCTGGGGGAACAATACTTTTTGGTTGTGGCCAATTCTTTCAGCGGAGAAACCTACTCTCTCAACAGCGTTCTGTACAGGTACTCATCGGTGTCAGCTTGTAAAATCAATCACAGCTGGAGGGAAGGGTGCTCTGTCTTTGTACGTGAGCATTATATGACTGCTTGTAATGTTGATTAAAGGACCCATATAACGCCAAATTGACTCTGGTGAGCTTTTAGTTGTGTTAGAATGTTGTTATGTCAACAAAAACATACCTGGAGTTGTGTTTTGTTTCATTTGCACATGTTTAAGTAATCCTGCATGATTAGTCTGTCTGCATATCCAAAGCTCAAAAAGTGTGTAGTGTTTAGTTTAGTACAGATTGGCTATTCCAGGGCTGAAATTATCAAAATGATTCTTGTGAAGGTGTATGCAGTTTAAAAACACAGTGGGGCACTTCCTGTAGTAGCACAAGGTGGAACATTTTTCTGTTTGGGAGAAGAACTCAACCCAAATCTGCAGGGTTTGTGTGTTAAACATGTGTGAATGAAACAAAACACAACCCCAGGTCTGTTTGTGATAAGGAAACAACATTATAATAGATCAGAAAATAGTGTAACATGGGTCCTTTAATGGCATTTTTGACTGGCAGTGCAATGTAGGCAGGATTTATTTCAACAGACCTGACATGCAAAGAATGAAACTGACTTTTTAGAGCAGACATGTCAAACTCAGACCCGGGAGCTAAATTTGGCCCACGATCATATCAAATATGTATTAGATCTGGCCCGCCTGCTACAGATACAGGCTATATAGACATTATTTATTTAAAATGTTGTTATTATTTTATATTATGCTTGTTCTGGATTCAATGTTTAAGCAAAACTATTATTAAACATTTATTTTAATAAGAAAAGGTTTAACATTGCATATCTCGAAAGAAGAGAAAACATGCAGACGCTGTTGAAATTTTTCAGTAAATATTTTGTTTCGCCCACCACTTAATCCCAGTTTTTATTTTCGGCCCTTTGTGAATGTTTGAGTTTGACACCCCTGTTTAAGAGCTTTTAATCATGTTACACTGTTATCCTCTCATCAAAAACATGCTTAGAGTTGTATTTTTGCTTAATTCACTCTTGTTTCATCAATACAAGTTGTCTTCTCTTAGCACTAAAAATTGTTCTGTTTTCATTTTTGTCAGGATTGTTACGTCACACTCAAAAATCAAGACTTCTCCTACGCAGTTTTTAAGCCCACTGGCCATTAGTCATGATCAGACTCATTCTGCAGTCAAATGACTCTATTGGCATAATAAACTGCATTACATAAGAGCATTATTTATTTTCCCATTGTTCATTCTCATTGCTGACAGCAGAGGGAGCTCTAATGCCTCAATGCCTCAATGGAAAAGTTTTTTGTCCAAATTCAGACATTATTTTAAGTTAGAAAATGTGAAATACTAATTCTAAGGTGAACAAAAGCAGGTTTTAAAGAGAATTAAAGATGTTAGAATGAATAATATGAGTTTTAATGCTTAAATTGCCTTCACTATCTGTCTGTTAACTTCCTTTTGACAGTACCTATGCTTCTATTTTGTCTTTTCAAAATGCATAGCTCTCATTGTTACCTGCAGTTTAAGCATTCAGATGGAATGTCAAAGAACAACTGCTGCAAAAACATCTACCCCCTCCCAAAAAGCCAGAATTACACATAGCATTCCCCCTTTAAAACCTGATAATCTGCAGCATTCTTCTCTTGATATAAAGAAATGTTAAAATCTCAGTGCATCTCATGATCTGTTTTCTTCTGCTGTAGGTGGCAGGGTTATGAAGGCTTTGTTCCTGTCCACTTCCTCCCCACTATTGGGTGCAGTGACTGGGAGTTTTTCACCTGGAAGGGCGAGTCCTATCTGATGTACTCCAGTGCGAAAGCTCCTCTATCCAAGGTTTTTAAGCTCAAGACGTATTAAGAGACACTCTACTGATCATAAGAACACTGTTACCTTGTTTGAGACTTGAAGTGCAATATTTGAAATTGAATGGGTGTATGTTTGTGGTTGCCTTTCTTTATTTTGTTTTATTTTTATTTTTTTTAAGTCCGTCCAAAACTAATTAATAGATTTGCCCGAACTTGCCATAGATTTATTCAAACATCAGCATTGCGCTGGACTGACAGGTGTTCATGTTGGGCACTGCTGCAGGCTCATTTGATCTATAGTCACTGTCTTTAAAAATGTATAAATGTACAAATAAATAAAATAATAACAAATGTGTGATTATTATTATTATTATTATTATTATTATTATTATTATTATTATTATTATTATTATTATTATTATTAATATTATTATTATTAGTAGTAGTAATAGTAGTAGTAGTAGTAGTAGTAGTAGTAGTAGTAATAGTAGTACTAGTAGTAATAGTAGTAGTAGTAGTAATAGTAATAGTAATAGTAATAGTAGTAGCAGTAGTAGTAAAAGTAATAGTAATAGTAGTAGTAGTAGTAGTAGTAGTACTAGTAGTAGTTGTTGTAGTAGTAGTATGTGTGATTATTTTAGGAAGATACTGTTGTGAGGTTGGCAACTTAAAAGTCAATAAAAGCCATCACACAACAGTATAACTAATTCCTCAAGACATGAGATGGACAAATTGTTGTAATATTATTTTTTAAAACAGTGTTTTTTTCAATTTGTTGCAAACACTTGATGTTATATAATAATAATTCTTAAAAATTAGATAATAAAATCGTTGAGTTGTTGAGCGTTTCATAGAACATACTACAAGTACCATAATGCAACGCTGCATCCTCTGCAGAAACCAACATGGCTGCCTACTGTTCACCGACGGCATTTTTATTTACGTTTCATGTGGTGTCATTTTTGAGCTTTCTAAAGAGACACGGGACAAACGCGTCTCTCTGAAGAAACATTACAGTTTAATATCGGTGTCTGTGGAGAACGTGAGCGACGTTACGCAAATCTGCGCCTCCGTATGTCTCTTTCGTCTCTTTCCTCTCACTCGGCTGCTTCATTTCGCTGAGCTGTCAACGCTGGTATCAGTTTCGAGTTTGCCTTTGTCCAGCCCTTTGCTAGCATAGAGCATAGAGCTGTCCCATCTCTCACACTGGAAGATCCGCTATGTTCAGCCCCATCAAGTCTTCTTTCTTCAGAGTCAGTCCTGCCATTATTAACACAGAACTGGGGAAGACCAAGATGAGATAGCGAGAGGGCAGCGCGGACGGCAAACACACACACACACCATGTTTGGAAATCTGTTTGAGGAGGACGACGAAGAGGGCTCCTCTTCCATGTCCTCCAAGGGCAGAGTCCTGAAGGGGCCCGAGGAGCCCCCTCCACCCCGAGGAAGAAGCAATCTGTGCGGCATCAAGAACCAGGGAGGCACCTGCTACCTCAACTCTCTGCTGCAGACCCTGCTCTTCACCCCGGAGTTCAGAGGTGAGAGGTCAGGGGAGCAGCTCTGCAGTTTAGAAGAATAAGCCCCTGATCTATAGAGACCATAAAACCATTGTACACATGTGAAATATTCTGCCCTCACACTGTGTTTCTGTTCCAGAGGAGCTGTTCAACCTGGGCCCAGAGGAGCTGGGATGTCTGGAAGACAAAGACACACCTGGAGCCAAAGAAAGTGTCACACAAACATATAGTGAGGAGTGTGTCTCTCATGAGTGTAATATCAGTGTGCTGTCTGTGTACAGGTGAGGGTGATTCCCCTGCAGCTGCAGAGGCTGTTTGCTCGCCTCCTGTTGGTGGACCAGCAAAGCGCGTCCACAGCCGAGCTCACTGACAGCTTCGGCTGGAACACCACTGAGGTCTGTCTTTATCTGCCTTCTTTTATGATGGGGTGCGGTGTTACATTGGAATGAACCTCTGTGGAGGAGACTTTTTGTTCATATTCCAAGTGTAAATCCTCACACTGGTTCTATGTGCAGGGGACAAACCAGCACGATGTGCAGGAGCTCAACAGGATTCTGTTCAGTGCTCTTGAGCACTCCCTGGTGGGCACCAGTGGAAGCTCCTTTATAAACAGCTTGTACCACGGCACCATAGTCAACAGCATCATTGTGTGTAAAGAGTGTGGCAATGTGAGCCAGAGACAGGTGCGTCCATAACACATTTGTTCTATGTAACGTCTTCAGCTCCAGAGAAACATCTCAGTTTTTTATTTCAGGAGGACTTCCTGGACCTGACGGCGTGTGTATCTGGAGTGTCCAGCCTGGAGGAGGCGCTATGGAGCATGTTTGTGGAAGAGGAAGTCTTTGAGGGCAATAATCTGTATCGCTGTGCTCAGTGCAACAAGCTTGTGACAGCGGTCAAGGTCAGTTTATGTGAATGTGCACTTGTACTTGTATAAACATGTAGATGACACATGTTGTGCACCGTGTGTAGTCGGCAAAGATGAGGAAGCTCCCTCCCTTCATGACCATGTCTCTGCTGAGATTCAGTTTTGACTTCACCAAATGTGAGCGATACAAAGAGACCGGCCGCTACAGCTTTCCTCTCCGCATCAACCTGCGGCCCTTCTGTGAACAGGTCTGTCTGTGCTCCACTCTCATTCTAACTACACTTTGTACACTATTACATAATAGTAATGCTTCTGTACTTTACAGACAAAGGGAGATGACTCGGATTATTCCTACGAGCTGTTCTCAGTCATCATCCACAAGGGCGGCTGCTATGGCGGCCATTACCACGTTTACATTAAGGACATTGACCAGCTTGGCCGATGGGAGCCTCCAGTGAGTAATCTACATATGAGCACATTACAGAACCAATTTCACCGTCTATAACTTGGCACAATTCTGTCTTTTTTTATTTTTTTTTTACCAGGAAGAGGACTCTAAACCCAAGACAAAGAAGAAATCTAGTGAGAGTAAAGTGTGTGCACCAAAGCCACAGGAGGACGATCCACTGTCCATCCTCACTGCCATCATCGCACAGGTATTATTAATGAATTAAGTATGTGTTCATATGTTACAGAATGGTTTTGTAATCTACGCTCAATGCTATTTGGATTTCCTATTTTACCAGGAGCCTTCCAAGACTGTTTTAGTGGACCAACTTGGCCAAAAACTCCTGGATAAGTTCTGTTTCTCATGGAATAAAAAATTTAAAAAGCAATATGGAGCCATAGGAAAGGTACGTTTATCTGTATTTATTGAGCTTTTATACTTAACAGTTGTCTATAGTTGAGCCTTTAAAAATTCAAGAATGGAAGTGAAGTGGAGCATAATGTGATTTACTGGAAATAGATACCAATTTCCGATACCACTATATAATAAAATACACTCTCCATAGTAGTCCAAGGGTTAATTTCTGTCCTATGAATGGTTTTTTTTTAATATCAGTAACATCTCAAATGAGTATATTTTTGTGTTCTGGCTATAAATGTGTGAAAAAACTGACACTTATACCCTGGAAATCTTAAATTGTTGCTCATTTTTTGTTAGAAACCCTTAAAACCATTAATATTTAGATCCTCTAGTCACCTCTGCCATGTACTTTTGAACATTTCACTGACATAACATTTTTAAATCCTGTGTTCTTTTTTTGTGTAGTTCCTGCAGTCCCACAGTGACATCTTCATGCTGGTGTCTAATGGTTCTCGAGTAACGCTGAAGGCCAACCCCCCCAGTCCCCTGACAGAGGTCCCAGGCCCACAGCAGAGCACCGACTCTGGAGAAACAACCACTGACGCACAGGCTGGAGGAGACCAGGAGGTGGAGGATGAGCCAGAGGTACAGCATCTTCTTAATACCGTATTTCTCATACTATAAGGCGCAATTAAAATCCTTTAATTTTCTCAAAAATCGTCAGTGTGCCTTATAATCCGTATGTATATGTATTAATTCTGGTCGTGGTTACTGACCTCAAACTCATTTTATGTGGTACACGGCGCTCAAAAATCTGTCAAAATGTTTTTACATGACTTTGGTAAAGTACTAAGCCGCACCATTTGATGGATTGTCGGAGCATTACAGCTATCGTAGTCAGGAGCCTCGCGGAGTAAATTCGACAGAAACTGATCGCATCAGCGCACAAGGAGTGAGCTGCTTTTTTCAGCGTGCTTTTCACAACTTTCAAAGGCCAGTGAAGTTTACCATCGTGGTAAAACTAATGAACAATAGCATGCTAATGGCACACTTCCAGTTTCGCAGTAAAAATGAAATGCTCTAGAGAGTTAAATTTGACAACATATGTGTACATTTTCATTTATTACATGAAAATAAAAGCTACAGCCCCTTTAAAAAAAAAAAAATGAAATTACGAAATGTTATGTATTTTTGAATAAATAAAAAATTAATTAAACTAAAATGCACACAATACATATAAGAAATTTGACGATTATCAGAACTTCTTAATTCCTATGGGCTTTATGTATCTTAATCCAGTCATAGAAGTTGCTTTATCCTCACTATTGATGTCCTGGGAAACTGTGTGTTTGGTGTTTGCAGGGCAGCCACTGGTTCGACCTGAACGACTCCACGGTGACCTCCATCAGAGAGGCAGATATCGAGAAGCAGTTCCAAGGCAAAGAGAGCGCCTACATGCTGTTCTACAGGAAAACACAGCTGCAGCGGCCCCCACAAGGTACACACATAACTCAGACTATATCTAGAATTTAAAGGGCCCATATCACACTATTTTCTGATCTGTGTTGTTGTTTCCTCATCACAAACAGACCTGGAGTTGTGTTTTGTTTCATTCACACATGTTTAACAGACAGACCCTGCATATTTAGGCTGAGTTCTTCTCTCAAACGGAAAACACTATGGTCCACCTTGCGATGTCATGTGGCAATACAAGAAGTTCTCCATTGTGTTTTTAAACTCCATGCACCTTCGCTAGACTCATTGGATAACTTCAGCCCTGGAATTGCCGATCTTTACTTTAAGATAAAAGTAGCTGTTAACTTTAAAATTGAAAAAAAACTTGGAAAAACTACCACTTCATCATTAATAAACCAGGATTACTAAAACATGTGTGAATGAAACAAACATAACTCAGGGTAACAACATTATAACAAGGCTTAAAGCTCACAAGAATCCACACATTTTTCTCATTACAGCACTGAACAATCCTCAATACAAAGTACCTCTTCAACTCATCAAGATGGCTCAGGAGGAGAACACTAAACTACAGCAGCTCCGGTATGTATTTCCAGTGTTCTTCTTTAATATTTCATCTTTAAACTTTATTCATTTTCATACTTATCATTGCAGTGAGGAGTTCGAAGCCACTAACAACACTATAGATCTGCACCTGCACTTAGCCCCGTTGTATAAACTAGAAAACGGAGCCTTGCAACCGATCTGCGAGCAACAGCCCGGGACCACCACTCTGAGCTTTGACCGCAGGAAAACTGTGGGAGACCTGCGCCTAAGCATCTATCAGGTACAGACTCAAATCTCAACACTAAAAGGATAAATAATGGGAACGTATTTAAATGTGCTATGTTACTCAAAATTGACTCTTGTGAGCTTCAAGCCATGTTAAAATATAATTACGTCATCAAAAACAGACCTGGGGTTGTGTTTTATTTCATTCACACATGTTTGATTAACTCTTTGCTATTCGTCTGTGTACATCTCCAAAGCTTAAAATGCTCTGTTCCAGCTTGTGATGTTATGAGGTGAAAGTTTTCAATTTAACAGCTTCTTTCACCTTTTGTTTAGTAGAGATTGGAAATTCAAGGAGTGACTGTACCCAAATGATGTTAGTAAATGTGTATGGATTTAAAAAAACATATTTGAGCCCTTCCTGTCTTACTACTAGGGATGTGACGATATTTGATATAGTACCAAATCATTCGATACTGGTGTAACGATTTAGTGCACGTGTTCGGTCAATGTGCAGTTGTCCTTCCAGGCGTGCTGTGTTGTCATTTATTTTGGTCCAAAAGGAAAACAGTTATCGCAGCGTCCCCCTCAGATGCAAGAAAGCGGCTCTATAGGGACGTCCAGCTGAAATATTCTAAAAGGGGAAGGTTTTATCTTTCACTTTTTATTTCACGTTGATAGATCCAGGAATGACAAAGATATTAACTTTTAAATACTTTTGGCTTCACATCGGCTTTAATCAAATATGCTCGATTACGCAGACGCGACTCATGATAACAACTACAACATAGATCAGAAAATGGCATAATCCGGACTCTTTTTTTATGTTCTGTGTTTTTAAAAAAGATGCAAGACCCTTGGGATGGAGACATGGCTCTGACCGTGGCTAAGAGTCTTCCAGCGGGGCTCCACTTATACAACACTCTCACAGGTAAGAACAGCTCAGATTCATAATTAGGCCTGTCACGATACATGAAAGCTGGAACAATATATTTTGGGGTTCTGTTGTTGTGTTTTTGTTCTTTGCAGTACTGGGAAATTTTATGTTATTTTCTGGCTAAATAATGAGATTTAATTAGCAAAAGGTAGAATTAATAAGTTTTATGACTCATTACAAATGCAAACTAAGTACTGAGGTGCTTAATTTTGCTATTTATTTATCGCAGCTCATGCTTTTTTAACAACATTTAGAATTTTCTGTGGTTTAAATCTGCTCTTGGGTTGTGTCAGTGGCATAGATTAGTTTCAATATTATCGTTTATCACCTGTATTAATTTTTAAGCAATATATCATACTTAAAAATGTGTTATCGTGACCACGGCATGGTGGCTGAGTGGCTAGCACTCACGCCTCACAGCAAGAAGGTTCTGGGTTCGATCCCCCGGGTCGCCCAGAGGCCTTTCTGTTTGGAGTTTGCATGTTTCTCCCCGTGTCTGGATGGGTTTCCCCCATCAACCCAAAACATGCTACAGGTCTCCAGAACAGTTGATAGTCAAGGTCAGTTAAATACAATCAATCAGTGAACCTGTCCAGGGACGACAGGTGGAAATTAGCACTGATGCTACAACCTGATGTACAATGCATCTCTCCTGTCAAGGTTAATGTGAAAATTGTGCGCTGTCCCTGTCTCAAATAAATAAATAAATAAATAATAAATAAATAAATTCATAACGTAGAGTCCTTCCATGCTCAGTACTGAATTTCGTCTGTGAATATTTGATTGTGTACTCTAGTTTCAAAATGGCAACAGTGTACATTTAAACTCGTGTCTAACAAATAGGAAACAAAAGTAATTTACCCATAGTGGGTCAAATAAAGGTTCATCTTCTCTTTTCTTACAGATGATGGTGTGTCCCTGTACAGCGCTGGAATTACAAATAACACTGATCTGTTTGTTTGGAACGGCAAAGAGGTAAAGAAAACACATTTCACTGATAAAAATGTGTTTAATTATCCCAGTTAATGTGCTCATTGTACTTCCTGTCAGGTTTGTGGCGCTGCCGTCCTGACCGGAGCAGAGTGGGAGCCCGTGCTGCTCACCGTCGTCCGCCCTTTCCTCGACCCTGAAAACAACATGGAGGACGGTGGCGACGAAGACCACACCCTGAGTGAGAGCCAGGCGCCCGGGCTCAGGAGGGAGGCCAGGGGGTTCGCGGGCGGAGCGACCCTGGGCGAGGTGAGGGCGGCCCTGGGCGAGCCTAAGGACAGTGTGCTGTGTCAGGAGGCTTGGGGCAAGGTGGAGGCTGGAGCGGGCGAGGGCGGAGGGGCGAGCGGCTGGAGGGTGTTCCCCCCGGACGACATGCTGCGCACCCTGAAGGAGCTGTCTCTGAAGGACGGGGACGCTCTGCTGGTGCTGGAGCCACAGTCCTTTGACAGCAGGTAGGTCCTATCAATGATTCCACGGGAGTGTTTTACATGTATGTGCATTGGCAGAATGTTCACCAGCAGGAGTGTGCAAAAATGTTGAAATATCAATATATCGTATTGTTTAAAGTGATGATACAGTATCAATATCGCAGGCTGCTGTATCAATATATCACCAAGAGTATTTTTTGATATATTGTACTAAATTATTTTACAGCGCAGTTACAGCACTACAGTTTTGTTGCTTGTTCAGAGGAAGTAAACTTGTTTATGCGACACATTTGACATTTTCACTGTTTTGATGATTAAAATATGTGTTTCATATTATCGTTGCATAAGAAGTGGCTTAACAAAGATCACAGCCATGATTTAGCCTTTTATTTTTTATTGAACCATATTTGAAATATATCGTACCAAATCGAAAGGTATGTATTGTTTCGGCAACTTCTTAATGATACCCAGCCCTACTCACCAGTTACCATGGAGAGTGCACACATTAGCAAACACGGCCGATTGAGTTTTAAAATCATCTGACAGCTCAAGAAAAAAAATACAAAATGGATTTAAACAAAACAAACAAATGCATTTCAGGAGCTTGTGTAGTGGTACTTTTCTTTTTAACAGCTACTGCTACCTTTAGTTCAACAGAGATTGGCCATTCCAGGGCTGAAATAATTCAACCTAGTGAAGGTTTAAAACACAGTGGAGCACATGCTGTGTACGTGACATCACAAGGTGAAACATTGTGTTTTCATTTTGAGAGAAGAACTCAAGAGTGTGAAACATGTGTGAATGAAACAAAACACAACTCCGGGTCTGTTTTTTATAACAGCAATCAGAAAATGGCATAATATCAGCCCTTTAACCTGGCATTAATGTCTCATCGTATTTCTTTAATCTTTGTGAGAAATGATAACAGATTTCATTTGTTTAACCTGAAATGCCCCTGTCCCGCTGTCGAGACACGATAGAACAGACCTGGGCGTTGTACAGCTCCTGGGCCACATACATCCCTTTAGTTGACCGGCTCTTTTAACCTAATTTGGAATTACAAAAAACATATTTTATCATTTTACCTCATGCATGGACTAAAGCTGCATTGCTCTTATTTTAGAAGTGTTTTTTAAATTACATGTTTTTGTAAGTCATAACATTTACTCTTACCAGTCTTACCAGCTCGTCAGAACAATGCTGCTTACTGCTTTTTATAAAGAAATACAATTAATATTATACAGAATTGAGTTAAGAATTTTGACCCGGCCCTCCACAATATTTTCTGTTTCTCATGTGGCCCCCATGGAAAAAATAATTGCTCACACCTGCCATAAAATATAGCTGTATGTTTCATCACATTTTCTTTTCTTTTTGCAGCGTTTTCACTCTAAATGGAGACGTGGTAACCGTGACGACGCCGTCTGACTGCCGCTGGCTTCAGGTCGATCATCAGCCCAACATACGGCACGGTCAGAAAGAGGAGGAGCCTAACAGAGTCAAAGTGCTGGCTACAGGAAATACTGTGAGCTTTGAAACTTTGAAGCTATCACAAAGCTGAAGCAAAACAGAAATGCACATGTCTTTGTTTACAGCTGCTGATGGAGGTCAAGCAGAGGGCGCTGGAGAAAATACAAGAGCTGGAGCAGAAGCCACTGGAAGGTAGCACTGTACATATAGTGCATTAGTCAGATATTGTTGCACAGTGGGCCTATTCACCGCTATTTAAATGGCTGTTAACATAATTTCAAACCATGAGTCATGTTTTAGTTTGAACTTTTAACCCTGCCCGTATCAGATTGCACCATGACACAGGAACAGCTGCCTGGAATCGTGCCATCATGTAATTGTTTCCTTATAATTCTTCAGTCTCAAGCTACTATTTATATTTTGCTCACTCTTGAAAACGCACCTGATAGTTACATTTTCTCAGGTAAGAATGCAGAAGCTGTTGTGTAAAATGAACAGATTATATTTTATAGTCTCAATGTTTTTGGACGATGTAAAGAGCATTTATATTAACAAAAATGCATTAAAATCACGTACAGGCCTTTGAACTTTGTCAGCTAGAAATACCAGACAGCTTTGTGGCAGTAGAGTCATCCATCAAACAAAATTGGCAAGTCAAAAATCACTTGTTCCGTGAAGGCATCTGAAGTAAAGACAAACAAATCACAGTGCTTTCAAAAGAGTGAAACAAGTTCAAAAGGATGCCACTGGCCAGTGCCTCCATCCAGTTCTGTTTCTGATAATGACGCCTTAGATTTGACTAGGGCTGCTTGATTATGGAAAAAATCATCATCACGATTATTTTGGTCAATACTGAAATCACGATTATTTTTTGGTTACACGATGCGTTTATTCAGCATTTCTCTCTCTTTGTTATTGAGAATTTACACAAAACTTTCAAACTGAGAATAAATATAGGCTTCAAATTAGACCTTTCCTTAGAGCAGTTTTGCGATGTATAAAACATAAAATTAATAAAATATATTTTGAACATGAAATAAGGCATAGAAAAACATAAATGTATCCAAAATAAAATATATATCCAGCTGTTCTACAATAGTTATGTTTAAAAAATAAAATAAATATACTTATTTATATTTTTAAAAATCCCCAAATAAACTTTGTTAAGTTTTAAATAATTTCAACTCGATTATATGAATTTGGAGATCGTTTGACACATAAATTGAAATCGCGATCAAAATTTGATTACTGTATTTTCCGGACTATAGGTCGCTCCGGAGTATAAGTCGCACCAGCCAAAAAATGCGCAATGAAAAAGAAAAAAACATATATAGGAATAACAACAGGCTTAATAGGCATTAATATGTTAATGTAACATATTAACAGTTATTCAGATAATTATAGCATAAACAACAGAATATAAGCATTACCACATTACCAAACTCACGATCTCACTCCAAATCACTAAATTGAGTTCTTCGTCCTCGGTTTCACTTCTGCAAAACCTCCGGAGATAAATCATAGATCCATGATGTAAACAGCGCACCGCTTCCTCTTCTGCGTAGCTGTCGTCAGACTCGGCATCAGTTCCTATTAGAATTATTCCCACCGTTCTGAATCCCAACAGGATGGTTTCGGTTGTCATTGAAGTTCAGGCTTTGTCGATTCATCCAGTGACTTCCAGCAAAGTTGCACGGTGCACTCGCCCGGTTGCTGTGAAGCTGGGTTCTCCATCCCTACTTTCTGCCAGTCCCTCACAAGTTTCTCATTCACTCCAAACTTTCTTTCTGCTGCTCGATTAACGTTTTTGGCTGAATATTTCACTATTTGCAGCAGGACAGCGGCTTTTTCTGCAGGAGGCATTCGCAGTAGAGTTCGAAGTGACAGTGGTACAAGAGTAGCAGATACTGACACACAAGCCTAGAGCGCCCTCTCACGACTGTCAGTCTGAACATTTTAATATATAAGTCGCACCGGAGTATAAGCGCGACTTATAGTCAGAAATTACCAGTAAAATCTAAGGCTGTGCAATGACCGTATTTTTCGATCAAATCTGGTTTTTGAGGCAGTGAATCTTAAATGGTGAATCTCCCATAAACTTACAGAGGCTTGTGCCCAACTTATTATGCAACCTATTTAAAAGAAGTATATTTCTCTGGGGAATAAAGTATTCAAAAGTTCAAACCCATGACTACTTGGGGGAAAAAAAAAAAATACCCGTTTATGGCAGGAAATCTAAATGTCACTAACCTGCGTGTGTTTTTGTGAGCAGGTGCAGAGTACTGCCTCAGACAGGTGGACTGCACGGGGAAACTCCTGCCTCCAGGTATCATGTCGTTTGTTCCATGTCAAACCTCCCTCCCCTCCTCTTTTCCTCCTCCCCTCTTCTCTCGTTCTGGTACTTCCCCTGGCTCTGATCCTCCTCTCAAATTTTATGACGCTCTCTTTTTCTCTCTCTCTCTGTCCCTGTGTGTTGCAGTGTGTGAGGAGCTGAGTGTGCGTGAAGCGGGCGTCCGGCTCATGACCACACTGACTCTGTGCCGCGGACGGGCCCCCAAGGCCTCACAGGTGCTCGGGATTTATGTCCTCAACAAGCCTTTGTACTCACAGCTGCACAGTCACACCACACAACGTTTAGACACACACGCTAAGAGGGAAAACTACTATGAAACTGACATTAAAGGAACTGTACGTGGCCTGTGCACTTTAGAAAATGGTGCACCTGTACAATCACAACTGAACCTATGTTAACAAGAGCCTTAACCTGCAGCTAGAGGATATATCATTCTCAGTATGGACAGACCAGGCCTCATGTGAAAGCTCAGAACCTCCAGAATTTACTCCCTGAGCACGAGCACTGATTCATGATTGGCTTTCAGATGCTGGGGTTTAAATGGTGACCATTTAGATCACATCAGAAAGTTTTTTGTAGGTTTAAACCATTAAGTAAGCATTAAGTAAGTGATTGATGTTCTGATCCTCTCTGCAGCTCTTCTTGAACTTTTCTGTGGGTGCGGCGCCCTCTGCTGGTTTGGAAATGGACATCATTGTGGAAAAGACTTGCACTGTCAAGGAGGTGTGTAATTAAGGACAAAAACAAAGAAGATTTATTTGCTAAAAGGAATGACATTTCAAACTATCATTTTTCTTGACAGTGTTTGAAGCAAATGCTGGATACTGTTGGTCTGGAGGGTAAAGCTTCTGATTTCCTTCTGATTTGAATTTGTTTTGAAGAGTTTGTTTCTAAGCTTAACTTTGTCTGTCGCAGGCACGGGCTGGCACCTGAGACGCCTCGACTGGTGTGAGGAGGTCGGAGAACCACTCATGGATGAAGTGAGGCCTTTTCTATTTATGACATGTTTGGTGTTTTACTAACTGAAGTGTCAAATCACATTTCAAATACTGATTTATAAAGAATTATGAATTTATTTTAGATTTTGTTTTTAACTTAGAGTTGTATTTCGAGTTATTCATGCATGCTTGAGTTTTCTGTATTGTCCTGTTGTCAAGGCGTCCACAATTCTGTACTTAGTTGTGTGTTTTTTTCAATTAAGTTCCAAATCATGAACACTGGGTTGAAAATAATTCATCTCATGTCATTGCCCAAGCGGAACATCCTGTCAGTTCTACAGTTTTAAACCGGATGTCCCACTTCTATTCTTAAACAGTTTTACATCAGTTTAGTGTTGTTTACAATGTACAACATGTTAGATGATCATCACCATGTGTAGTAAAACAAAGTAACAATAAAACATAGTGTGTCTTCTTCAAGAAAATAAAATCAGGTAAAAATCCAACCACAATAAGTAATAATTATTTGTGCTTGATTTGGAAATAGCTTTGAATAAATGATCATGATCATAATAAATGCATTTTTTTCCCAGGATGCACCACTGCCTGATCTGAAGATAAGCAACGGAGAGACTCTGATCATTGCAGAAGGACAGCTGCCTCCAAAGGTCCTCCTCGAAAAACACATACTCTAAACCAGATATGTCAAACTCAGGCCCGGGGGCCAAATTTGACCCACGATGTAATTATATTTGGCCCACAAGATCATATCAAATATGTATTAGAGCTGCCCCCCGGCTACAGATTACAGATATAGAGACATTATTTATTTAAAATATTGTTATTATTTTATATTATGTTTGTTCTAGATTCAATGTTTAAACAAACTATTATCAAACATTTATTTTAATAAGAAAAGGTTTAACATTACATATCTCGAAAGAAGAGAAAACATGCAGATGTTGTTGCAATTTTTCAGTAAATATTTAGTTTGGTCCATGACTGTCTGAGTTTAAAATTTTGGCCTTCTGTGAATTTGAGTTTGACACTCGTGCTCTAAATTAAAATGTATATTATTTTGTTCATGTAAAAATACCTTTACTTGACTAATAATTTACTTAAATACAAGTACTGCAGCCAAAATGTACTCAGTAAAATGTACGCAAGAAAAATCCTACTCAAAGTATTAGCTACAGGTCACTTTTGCATAATTTTAGAGGCATTTTGGATCATTCTTTTAAAACTTCACCACTTGAACTGTCTCTGAGCTTTGGCCAATCAAAGCAGGCGATGCTGTTATGTGTGTTAGTGGGTAAAGAAAGAAACAAGCATGCATTAGGGCAAATTAGACTTGAACTATAGTTAATTACAATTACAGGTTTATAAATATACCCAAAAAGGTACAATTACCCAAAGCTGCTCAAGTACTCAAGTAATTGGCTACTTTCCACCTCTGTGATTAACTTTTTGTACTTGTGTGTCTTTTGTAGGGTTTCCTGAAGCTGTGTGTGTGGTTGTTTGTGGGTGAGAGCAGACCTTGCACTGCCAATGGCTTTACAGAGGCGACAGTGAACGGAGGAGACCACGTCCCTCTGTGCAGCTGTAGTTCCCCAGAGCTCAGGGACGTGGGGCAGGTGGAGATCTCAGACGAGGCCTCGCTGGACGACCTCAAAACACAGGTGCTTTCTGTGACCCATCCCTCCTTTTCCACGTTAACCACAATGCCTTTGTTATAACCCCGCCCTCTGTCCAGGCTCTGACCCTCCCCGCCCTCTCAGACCTGTGCGTGCCCACCTGTGCCTTCCTCAGAGTGTGGCAGCTGGAGGGCAGGAAGCTGGCACGGGTACTCAGGGGACCACAGCTCACACTCAGGTGCACCTCCAGATCTAAACAACCACATACATTTTTATTCTAACATGCCATACGGCTCTGTTCAATCTATTTCAATTTTACTCAACACATTTATGCATCAGTTTTGTCATGTGTTATTTTAGTTTTTAAGTCCCAGTATTAGGGTGGTCTATCAGAAGCATGGTAAAAAGTAAAGTGTCAGATAACCTTGATAAGAACCCTGCATTAGGTTTTAACATCCAAAAGATGATTTAGGAAGAAATTTTGAAGAAAAATGGGATGTTTTAGAGGTTGCTCAAGTTGCATGAAGTTGTCACAGTATGAAAATTCAGTTGTCAAGAAAGCAGTCATTACATCTTCAGGCCGACACTTGAGTGAAGAAATGCTTGGCCTGGCATTCTTTGATTCCAGAGTGACAGAAGAACAGAAGAAGCTGACTGTTCACAATATTATGGAAAAGGAAGGTTCAGAGGTTCCACCAAAGCAGTACGATGCCCTTAATCAAGCAGATTATGAAGAGAAGCACATCAGTGATTTTGTCACCACCAGCACAATGCGTTTCTTCGATGCTCTTGATCTGCTAAAATAGTTTTTAACAATTCCCTCATCACTGCGTTGATGATGCAGACTTTCAGAAGGAGCTAAAATTGTGCATTCCAGGAACGTTGTCCATGATGTTGCTGAAAGGGAGTGAAGCTTGTTCAAGATTTTAACTGTAGCCGAACAAAGAATGAAGATTAGAAACAATATCTACTGCAGGTTGTCAAAGAATGCAGACACAGCTTTTGTGACGCCAACAAAGCCACAGTGGAGCTGGACTGTCTAAGTAACTTTTATGCAAGTTTCAGTTTGTGTTTGCAGAATAAAATGCCATCTTATTTAAATAAGCCTTATTTATTTGGTTCTATGTACAGGCTCTATAGGGCAGTTTTCAAGTCTTAAGCAACCTCTAAATATCAACAAATTTGCATTAAATTTGGACCCAAGTATTTTAGCCAGATATGGAACCAAATGCAGAGTTGTAGTCTAGAGGAATGTAAAAAAAAAAAACATTTTTGAACCACCCTACCACAGTATGTTACATTTTTGCACAAAAATGAGGAGTGTTACATTCTGAGCAATGTTAGATGTTTTCACAATAATGTACTTCTGTTTCTTTGGAAATATTGTTCCTTTGGCTTTAACATTCCACAGTCTGGCGTAACACTTATTTATCTCCTTGAAGAATGTTCTGAAGTCTGGTTTCAACTTCCTATCTCCTTGGAAGGAGCTGGCTTGGAGCTGACTTTAAACTGCCAGATAGTTTCCTACTGTCACTTTAAGGAAATAAATATAATTGTTAGTATCTGCAGTGGTATCTGTTTAACGGGTCTTTGCAGATAATTAAAGTCAAATGGTCAAAATTGGTATTGGATTTGAAAAAGCTAGACTGGTGCAGGTCTAGAAATGTAGGAGTTTTCGTACGCATAACAAATGTTCCCAGTGAGTTCTTCGATATAATAATGAACTAATTAGTCTTATGTAGTTAGTCCTGTTCCGCAGTGTAATATCTATTTCCATGGAGACAAGCAAGTGACACCATAGGGCGAGTCAGATCTGTGGAGAAGCAACAACAATCACATGTTTCTGAAAGTCTCTGAGCAATGAAGTTTAATGCCATATTGTGAAACATTCAGGCAAAGCAGCAACATATTCATGGAGATAAGGACCCAACTCCAAAAGTTTAAACCAGCTTTTACCTTTTAAAATCTACATGGCTTTCTTTTTTGGTTTTATTTTAGGAAGCTGAAGATAACCGGTGGGACCAGTCTCTGCATTCAACAGCTCTTTAAAGAGGAAAACCTTGGGTAAGATCTCACATAAATCATAAAGTTAGAATTATCTTTTGAAAACTCATGCTCATGTGTGATTGTTGGTGTTGATATAGGCCCAAAGAGGTGGTCCTGAGTGTGAAGATGGGCGTTCCTGGTGAAGGCCGGTACTACCCCTCAGAGGAGCTGCTCTGGGATGCTTCTAAAGACCCGTCCCCTCGCTCCCTGCGCTCCTGCCTGGCCTCGCACTACGGACTGTCCCCAGACTCTCTGCTCCTCGCCAAGTTTCACCCCGACAAACACACCTGGGAGGAGATCTCTTCATGGGTCAGTTGGACACATTGTTCTGCAAAATCATAAAATGTTGGTTGCGTTCATGCTGTAGAATTGTATAAGGTGGTTATATACAGTAACTCTATGAACGATTCACTGCTTCTGCAAGAAATATCCAAACTAATGATTCACAAATGTTGAACCGTATCATTATTTGTTTGGGACTGGCTTCACAGAGTTGTCATTTTAAATGGCTCAGTTTTCTAAAACTATTGTGAAACCATTATTTCACTTTTGTTTATTCATACTGACAAAAAAGACATTGAACTTTGTGCCAGTTTCATGCGGATAGATATTTGCCACGTTTACATGAAAACTTTAATTCTGAATAAAAATTATTTAACTCTAAATAAAAATTTATTCAGCTTTAAAAAGACCATGTAAACACTTAATTCTTAATGAAATTTTACTAAACTTATTTCAGAAGTAAGTGGGTGGTTTATTCCAATTTTAAAGCCAAATTAATTTATTCCTCTATCATGTAAACGTTTATTCTTCTTAAAAATAATCCCTTCTGATGCGATCCGGACAATCTGGCTCCACCAGTCCTGGCTTCGGACTTTCATCCACTGCTCTTTGGATTTTCGAGCGGGATGTGGGAGTGGGCCGTTGACTCAGTTTGTCTTCCTCCCTTCTCCAATACTCTTCCCTTCCCCTCCTCAGCCAACAGACATAAAGCGCGATGATAGAATTCTCCAGCTGCTGCTTAGTTATCGATAGAACAAACGTGAAAAAATGTGTATCATGTTTGTGTCCGTGGCGTAACGACAAACCGAGATGACACAAATCTGGTAGCAGCTGAAGTGTGTGTTTTCTTCTTCAACCTGCTCAGCGACTACAGGTGTAAATGAGCATCTGTGCTATGACCTGACACCAGCATCTTTCCTTTGACTTCTGTCTTGGTAAAAGTATTGTTGTTAGAGATGTAACAATATCCAAATCTCACGGTACGATATTTACTGCGATATTTTGGAGAGGCTAATATATTTCTAGATAGGACACTTTTCTGCTTTTAAAATACCTTGAAAATATTTTGGTGTGAATTATTATGGTCTTATTATTTGTTAATCTCAAGAATTGAAGTAAAAAACATATTTCTTCATGCTGTCTGTGCTGAAATGAATCATGGGATATGTAGTTCCATATGATTATTAGCGGCTCCTACTAAAGAACAATGCATTTAAGCAAAGGAACATTTAAACTGATATATTGTGGCAGCTCTCGATATTATTGTGAGACTTCTGATGATACGATATCACAATATTTCGGTTATCGTTACATCCCAAATCATTGCGCACTGTCCCTGTACAAATAAACATACCATACCATCGAGAGCATCTAGTGGTGAAGTGTGAGAATGCAACAGGGGCGGCCGGCCAATCTACTGTAATTACAGATGGAAGCTTTAAGTAATGTCATTTGGATTAAGTTTATCAATTGACAGAATGTTTTTTGTTTAATTTTGATGTAATTCCTGTTATTTCAATGATAGTTTTGTTGAGATTAATCTGATTAGTTGCTTATGTTGTTAATATTTGTTATGTCCTTTTTATTTCAATCGTTGTGATCTTTGTTTTAGAATCAGCAGGTTTCCAAAAAGAAGAAGAAAAAGCGGACTGAATCCTTACTGGGAGGGCCTTTTCATCTGATGGACGGAGACACCATCGGCGTCAAGGTATTCCAAAGAGCGACTCCTGGTCCACGTGTCCATTTGCAGAGATATAGGACTTTTACACTGGATCTATAATGTGGCCATGTAACCGTGCTACCTTCTTCCTCCTAGAATCTGCTGATTGACAACAACCGGGACTTCTGCACCGTGGAGGACAGACTGTGTCAGCAGAGGCTCCGAGAACAAGCACAGATGAACAAAGGGTCAGTCCTCCTTTCTTTAGATTAACTATTGTTTTAAAAGTGTTTCATTTTGGACACTTTACCTTAACATTAGTTTTATTAAATGGGTTAAAGGGAATGTATTTACAATTTGTACATAAAATTTCACAAATGTTACCGAATTACCAAAATAGAGTTATAACTTAGACCAAGACTTTGACAAACTTTATTGATCCACAAGGGAAATTATTTGGACACAGTAGCTCACAAATCACAATATAATATAATAACAAAGAGTAAAAATAGTAAGAGACAAGTGTCCAATAAGGCATAATTATATAAATATATATGTACAAATCAAAATAAAATAGAAAAATAGGTAATAAAAAAATCTCACATATAAACAAGAGGTCATAAGGAAGACAGCGCAAAAATTATGAGGATTTACAGGACATAGGGTTATTTGTTACAGTTTATACGATTATACTTGTAACTATTGTACAGCTGCTTTATTCTTTATTTACAAAATAATTGGGATTTGATGCCCCCTTTTGGTGTTTCCATTCTCAAAATGATTGTCCAATCAAAAAGCAAAATGAACCACAATTAAATCTCTCATTTGGGTTGCCAGATAAGACAAAAAAAGCATCTCAGTGAGTGAATTCTGCAGGTTCTGGCCTTTCACATGAGGCCTGGTCTGTCCATAAACTGGCAATGAGACAAACTTAGTTGTGTCCTGTATCTGCAGTTTAAGGCTCTAGCAACACAGGCTCATTTGTGATTACAGTAACAGTGAGAGTGCAGGTTATATCAGGAGTATGCCTGTACTCACTGTACGTACCTTGAATGTCCCCACTGAATCTAAATAGAGGTCCTAAGTTAGGCATGGACGAGTATGACAGTAATAATTAACATGTTCTTTCTGACACACATCGTAGTGATAGTTGCATGTGTTACCTGCACAAAGACCTGTAGTCTTTACCTTATTAACACCAAAAGGAAACAGCGAGAGACGAGAAAAAGGCACATGGTGTCCTGTGTACGCAGAGCAGACTCGTTATGAAGAGTTTTATAGGGATGCATTGATCCACACAAACAATGCTCCAGCATCACTAACCATACACGTTTTGTTTCACTCATGCTTGTTGCTAAAAACAACAAGTGTACACCACCGTTTAAAGATCAAAAAGTCAGTTAAACATAATACAGACACTTTAATAATAATTTCAATAGACTCTATCAAATAGTATTTTTTTGTCCTTACAGAGACCAGGCTGCAGGCTTCAACTGCACTGAGCAAAAGAAGAAAGGTGGACCACCCAAGGCCAGGAAGCCAGAAGTGGGACTGTCGATCAGCGTGGGGGAGTTCAGATAGCAGTCTGCCTCCAGTGCACCCACACAGCATCAATATGAAGTCAATACTGTCACAAGAGAGGGAAGCCCCAACTCGATTTTGTATATAATGGGCTCCTCTATGCAATATTTCTATTTGTAACATCTTGGCTTTTGCAAAAACCTTGTATACTATAAGAACACATTTATAGACACAAGTTTCTACCAAACACTGTGATTTAATTTTGTTATGGTTTTTGTTCTTCAGATTTTGGGGTAATTTTTTTTTTCATTCAAATACTGTAAAAGTTGCCAGGTGGGGCAAATTTGTACCTGTACCTGCTGCCATTATCAGACTTTAAAGGGCCACTAAACACCAAAGTCACTTTTTTTTCCTAATGATTATCTGTGTAAATGGGTCTAAAATAGAAATGTACACCTACCCCTGGCCTTTTTTGGGATTTTTAGTGCATATTTGTAAAAAATCTGACTTTTGGGTCAAAGTCGTGTCTGTAAACGGTCTCTTTAGGATCAACTACGGCCAGTACATTTGAATTTTTGGGTCGGACTAACTAGGACTGAGTATCATTAAGAAGTTGCCGATACAATACATACCTCGATTCATAAGCCACGATACGATACGCATCTTGATACAGCGCACTTTCAGTTCGTATATATTATATATATATATATATATATATATATATATATATATATATATATATTATATATATATATATATATATATATATTATATATATATATATATATATATATATATATATATATATATATATATATATATATATGAATATATTTCAAATCGATTCGATACGGTTCAGTCAAAATAAAACCTAAATCATGGCTGTGATACTAAATGTCTTTGTTAAACTACTTCTTGTGCAATGTGAATATGAAACTCACCGATTTTAATCATGAAAACAGTGAAAATGTTAAATGTGTCGCATAAACGAGTTTCCTTTCCGCAACAAAACTGTAGCGCTGTAACAAATAATTGGTAAAATAAGCCAAAAAATACGATATATCGATACAGCAGCCCATGATGTTGATACTGTATCATCACATTAAACGATATGATATATTGATATTTTGATCTTTTTGCACACCCCTTGGACTAACGGGCGCCAGTGAGTCAGATGCAGGTTATTGCGTGACAAGGACTGCCACCGGTGTCTACGGGCGGGACGTGGGGAGCTCCTCTCAGCCCCGCGATGTCCTGCCGTGTCGGGACAAAAGGGAAACGGCATGATCCAAGCACAAATGTTCGCTCTGTTTCAAAGTATGAAACACACCGGTCTACGCCGTGTTGTCAGTTGTCAGTCCTCCAGCACGATCACCCACTTTGGAGGATTTTTCAGATTTTGCTTAGGGACGGAGTAAAGCTTCAGGATGGTGTTTAATGGCTTTTTAATGTCATGTTTTTGTTGTTTTTAGTATAAGTATAATAAATGAAAATGAGGATGGCCATTATAAGATCTTTTAAAGCGCATATGACAGGTTTTCATGTTTTTCTCATTTTGATTTAGTTTGGTGGGGTAATACCTGTGGTCAATATTTATAGTTTTACATCAGTTTTGTGTTTTTTTTTCTCCCAGAAACTGCCACTTAACTAAGAAGAAAAGTACAAAAATACACGAAGCAGGGCTGATTTCTAAAACAAAATCAACAAAATGCAGGGACAGTATAAGCACAAGAAACCTTAAACCTTCTTTTACCAAAATAAAGGTGTTGTAATTTATTTATACAGGTCTAATCATAAGTTTTGGCCTTTGTTTTACCATATTTGCTGCCTGTGTCCTACCAGGAAGTAAGGTTATGACCCAAAACATTAAAAAATATTGCGTTAACTAACTGAATTGATTAGTCTTACCTGTCATGTGCACTTTGATTAAAAAAGTATATGTTTAATTGTTCCACTAAAGCAGTGCTTCTCAATTATTTTCTGTCATGCCCCCCCTAGGACGAATAAAACATCTCGCGCCCCCCCCCCCCCCCAACCCCGCGTGACTATAGATAGTATAATTTGTCTATAAAATTGTTATAAGTACACCTGTGCGTAACACTGCCACCTTATATGACGCCAACAACGCTCGCTGGTTTACTGAAGTAGCAGTCACAAAGTTTGTCTCTTTATCTCCGACTCTCTCCGCCTGTCTTCTCATCCCTGTTAAATATTTTTTCATGGTGTCACTTGAGGGTCTGCTACACTTCGTGTCTATACTTCATACTCAAACTCTGTGCTGTGTGCAAAGCGCGCATGCTCAGTGCAAACAAAACTCCTACACCACCGAGCGAATGCTCCCTGCGCACACTCTGCCAATGAGAGCGCTCTGCCCCTAATGTAGTGGAAGTGCAATTGCACTTTATTCTAAAGGCCTGTTCAGACCAAAGCGTCAAATCGTCCACTTTCTATGTAAAGTCTATGTGGACGCGCGACTAGAGCGTCCTGCGTTTTTTCCAGCGCGTTTACGGCGTCAGCGCGGCGCGAATCTGGCGTCAGCGCGGCGCGTCTTCAGCGTTTTGGCGTCAGCGGCCAAGACGCGCGTCCAAGGCGTCAGCGTCAAGAAGTTGAAAATGCTGAACTTTTCGCGTCAGACGAGCCGCGTCAATCAATCAGGGACGAGTATCCAGTGACGCAGCGACGTTATTATCAGGAAGAAAGACCCGAGAACCAGAACGAGAACCACAAACATGAACGGAGAATAAATATATACGCCACAATCACCGAGCCGATCGCGAGGACTACACCAGGACCGGACCAGGACCAAACCAGGACTAGACCGAGACTAGACCGAGACTAAACAAGGACTAGACCGGGACTAGACCGTGATTAGACCAGGACCAGACCGGGACTAGACCGTGATTAGACCAGGACTAGACCGGGACTAGACCGTGATTAGACCAGGACTAGACCGGGACCAGACCGGTATTAGACCAGGACTAGACCGGGACTGATCCAGTGTCATTAGCGGAGTAGAAATATATATACGCCCCAGTCGTCGACCCGATCTCCTCCGTTGATGTTTTATGTCATAAAAACACTCTCTCAGTCTGGTCTGACATTGTTTCGGGAAAAGAGCGGGACCGGGCTCTTGTTTCCAGGGCAACGGACGCGCGTCAAGTATTTTTGTCCCGTTCGTCCACGGCGTCAAAGATGCGCGTCGGGGGGCGTCTAAACTCAAATGCAAATGCTCCAAATAGAGGCGTCAAGGCGTTTTTTGACGCGTTGGTGTGAACGGCCCTTAAGACAGTAAAAAAAATCAAAATAAAAAAATAAAAAAGCATGCTCCCCGAGGTCAAACGCGCCCCCCTTGACGGAGCCTCGCGCCCCCCCAGGGGGGCGCGCCCCACTAATTGAGAAGCACTGCACTAAAGGGAGAACATGGCCTTAACCAGAGCAGTCTGAGAGCAGCTCTGTCCTCACTACCTCTCTCTTTCTCCCTCTCTTTTCTTTTCTTCTAAAGCCGCACTGGGTCACTTTTCTGGAGGAAGGCCCACCACTTGCTTGTCTCCGTGGAGATGTTGCTGCTTTGTCTCTAATGTTCCACAGTTTGACATTAAACTCCACAGAGACAAGGTCAGATCTGTGGAGTAAGAATGCAAGTATTTATTTTTAGCAACATAACAAAGTATTCAATTATAAAGTTTTAAGTGTATCTGTTTAATGCCGTACTTTGGAACATTCCAGACAAAGCAAAAGCATTTCGCACCTGGCAAACTCCCCTCCTGAAAAGTGACGTATTGCATCTTTAAATGATCCGAAAGGTGACTGTTAATCCGTTGTGTAAACCTAAACGGTAATGTGTTGTGTATTTTGTTTGAGAGTTGCATTTTGTTTTTTTTTCTTTTTTAATTGCAGATTTTGTTAAATTTTGATCTGGCCTTAGTCTGTGCCAAGAATTTTGAGTTTGAAACGTTGTGAAAAGCGCCTACAAGGATAATGGACAGTAACATGCTGCCAAGAAATGTTCCTGTTTGCAGACTGTAAAAAGTAATACATGTTATCCATACAATATTTTATCAATTTAAATACAATTATATTAAAGAGCAGTACCACTATGATTTCTGTTTTGTGAGTTTTTAGTCATGTCCGAGTGTTGTTACCTCATGGCAAAACCTTTAAACAATCCTTCGTTACCATATTATAATAAGGAGTAAGGCCTGGTCCTGTGGATAAAATGGCAGTGCCTTCTGTAAAACCTACGACCAGAAAGACCACAGAGGGTAAGTGCTTGCAATCTTGATTAAAAAATGCTGATAGGGCAGGATTTTGGAGAAAGAAAGCAGGCTGGGCAGCTGATGTCACGTAGTTAGTGACTGTAAATTTAAGATACAAGCAACATTAATATCAGCATCCGTCAGATTTAAATAATCTCTATGAAACATCTCAAAGGTTTTCTTTCATGGACTGAAATATTTTGTCCTGTTGTCACAATAATTAAGTCACTACATAAAGCTTTCACTACTTGTTGATTTAAATTTGTATAATTTTTTTTCATTACCTCCAGGAGCACATTGTACAAAGGTGTTTGTGGGGACCTCCCTGACGTCGCAGAAATGTACAAAAACCTCTCTACTGTTGACCGTCCCATGATTTGCAGCATGGAAATCAATGGTGATGTGCCCCAGATGGACTCAGTTTTTGGCAAGGTGCAATTAGGAAGTCTGCTCTCCTATCAGTAGCCAGCAAACAGGAAAGCTCAAACTTTCCATGGTGCTTCTTCTCCTCCAGAACTACAGACCTCAACAGTCAGATTACACGTTTGTGCGCTCTAGGAAACAGCAGCTTCATCTACACAGTCTGGAGACAACCCTGGAAATGGCAAACTCAGGAACCTTAATGGCACAACCTTCAAAGACCATGGGTAACAGCTTCACATTTTAGAGAAGTGTGTTACGTGGGAGAGGCCTCTGAAGAGTTTCTTGCTGGATGCATCCTAAAGGATACACACCAGACGAAGAAGAGATGAAGAGAGGCTTGGAGCTGGAGGCAGATGCTGTTTGGGAGTACTGCCTCATAAAGTGATTGGACTATAAACAGTTAAAATATATATATATATATATATATATTAAAAAAAAACTTATTAGCTGATTATAGTTAAGATTTATCTGATTAACACACAACCAGCCATAAACATCTGAGAGAAGACAAAAATATGAACTACTACATTTATACTTTTAATCAAATATATTTCACAACATGAGATTTACAGTACACAGTCAATTAAATTACCATTTCTTTGTTTTCTCTGAAATATTGTAAGAAAATGTGTTAAAAATCAATTAAAGTGCATTTGAAGAGATGAAGATCTGGGAACTAAGAAGATTTTGCAATTTAGGATATTTAGTTTAAACCTGTGGGAGAGCAACATGTAACAGCTTGAAACCAGCGCTGTTACATCCTGCTCTCCCCAATGTTTAAACTAAATATCCTGAATCCTGCAGCTTTGCTCTTCAAACACACTTCAGTTGACTTTTAACACATTCCAACCTACAAACCTTTAGGAAAACACCAATTTTTTGACCAGTGGCTCATACTGGTAGTTTGTGAGGAGACATACAACGGCAAAAGTTTGATTTATACTCCAGGAAAAGGAAAGAGGGATGACGGAAACAAAAAGTTTGTTCTCCTGAGCCTCTCCACATGGACCCTTGGCCGAGCAATGAACCTAAGGACATCCACCTCGAGCATCTGTGCCTGCCTGGACAAGAAGGATGGATGATGGACTTTCCCACACACCAGTTCATCTACCAGAAATCCTTTGTTCACCAGATTCTCTGTGTCTGGTGTTAGAAGGGAGGTGATGGATATTATTAGTATTTAGTATTTATCTATGTAGCTCTTTCACATATTTCATTCTGGCAGCATTAAAAGGACAGCAAGGCATGGAGGGAAGGAGGGAAGGACACAGGGAAGCAAGGATGCAAGGAAGGAAGGACGCAGGGCCCCTCCCACTCAGTGCACTGTCATGGACTAATCCATTCTAACCTGAATGGATTTGACAATAAACAATAAGTGCTTGCTGTACGATAGTCGTGTCCTGGTCCTCAATTTTGCCGGCACAGAGTCTGGATGGATAGCTACAGCTCTGACAATACGATGTTAATGTGAGAGTGTTTTCTTATTTAAAAGTAAAGTACTCAAATTTATTATGATTATGAATATGTAATGAGTCTGAAACCATTAGTGGCCCTAAAAGGCAATTAATCGGGAGCCCCTAAGTTCAGCTGCCCGACTATTGCTTAATGGTACCACCACCTCTTAGCCAGGCTGGTGCCACCTAGTGCCTCCACTCAATTTAATTTCTCTCCAGCGACTAGGTCAGGAATCAGAATACATTAGACGGTTTGCAAAAAGTGCGAGTTCAGGCACCAGGCAATCAGCGAAAAGCCATATATTCTGTGTTGTCAATGATTCCCAAGATTGAGGATTTAAAGCTGAAACAAAGAGAGTGTTTGGTGAATTTGATCCAGGAGAAAGATGTTATTGCCCTTCTTCCTACGAGTTAATGGAAAAGCTTAATACAACAGTTAGCCCCATTAGTGGTGCATTACATACATCACGACCAAATAGCAACGATTGGTTAAATGATAAAAATTACCCTCCTACCCTCGAGCGAACGAATCCTAATGCTGCGAGGTCAGACGGTTTCTACGAAGTGAAACCGGCTGGTGAATCAGGCTAACCGCCTCTGCAAAGGAGGACAAGAAAGTGGATAAAATGAACTCTAAATTAGGCAAACTCACCACAAGGAGCCTGTGTACCACCAGTGGCACAAGTTGAGAAACACTGTCACACTCTAATAAGTGATTACATTATTGGCTGGTGACATATTTGGCCTGACAAGGAAAATTTTCTCTGATAATGTAATAACTGTGTCCAATAATGTAGTAATTGATGGCAACGTGTTAGTAGTTTTTACTTTATTGGCCTGTTATTACATTACAGGCTTATTGCATTTAAGCTTGGCCAAATGATTACGTTATTGGCCGTTATAACATTATTTATCGGTTGCTACAGGCCTTTAAAAAGCTGACAGAGCTCGAACCTGCAGACCCCTGTCCTTAACTAACTCGCCTAAATAAATTCCCTCACAAAACCTGACAAATACACAAAAGCGGAGCGTCTGATTTTTCAGTAGCCAATCAGCGCCGGACATGAGACTGAACTGTCCAATGAGCGTGCAGCGTGGGGCCCGTAATCCCGCCCCCTGGTCATTATAATCCTGCTGGACGCGGCTCTGCTCGGCTCCGTCTGCACCGCGACCTCTCACATCTAAACCCCGCAAATCTAACACTTCTCCCCGCACAAAAATGGAGGCTTTCTGCGCCACCTGGAAACTCATCGACAGCCAAAACTTTGACGAATATATGAAGGCACTGGGTAAGTTTGATTTAACTTTATAACACTGTTTTTATTATCTTAACTATTAGCCCAAGACTGTCCATTCATTGCTTGTTATCATGCATGTGCACACTAGCATACATTATTTCGTCTTCAGTGCTAAATTCATCAAATGTAATACAAATTTCTCATGTAAAAATTAAATAAATAGAGAAAATACATGAATAAATAAACAATTAACATCTAGGCAGAGGTTTAAAATAAAAAAAATAAATGCATAGAATATTAAAAGAATAATTCAAATTCCATGTCGAGGTGTTAAAGAGTCACTAAACACCAACAACACTTCTTTTTTTACCGATTCACTGTGTAAATGTGTCTAAAATAGAAGTGTATACCCATCCCTGGCCTTATTTCTGCATTTTACTGCATATTTGTTAAAAAATAAATAAATAAATAAAAATAAAAACACAATCTACATAAATATTAAAATTTTAAAAATCCAAATAGAATAGAAAAAAATCATATCTCTGTAGAGATTTTCAATATAAAAAAATTATAAAAAGAAAAACATAAATAATTCAAATCTATGCAGAGGTTTTAGGTAAAAAAAAAACTAAAAAAATAATTCAGATCCTTTCAGAGGTTTAACTCTTTTTAAGTTTGATCACATGTTTTTGCCAAATGAAGACTGTTGTAATGATTTTGCTGCAGGGGTGGGCTTCGCGACCAGGCAGGTGGGCAATGTGACCAAGCCCACGGTGGTGATCAGCCAGGACGGAGACAAGGTGGTGGTGAAGACCCTGAGCACCTTCAGGAACACGGAGCTGTCGGCCAAACTGGGAGAGGAGTTCGATGAGACCACCCCCGACGACCGCCACGTCAAAGTCAGTCCATCAACAAGACCTCAGACAGATATCGAGACTTTTATAACGTTTTAACAACTTTTTATTTGAATCTTTTTAGTCTACTTTCACGTTGGAAGGAGACAAGTTCGTGCAGGTCCAGAAGTGGGACAACAAAGAGACCAGATTTGTCAGAGAAATCAAAGATGGCAAGATGGTTATGGTGAGTTATGTTTATTCAATTCAAACAGAGCCAGACAGACACTAAAACATATACAAGAAATACTTTTTTATAACAAAGACAGTACTATTATGAAATCAAAAGTTCATAATTTCATCAATAATACATTTTATTCATAAAAATCAGACACTAATCGATGCTAAAGCCAGTATCGACTCAATTTAACACGTATCGATACTGAAAAAATGCGAATCTATATTAACTTTATCAACACCAGTAGAGAACCACATGATAACTTAAACAAAGCACTATTATTTTGTGTTGAAAATGACAAAATTCTATTGTCTAACTTTTTTTTTTGCCTCATTGTGTTGTCAAAATTGGTGTCGAGTATCAGTATCATCGAAATCCAGTTTGAAATTGATAATATCGTATTATATAATATTGTAAAAATGATTTGCTGGCTCGTCCACTATGAAAATAATTGATAGTTGCAGCCCTTCAGGCATGTAATCACAAAACTAAAATTTAATGTGTAAATGTGATTTCCTGTGCTTGTTTTCCAGACTGTATCTTTCGAGGGGGTCCAGGCGGTGCGCACGTACGAGAAAGCATAACCATCTGCACCTGCATCCGATTTGGAATGTAAGGTCTGATCTAAAACCGTTTTGGAACACCTTTTTGCAAACAATTTTTTTTAACCCATTCCCAATTAAACAGTTTGAATGTTCGCATTGTTGTCTCAAAAGAACAGCTAATAAAAGTCACATTTTTCCAAACTTTTACTCTCTGCTCTCTTTTGAGTCTGTCAGGGCTGTAGTCGATGGAGTCTTAGTCAACTAATTGTTTTATTTTCGATTGTTACTATTAAGGATTTATGTGGACAACAGTAGAAAGGAGAAGCAAATGACTTTGCAGAGTTTTCTCTTTATAGGGATGCACTGATACCGATACTGGTATAAAATATCGGCGCCAATACTGAAAAAATTGCTAGATTTGGTATCAGTTCCATGATAACGATTCATTAATTGGATGTAATAAAGCTATTTACAGGCAAATTTTGGCCTAGAACGTCTCATAATGTTTGAACATTTATTCATACAAAGCTGTTCTGAAGTTATTTTAAGGATAAATCGCTGTTACATAACACAATTATATCTTGTAGCAGGAATAATTAGGGATGTAATGATATCCAAATCTCTCGATACAATATTTTCATGGTACGATATTTATTGCGATACTTTGGAGAGACTAATATTATTGTAGATAGGACACTTTTTTGCTTTTGAAATACATTGACAAGATTCTGGTGTGAATTATTACTGGCAGAATCCTAAAAATTCAAGTTAAAAACATATTTCTTCATGTTGTCTGCATTGAAATGAATCATGGGATTTGTAGTTCCTGATGTCTACTAGTTGTTGCTACTATTAAACCATGTATTTAAGCAAAGGAACTTGTAATTCGATATTATTGTGAGACTTTTGACAATACGATGTCACAATATTTCGGTTATTTTTACATCCCTAGTAATAATAATAATGTATAGTAAATCACAGTTTTTTTTCAAGTATCAGCAGGTACTTAAAATCAAAGTATTGTTATCGGAACTGAAAAAATTGATTGTTGCATCCCTAATTTTTGGAATTTAGGCAGATTGAACTCATGATTTACAAGTTAAATCATTCTTTATATAAAGTTCTGGTACTTTTCTCTGCATAAATACTTGTTTGGGGGTAGATACACAGACATGTAAAAGTTTTGAGAGCTTTTGCCACGCCTCCTTTTTTATTTGACTGACCGATCTGCAGGACGTGTCTTTAGTGAACCCAGAATTTCTTTAGTCTATGTGACGGCGAGTGTGGGAACAGAGCCTGGCTGTACGCTCCGGCCCAGGTGACAGCTGCAGGCTCGGGTCGGGGCAGCTCCAGGGATGACCTGTAGTGACCCCTCGTCCTTCTCCCCCTCCTCCTCCTCCTCGCCGTCCTCCTCCTCCTCTTCTTCGTCTTCGCTGACATCACTCTGGCTAATCCGCTTTAACTTGTGGTGTCATTACGTAGAGGCATCATTCGATTGTGTGAACCAACCAACCGTGAGTGAGTCCCCGGGCGCAAAAACAGGTCACTATCTCACCCTCGGTGCCGTAGTACACCGCACTATAAATAGTGTGTCAATAAAGCTTTGTATGTGGGCCAGAAAAGTACCCCTCCCTGTGTGTGTAGTGGTGTATAGTACTCAGTTACATTTACTTGAATAACCTTTTTAACCATACTTTTACTCCTACTTGAGTAATATTTAGTTTGAAGTAATAATGCTCTTACTTGAGTAAATGTTTGGATTACTCTTCCCACTGTGTGTTTCAGTAAATTATAAATCAGTTTCTTTTTTAATTTTTTGAGTAGTACTTTTCTCATGTGCCTACTTCAGTAAAAACTGTGTTTTTGTATTATTACTTATTACATACTTAAAATCTCTCTATATACTTATAAAAAGTAAGTCTACTATTGACCAGAGTTGTTGTGTTTCTTGCACTGCTCCTTCAGATATGACTTAAGTTACCTTTACTGGAGTAATACTATTTATAAATACTTTGAATAATTTCTTGGGCCACTACCTTGTACTTCAACTTCAGCAATATTTAGTTTAAGGTAACAGTACTCTTACTTGAGTAAAAGTTTGGGTTACTCTTCCCACTCTGTGTTTCAGTAAATTATAAATCAGATGTTTAGTCCTTACAGTTTCTCTTTCAATTACTTGAGTAATACTTTTCCCAAGTGCCTTTTTACTTGAGTAATTTCTTGGACTACTACAACTACTACTACTACTAGTTACTTCAGTAATATTTAGTTTGAAGTAACAGTCTTCTTACTTGAGTAAAAGTTGTGTTTTTTGTATTATTACGTATTAAAATCTCTGGCTATATGTAAAAAAGTTAGTCTACAAATGACAAAAGGACATTGACAGTATGGACATTTGTGTTTCTTGCACTTCTCCTTCAGATATGAAGTTATCCTTAGTTGAGTACTGCAATTTCCAAATACTTTGAGTAATTTCTTGGACCACTACCTTGTACTTCCACTTTAGCAATATTTAGTTTAAAGTACCAGATTTTGTGCATTATTTAATATTTTGTCCTTCCAATTACATTCACAGCAAACTTTAAACCAGATGTTTCATCCTGACAGTTTCTCTTTCAATTTCTTGTGTAGTACTTTTCCCAAGTGCCTTTTTACTTGAATCATTACTTGGGCTACCAAAACTACAGCTACTATTACTAGCTACTTGAGTAATATTTAGTTTGAAGTAACAGTCCTCTTACTTGAGCAAAAGTTATGTTTTTTTCTATTATTACTTATGGAAATCTTTCTCTATGTATTAAAAAGTAAGTCTACAAGTGACAAAAGTTGTTGACAATATGAACATTTGTGTTTCTTGCACAACTCTTTCTGATATGATTTAAGTTACCAAATACTTTGAGTATTGTCTTTGTCCACTCCCTTGTACTTCTACTTTAGCGATATTTGGTTTAAAGAAACAGTACTCTTGACACCAGATTTTGTGCATTATTTTATATTTTGACCTTTCACAACAAATTTTAAAGCAGATGTTTTCACTCTTACTTGGATAGTACTATTCCCAAATACTTTTTCACACTTACTTGAGTCAATTCTTGAACCACAACTTTGCTCTTCTATTTGAGTAATATTAAGTAACAATTCCCGTACTTTAGAACAATTTTCGGCTACTCTACCCACTTGTGTGCGTGTATGTGCCCTGCCTAGCTCTTTGGGAATTCTCTGGCTCCTTTGTCCAGCCTTCATCATTCCCACAGCGCAGCATGAATCTGGGCAGTGTGAGCGTCAGTGTGAGCGGTCTGGGAGTGCTCTGTCTGCTATGCTCGCCGCTGCCAAGAGTTTGCACCTCTGAATGAGCGTAGTAACAAAAGCTCCCTGCTAACTGGACTCAACCCCTCTGGATCCGGGCCAGTCTATTCATTTTAATCAAATCTGGGCTTCTTTAGACGGGGCCCAAAATGTCTGGTTTTCTCACAACTTTGCACAATAGAAAAGTTGCGTTCAAAGGCTGGTGTGTGCAGCTGAAATGTCGAGGAGGAGGAAAGCTGACCGTGGCTGTAACTACACTGTATCTTCTGTGTCTGAGGAGCAGAGGCAGAGCCGACTGCGTCAGGGGAATGACTCCATGTAACCTCTCCTATCTGTGTTTGCTTTCCTCCAAACACATTTACAGTTATTAGAGTAAATCATTAAGTGTCTTAATGTGAGCATTAAAGGAAACAGCAGAGACTTATGAAACATGCACATTTCTGATTTTAATCGAATTTGAACATGATATCAATGATTAGAATGGAACAGAAGAGCCAATTTAGAGCAGGCGTCTGATACTGACAGAACTGTGTGACATATTTAAAGACTCATGCATGCACTCAAACATACTGTGCTCTGCTCTGATACAATAGACTGCACATACCCTGTTAGACTGTGGATTTAACATTGAGATCTCTTTGACCTGGTTTGACTCCTGTTATCAGGAGTTCACTTGAATCACTTATAAATACGAGATGTGAGGCCAATTACACATTAATACTAATATAAATCTAAAATTAACTACTACCACACCCCAAACTGTGCTGCTGAAACAGCAGAGATCATCTAATAGACTAAAGTATAGCAGTCTGGTTTCCTCAGGTCAGGGTCCATAGAGAGTATTATGGGATGTACTGGCTCTGTGCTGCTCTGACCTGCAGCAGAGCCTCTGTCTCAGACTGGTCCTGTCCTGTGAAATACCAGACCCCTATACTGTCACTCCTGCTCCTGACAATGGGAGGGAGGGCCTATGTATTTGATGATCAATCTCCAACAAACTCATGTTTACAAATGGAACTGGCAATAACTGCTTAAATAAAGTGTGCAGCAGACTATTGCACATAGGTCCTCAATAAATATTAAACACAACACTCATGGAGAAAATACAAATCATTTCAAATACAAAAAAATTAAATCAAATGTACAGTATGCACTATGAGTGCACTGTTAAATCAATCATGTGTTTGTGTGAACACAACAGTGGCCAGTGCACGAGAACAGTGCGTTTGAGTTTGTTTCATAAATAGTTATAGAGTTTGTTTACATGTTTTCTTCTGTACTATTGGACGAGCAGAGGGCTAGCTCATACTGCTCATATTGGTCCATATAGTTTCATCATTTCCTAAATGTCTTTTTGCACTCTCATAAACAATAGTGCTGTGATCCAGCTCTATGCTTTCACTGTTTGTAACAGCTCAGACTCACATTGTGTCAGTGTCCGGCTGCACAAAGGGCCACATTAGAATGCAGAGCAGAGTGGCTGTTTGCCACATGTTTCTAAGTGACTCAATAAAACATCATGTAGTGAATGCTTGAGCTGAGCTCCACAGCACCACAGCACAGCTCTGTGCCTGCCCCAGAGGCCACAGGGTGCACACGCATAAGACTCGTCAGGTATGTTTGGGAGCTCTCAAATACAAGGCATGGCTGTTCCCTTCGAAACAAACAGGTACAAATGAGTGCTGAAAACAACAAAAAAAATAAAACCCTGATATGGAAATAGACAAACGTGGTATACACGTACTTTTCAAGTAGTAATCAGATACTCAAGTCTGTCCTGTGCATCACACTAGCACTTGTTTCAATAATGTTGTAATGTGACAAAGTGCACTGGTTCCATATAGATAAGAGCACCTCATTTGAGACAGACAGTTAAACAGAGAGAACAACACTATCTGTATGTGTGAGAGAGCTCCACCAAACAGGAGAGGTGAGGCAGCTCAGAGCTCCAGCCTCTTAGCCCCTCAGACCCTCCTCTGCCCCAGTCACATGACAGGAAGTCCCCTGGGTCGCTCAGAACACCAGCGGGGAGAAGGAGTAGAACGGGAACTGGGCCTCGTCCTCGTCCACAAAGAAGCACTGGAAGTAGGGCAGATCCTCTGGAGACACAGGGGAAACAGCACAAAACATCAGACACACCCTCCACCGGCACCCACAGCTCCACCCACGGACACCCACAACCCCCACAGCCCCACCCACCAACAGAGGGAGGGGAGAATGTGCACTTACCTTCCACTGTGATGCTCTCTGGTGCTGAAGCTGTGAGACACAAAACAAAAACAATAAAACATGTATTCCATCATGTCAGGTGTAGTGTGTACTGTAATACTGCAGTACATGTCAGAGTTGGTGTGAGTGTGTACTGTAATACTGCAGTACATGTCAGAGTTAGAGTGAGTGTGTACTGTAATACTGCAGTACATGTCAGAGTTGGTGTGAGTGTGTACTGTAATACTGCAGTACATGTCAGAGTTGGTGTGAGTGTGTACTGTAATACTGCAGTACATGTCAGAGTTAGAGTGAGTGTGTACTGTAATACTGCAGTACATGTCAGAGTTAGAGTGAGTGTGTACTGTAGGACTCTGCAGTACCTTTAGGTTCTTCTTTAGGAGCTTTCTTTACGGGCTCAGCTTTTTCTTTGAGAACCTTCTCTTCTGCAAAGATAAATTATTTAAGTCAAGTATCAGTATCAGGAAACAAAACATGCAGGAAGTACTTTAATTACCTATTCTTAGAGAAAGTTTTATAAGGAGCTACTGCTACTGCTGTGTATATTGTATTTATATTACAATATTTGTTTTTTACTTACTGTACATACATTTGTTCAATTTGTGTTTTATTGATTCCAATCTCTTGCTATTTTTTATTGCTACTTATTTAGAAGTTTATTCAAATTTTTAAACATTTTTTTTTTATTCTGTGTTATTGTAATATAATGTGATGTGTGAGTTACTGCGTCCAAATAATTTCACTTGTGGATCAAGCACAAGTCTTCATCAAATGCTGCACTTTGTATCTTTTCTGATGGGAGGTCCGCCTGCTTGTCTCCATGGAGATGTTATTGCATTGCAAAGAATGTCCCACAGTATGGAAGGCATCTACCCATCCTTCTATCTATCCATCTGTCCATCCATCTATCCATCCATCATCCACCTATCCATCCATCCTTCTATTTATCCATCCATCTATCCATTTATCATCCATCCATCTATCATCCATCCATCTATCCATCTATCATCCATCCATCTATCCATCTATCATCCATCCATCTATCCATCCATCCTTCTATTTATCCATCCATCTATCCATCCATCATCCATCTATCCATCCATCCTTCTATTTATCCATCCATCTATCCATCTATCATTCATCCATCCATCTATCATCCATTTATCTATCCATCTATCATCCATCCATCTATCCATCCATCCTTCTATTTATCCATCCATCTATCCATCTATCATTCATCCATCCATCTATCCATCCATCCTTCTATTTATCCATCCTTTTATGTATCCATCCATCTATCCATTCATCTTTCTATTTATCCATCCATCTATCCATCCATCCTTCTATTTATTCATCCATCTATCCATCTATCATCCATCCATCCATCCATCCATCCATCCATCCATCCTTCTATTTATCCATCCATCTATCATCCATCCATCTATCCATCCATCCTTCTATTTATCCATCCTTTTATTTATCCATCCATCTATCCATCCATCTTTCTATTTATCCATCCATCTATCCATCCATCCTTCTATTTATTCATCCATCTATCCATCTATCATCCATCCATCCATCCATCCATCCTTCTATTTATCCATCCATCTATCATCCATCCATCTATCCATCCATCCTTCTATTTATCCATCCTTTTATTTATCCATCCATCTATCCATCCATCTTTCTATTTATCCATCCATCTATCCATCCATCCTTCTATTTATTCATCCATCTATCCATCTATCATCCATCCATCCATCCATCCATCCATCCATCCTTCTATTTATCCATCCATCTATCATCCATCCATCTATCCATCCATCCTTCTATTTATCCATCCATCTATCCATCTATCATCCATCCATCCATCTATCCATCCATCCTTCTATTTATCCATCCTTCTATTTATCCATCCATCTATCCATCTATCATCCATCCATCCATCTATCCATCCATCCTTCTATTTATCCATCCTTCTATTTATCCATCCATCTATCATACATCCATACATCCATCTATCCACCCATCCTTCTATTTATCCATCCTTCTATTTATCCATCCATCTATCCATCTATCATCCATTCATCTATCCATCTATCCTTCTTTTTATCCATCCATCCATCCATCATCCATTCATCTATCCATCTATCATCCATTCTTCCATCTATCTATCCATCTATCCATCTATCCATCCATCTATCTATCTATCTATCTATCTATCTATCTATCTATCTATCTATCTATCTATCTATCTATCTATCTATCTATCTATCTATCTATCTATCTATCTATCTATCTATCCATCTATGTTCATCTATCTCTCCGTCTATCTATCTATCTATCTATCTATCTATCTATCTATCTATCTATCTATCTATCTATCTATCTATCTATCTATCTATCTATCTATCTATCTATCTATCTATCTATCTATTCATCTATCTATCCATCTATTCATCTATCTCTCCGTCTATCTCTCCGTCTATCTATCTATCTATCTATCTATCTATCTATCTATCTATCTATCTATCTGTGTTGGACTGTGGTGGAAGATTACAGCGTCTCTGGGACTGACAGGGACCCGCTAATAATGATGATGATCCCTCACAGCACATTCACACAGGAGAGTGAAAGACAGGATGAACTGACGAGAGGGGAATCTGGGTTATTAGATGACAACTCTCCCACTTGACCCAGTGTCACCCTGTCACTCACCCATGGGCGGGTGCACTGCATAACTGTGCGGTGGCGCTTGTCCCCACGAAGGACACGATACAGGTCAGAGTGTATTTTTAGAAATAAAAACACCTGTATGGCACATTCCAGGCAAAGCAATAACATCGCCGTGACGGACAAGGAGTAGAGGAAAAGTACTACAACTACTACTACAAAAGCGATCCTTCCTCAGAGTCATATAACTAACTGAACTTACCTTTCTCCTCCTTGGACTTCTTTTTCTCTATTAGTTTTTCTGAAAAAGGAGAAAAAACAAATCATATTAGACATTTATCAGCCAGAATTGTAATTCATAACACGTCCACTACTCACAAAGCTCTGTGATTTTTTACTAGACAAAATGCCATGACATTTTTGGTTAAAGCAAATTTAGCACGAAGCATGTAACTGCAGTACCACCATTAGCCATTAGGAAGCGCTACAGTGCACTCCTACTGTTATTGAAAGCTGTACCTCTTCTCAGATCAGCTAATAGACGCTTCACGTGATCTAAATAATGTAACCATAGAACAATAAAACAATTAAGGACGACACAAATCACAAATGTTCATTCTTCCTCGGAGTGACATCGGAGTGACAAAGCTGACCTAATTAATGAACAATAGTCACGGCAGCTGCTGTTCACAGGATCAGTGCAAACAAAACAGAAGTAGGTTACATGTGGATACGTTTGGATTATTCTGTCTCCATCTGGATATGTGGTGCAGCCTGAATAATACATAGAGGGGTACTGATACTTTACAGCTTGGTGGTGTGGTACATTAATTAATTTGCTTAATCTGAGCTTTGTGTTAACAAAATCTAAACAGTTTTTCAGTCAGTCACTCTCACCTTTTTGCTGAAAATCAAACTTAAACAGGACCATAGAGATTGGTTTTGATCACAGGCGCCTGAAAATGCGCTGATTAAATCCATTTTGTATTTTTTCTTGAGTTTTCTGACTGTCTTAAAACTTTTTCAAGAGTGTTTGCTAATGACAGTGTGCATTGTGTCTCCTGTTGAACATTCTACCATACAGATACATGTAGGACACCACCAGCTCGGTGTCACTGAAAAGTTTCAGGGTGATCAGCTTTTCAAAATCAAAAACTGAGACACCCCCAGTCTGAGGTAGTTGGTAATAATAAAATTGTGAAACGATTGTGTAATTAAGGAAAACTGTTCTGCACTCGGCACTAACGTGAGTCAGTATAGTCACATTTACTTTGTGTTTTGGGCATTTTTAAGCAACAAGTGACAATTTATGCCTCTCTTTATTGTTGGCAGGGATCAGATTGGTCAAAAATAGGGACACCTGGGACATTTCTTGTATAAAACTGGGACAAATCAGAGGTTCTGGATAAATCCACTGAGACAGGGGACACAGGGCTCAAAACTGGGACTGTCCAGTCACCTGAGTCAGTATAAATATTCCATGTATCATTCATTTTTCAATATAAAACCAAAAATAAGAAATTGAAAAAACAGCAGTTTTCTCTTTATTTGTCTCCAAAACCAAAATAAAAAAATAGATAACGATTCGTTTTTTCAGTTTTCGATTTTGTGTTTAAATAAATACTGTAATGGAAAAAAAACAAATAACCGTCATTTCCCGTTTCTATGACATAAACTGCGATACCAGACTGAACCAGGACTAAAACAGGACTAAAAGAGCACTAAACCAGATCTAAACCAAGACTAAACCAGGACTGAACCAGTACTGACTGTCAGCGGCCGCTTAGACTGTTGGGTGATAAGGACTGAGACCAGGATAGAGACAGGGACCAGACAGGAACCAGGACCAGGAATGAGACTGGGACAGAGACCAGACCAAACCTGAGATCGGGACTAAGACCGGTTTAGTCCTGGCGTAGTCCTGGTTTAGTCCTGGCTTTAGTCCTGGCTTAGTCATGTCTTAGTCCTGTCTTAGTCCTGGTTTTGTCCTGGTTCAGTGCTGGTTTAGTCCGGCATCGCAGTTTAAGTCTCGGAAACGGCCGTTATCCGTTTTTTCATTTTGGTTTTGGAGATAAACAATGAAGAAAATATATATACTGTATATATATATATTTTTTTTTCATTTTCTTATTTTTGGTTTTATTTTGAAAAACGAATGAACAAATGATACACAGGTTATAAATGTTTACTACCCTCAATTACTTTATATTTTTTTACACAAATATTTTTATAATACTTCACCAGTATTCCAATAAGGACTTGTAGGCTAATAAAACATGGTACCTTATAAATGATTGACCAGCTATTTAAAGGAACTCTGTGCAACCTAGAGACACAGGTAGAACACCCCCAATGTGATGTTACTGCAATGTTTCAAATGCTAAGTACAATTATTTTAAGTTATTGTAATGCTCAAATTTGATATGAGATAGTTAGAGTAGGCTACCTTTCTTTACTGGAGCTTTCTCCTTCTCTTTAAGATCCTCCACTTCTGTAAGAGAAACACAGAGTCAGACATAGTACAAAAATTATATTCACTTATTTATGCTGCATCAGGCGTGTTACATGAGCTGCAAGATGTTAGTGAAGGTGACAGTTTAAAAGCGCTGTATATGATTTTTACTGAAAACATGAAAAACAAAACTAGTTCACTACACTACAGTTCGCAGTGGTTCAAAATTATTCCTCACTTACCTTGTGGATTCTGAGCATCCTAATTATTTATAAGTTTAAGAGTTTATAAGCACTTTTCAAAACTCTCAGGGACCAGAGTGGCGTTAAAACAACTAGCATGCTAATTACTACAAAAAAGCGCTTCATAATTAAATGCAGAGAGCACACAGCGGACTTATTTTGAGCTGCTTTGCCAATACATCTGTACTACTGTAGAGCAGGACAAAGTTTGATCAAATATGGGGAAAAATCAGGTCTTTAAATGAAAGTTATCTGAGCAAACTCTATCCAGATGGTATTCTCTTTCAAACAGTGTGGATGGTCTGAGCTGGCGGTGTGGTCAAAGCCATTCCAAAAGCAGCTTTAAGCTCATCTACTGTACGTCTGCACACAAGTTTAGGTTTACAGTTTGGTACCTTTCCTCATGCGGACAGGCCTGGGCTCTCCCTTTAACGCTGTTCAGTGACCAGGGAGAAAGGCATTTGATCATGTTTATAATGTTAATATAAGAAGAAAATATGGACTATATTCAGTGTTGGGAAGGTTACTTTTAAAATGTATTCCCCTACAGATTACAGATTACATACCCCAAAATGTAGTTTGTAACATAATCCATTAAATTACTTAAAGTGAGTAACGTAATCTGAATACTTTGGATTACTTGATTTTCTATAGAGAAGCAAAGATCAGGAAATCTTCACACAAGATGTTTTGTTTGCTAAAAGACAATTAAAAGCCCAGTCTTTACTTTTTACTTTACTTACTTACATATTAAAAATGGACCTGGTTTAGACCTAGTTTAGACCTGATTTTAGCCCCAGTTTAGATCTAGTTTAGACCTGGTTTAGATCTAGTTTAGACCTGGTTTTGGCCCCAGTTTAGATTTAGTTTAGACCTGGTTTAGTCCTGGTTTGAACCTGGTTTTAGTCCTGGTTTAGACCTGGTTTTAGCTCTGGTTTTGACCTGGTTTTAATCCTGGTTTACACCTGGTTTTAGCCCTGGTTTAGATCTAGATTAGACCTGGTTTAGATCTAGTTTAGACCTGGTTTTAGTCCTGGTTTAGACCTGGGTTCAGTCCTGGTTCAATCCTGATTTAGTCCTGGTTTAGACCTGGTTTAGATCTAGTTTAGACCTGGTTTAGATCTAGTTTAGACCTGGTTTTAGTCCTGGTTTAGACCTGGGTTCAGTCCTGGTTCAATCCTGATTTAGTCCTGGTTTAGACTTGGTTTTAGTCCTGGTTTAGTGTCCGGCAATGAGTGGAATTACCAAAAAAAAAAAAGGGATATAGCCCAAAATGTGAGAAACTGTAATCCAATTACCACTCATGGAAACAGTAACTGTAACCGAATACAGTTACTTATAATTTGTACTCTGATTACGTAACTCTGGTACATGTAATCTGTTACTCCCCAACACTGACTATATCTAATCAGTTTTTCTCACGATAATACACAAAATATGGACATTCAAGTGTATGTGTGTATGTGCAATGCTTTACCTTCTCTGATGGACAAAGGTTTGATTTCAGCTTCTATAGTAAAAGAAAACCACATGTTAAAAGTATGGACTTGATTACACACTTACCTGCTCATGTTTTAGTGTTTGGGCCATAAACACGTCTTAAAGGTTCTACGCTACAGGTCAAAAGTTTTAGAACACCACATGTTTTCCAGTTTTTAACTTTTTACTGTTGACCGAAACATATTCTAAACTTTTGATTCATGAAAGTGTCCAGCTTTGGCAGATAGAACAGCTGAACACACTCGTGGCTTGTTCTTTTTACGATAGAAATCAAATATTCTTCAGAAAGTTCTTCCCAAGTCTGTTGCAGAAGTTTCCATAAATGTGTGGCACTTGTAGGTTGCTTCACTCTTCTGTCCAGTTCATCCCAAACCAGCTCGATGGGGTTTAAGTCTGGACACTGTGCTGCTGGACACTCCATGTTTTCAATTTTAACATCTTGTTCTTTTTTCCTGAGGTAGTTTTGGCAGAGCTTGGACTTGTGTTTTGTTATTTATTTATTTATTTTTTAATCTTTTTTTAACCTCTGACTGTTCAGTTTTTACCTTTTTACCATTTCAAGCTCTTCATTGGACTTGCACGACTTGAATTGCAATAAATAACTAGAAAAAGTAGGATGTTCTAAAACTTTTCACTGGTACTGTATATTACACAATATTGACTCTTGTGAGCTTTAAGCCATATTTTTATGTTGTTATTGCCTCAAAAACATATCTAGACTTGCATTTTGTTTCATTCACGCATGTTTAAGTAACCCTTTATTAGTCTATCTACATTTCCAAAGCACCAAAATGATCTGTTCCACCTTGTGATGTCATGAAGCTGTAGTTTTCCAGTTAGTAACTACATTTTACCTTTAGTTCAGAAGAGACTGACAATTCCACATCTGAAATTATCCAAATGATTCTAGTGATGATATGGAACAGAGTGTGGAACAGTTTGAGAAAAGAATTTAGCCTAAATAAAATGGTATGTTTTTGAGGAAGAAATAACATTCAGAAAATATGAGAATATGTTGAACGGTTACAAGGTCCAGTAAGCTGCCAGTCTGGAATTAGCTAAAGTTCTTATTAGTGCAAAGCTGGCAATGTCTGGTTGTGAATGGTTGATGAATTGGAAAAACTATCTATTACACGTTTCTCACATGCTACACATGTCCTACGTTACACAAAAAGGATTATCGTGAGCTTTAATCCTGTTATAATGCTGCTACCTCATCAAAAACACCCCAGAAGTTGTGTTTTGTTTCATTCACATATGTCTAAATAATCCGTTATTGTGAGTCTGACTATATCTCCATAGCTCAAAATGAAGTTAATTTTCAAATTAACAGCGACTTTTTGACCTTTGGTTCAATAGAGTTTGGCAATTCCAGGTTCGAAATGATCCAAATGATTCTAGTGAAGGTGTACGGAGTTTAAAAACACATTGGAGGCTTCAGATTGTTTTGAGAAAAGAACTCAGACTAAATATGCAGGATTTAAACATGAATGAAACAAAACACAACTCCAGGTCTGTTTGTGATGAGGAAACATTATAACATAGATCAGAAAATAGCGTCATATGGGCCTTTAAACAATATGCGAGCTCTCTGCATATTGTTCTGTACTGCATAGGCTACTGCAGAGAACTGTGTACCTTTCTTGTGAACAGCTAATGGCCGTTTGACTTTGGAAACAGGTGCTACGATAAGAGATACAGAACACCTTTAACTAACAACCTATGCAGCGTTACACAATACTTGCCAGATTGCAGTATTTATTAAGTAATTACCTTTGTGTCTGAGTACCGCTCTGATTTTCTCTTTTGGTCTCACCAGCACTAAGTAACAATAACAGTTTTTTTGGTTGTTTAATTACCTTAAAAAAAAACAAAAAAAAAAAAACAGTCAGACTTACCTTTCTTTATCGGCTGTATCTTCACTTTTTCTTTGAATAGAGACTCGTTTTTGGCAGGAGCTTCAGCTTCTGCAAAAAAAAAAAAGGTATCAATTGAATTCGAGCTAAAAAGTGGCGTACTGTGGCTTTAATCATGATACAGCTGTGTTCATATTGCTGTTAGTGTAACTCACCTTTAACTACTGGGGCTACTTTGGTCTTTTTGGAAACAGGTTCTGAAAACAATTATTTTCACATTAAAAATACATTATTATTGAAGGAAATGTTTTGGAAAATTGTGAATTCCTAAAAACATACCAGGCTTCACAGGGGCGGCTTTTACTTTGTCTTTGGGAGCTTTGACCTCTGCAACGAAACAGAAAACAGTTGTACAGTTCAGGTAAGTTGAGGTAGAATGAGGAGCCCCCCTCAAATATTTTTAATGCAAGAAAATTTAGGGAGCATTAGCTTTTTTTTTTTTTTTTTTTATCAGCCACGTCAATAGGTGGGGAAAAAAATGCTGTTGCTGCAAAGAAAAAAAAAGATGAGAAAAACATTTTTAAGTTGTTGGTGCAAGAAAAAAAAAATGAAAAATTTAGATTTATTTATTTATTTATTTATTTATTTTTTTAAGAAAAAAATAAAAATAAAAAATTAATTTGAAAATTGAGCCCAAATGACACGCCTTTTTTTTTTTTTTTTTTGCTTGCCGCTCGGGGCTTCCGTATCATGATGTTCCACAGTATGGCTTTAAAAATATCTTGTATTTATGCTAAGATTTTATGTTGCTTCTCCACAGATCAGGCGTGTATACCTGATGGGCCCCTTGTACCAGAAAAGTTTCATACCGTGACTTTACAATAGGTATTTATTTAGAAGATTTAAAATCAGGAAAGAAATGCACAAAAAGTTGATGGTGCATGAACTTTCAAAACACAGAGGAGCTGAGATAACAACAGTGATAGGAGTGATAAGAAATATGGCATTTTGGAAGCTAAAGAGTGAAATTATTAAAGATAAGAAAATTCAAGTTTTATGTCTGAAACAATTGAAAAGCTAAGAAAAACTCTAAATATTCCATTACTGTGCACTTACCTGTTTTTGTGACGTTCAGATGTTCCTTCTTCACCACGGACGCAACTTCCTTCTTGACTACCTGGATTCTACGAACTGTCCTATGCCGTGGAACATCTACAAACGAAACCAAAATACTTTAAAGAGTACTTTCAAAACTAGCCTACATCTCAACCTACAGCCCACCTTTAGTCTTTTTGGGCTCCTTCTCGTCTTCCTTCGCCTTTTCCTTGGTAGGTTTCTTCACTTCTTTCTCTTCTTTGGGTGGTTTCTCTTCTTTTGGTTCTTTTACCTTTTCTTTGGAGACCTTCTTCTCTTTTAGCTCCACAGATGGGATGATCTTCATTTCTTTTTTCTCTTTCTTTTCTTTGGGCACCTCTTTGATTTCTGCTGGGATTTCCTTTTTGTCCTTGGTTGGTTCCTTTTCTTTCTTTTCTTTTGGGGATTTCTTCACCTTTTCCTCCTTCGGTTCATCTTTAGGAGGTGCAATTTCCTTGACTTTTTTCTTCTCCTCTTTGGAAGGTTCTTTGGGGACTTCTTTCTCTTTGTGTTTCTTGTCCTCTTTCTTTTCTTTAGTAGGTTCCTTCTTTCCCACTTTTTTGTCTTTGGGAATTTCTTTTGGAACCTTCTTTACTTCTTTGTCATCTTTTGGTTTCTTTTCTTTCTCTTCTTTGACAGGTTTCTTATCAGCTTTTGTAGGTTCTTCCACTTTTTTCTTTTTCTCTTCCTTGGGTTTTTCTTTTTCCAATTTCTTCTCTTTCTTTTCTTGAGGTTTCTTTATTTCCTCAGTGACATTTTTAAGAGGCTGTTCTTTTTGAACTTTGGAAGGTTCCTCAGCTTTCTTCTCTTTGGGTTTCTCATCAACTATCTTCTTATGTCTGCGAAGTCCCTTTTCTTTGGGTTTTGGAACTTCTTTAATATCTTTGGAAGGCTCCTTGGCTTTTTTGTCTTCAGAAACCTTCACCTCCTTATCTGCCACTGGTTTCTTCTCAGGTTTGTCCTCTTTTGGAAGTGGCTTTTCCTCCTTTTTATCCTTCTTTTCTTTGGGTTTCTTGATTTCTTCTTTGACATCTTTAGAGGGTTCTGCTTTTGCAACTTTTAGAGGTTTTTCCTTCTTCTCCTTGGTTTCTTTTGGAGGCTCTTCCTTTGCTGCCCTCTCCTCTTTGGGTATCTTCTTTTCCTTCTCTTTTAGAAGGACTTTCTTTTCTTTAGGTTTCGTTGTTTCCTCTGTAACATTTTTAAGAGGTTGTTTCTTCTCAGCTTTAGGAAGTTCCTCAACTTTTTTCTCTTTGGGTTTCTCCTCAACTATCTTCTTGTGTCTGCGAAGTCCCTTTTCTTTGGGTTTTGGAACTTCTTCTTTCACAATTTTAGGAGGTTCCTCAACTTTTTTCTCCTCCTTGGGTTTCTCTTTTTCCAGTTTCTTCTCTTTTATAAGGACTTTCTTTTCTTGGGGTTTCTTTGTTTCCTCTGTAACATTTTTAAGAGGTTGTTTCTTTTCAGCTTTAGGAAGTTCTTCAACTTTTTTCTCTTTGGGTTTCTCCTCAGCTATCTTCTTGTGTCTGCGAAGTCCCTTTTCTTTGGGTTTTGGAACTTCTTCTTTCACAATTTTAGGAGGTTCCTCAACTTTTTTCTCCTCCTTGGGTTTCTCTTTTTCCAGTTTCTTCTCTTTTAGAAGGACTTTCTTTTCTTGGGGTTTCTTTGTTTCCTCTGTAACATTTTTAAGAGTTTGTTTCTTTTCAGCTTTAGGAAGTTCTTCAACTTTTTTCTCTTTGGGTTTCTCCTCAGCTATCTTCTTGTGTCTGCGAAGTCCCTTTTCTTTGGGTTTTGGAACTTCTTCTTTCACAACTTTAGAAGGTTCCTCAACTTTTTTCTCCTCCTTAGGTTTCTCTTTTTCCAGTTTCTTCTCTTTTATAAGGACTTTCTTTTCTTGGGGCTTCTTTGTTTCCTCTGTGACATTTTTAGGAGGCTGTTCCTTTTGAACTTTGGAAGGTTCCTCAATTTTCTTCTCTTTGGGTTTCTCCTCAGCTATCTTCTTATGTCTGCGAAGTCCTTTTTCTTTGGGTTTTGGAACTTCTTCTTTCTCAATTTTAGAAGGTTCTTCTGCCTTTTTCTTCTCCTTGGGTATCTCCTTTTCGTGTTTCTTTTCTTTTGGTTCTTTGGAAACATCTTTAGGAGCCTCTTCCTTTGCTTTGATCTTTTCTTCAGGTACCTTCTTGTCTAGTTTGAGGTCTTTCGGAAGTTCCACCACAACCTCTCTCATGGGTTTCTTTGTGGGCTCTTTGGTTTCTTTCTTCTCTTTAGGTTTCATTTTCTGAGGCTTGATGTCTTTAAAAGCTTTCTCCTTCTTGGCCTCTTTGACCTTAGGAGCTTCCTTCACGTCTTTCTTTTCTTTGAGTTTCTTTTCTTCTTCTTTGGATGGTGTCACCTCTTCTACAGAAGGTTTCTTCTCTTTTGGGGCCTTCTCTTTAGGAGGCGTTACTTCTTCAGTAGCCTCTTTTTCAGGCTTCTTTTTGGGTTTTTCCTCTTTGGATACTTTGATATCCTTTTCCTTCTTTTCTTTGGGTTTCTTCATCTCTTTTGTTGGAGGATGGATTTCTTTTGGAGGCTCCTTGGATTCTTTCTTCTCTTTGACAGGTGTTACCTTCTTCTCATCTATTGAAGGCTCTTTTGTTTTAGGAAGCTTGTCGTCAACCTTCTTTTTGGAGAGTTTGATGTCCTTCTCTTTCTTTTCCTTGACCTTGAGAGGCTCCTTTGCTTCTTTCTTTTCTTTAGGTTTCATCTTTTCCATCTTTGGCACTTTGAGAGATTCCTTTGGTATTTTTTCCTCCTTCACTTCTGGTGCTTTCTTTTCCACCACTTCTGCTGCAGGAGTGGTTATGTTTTTGAACTCTTTGGGAATCTTCTTTGGTTCCTTTTCTTCTTGTTTGGGCTCTTTGGATTTCTTAACCTCTTTTGGTTCTTTTTTAATAGGTTTCTTCTCCTCCTTTTCTTTGACGAGAGGCTCTGCTTTGGCCTTCCTTTCTTTGAGTTGTTTCTTATCTTTGGGAGGTTCCTTTTCTTTTTTCTTGTCTTCTTTTGGAAGTCTCTTGGGTTCTTTTGGTTCTTTGAGCTTGACTTTGTCTTCCGCCTCTTCTTTGGATTTTATCTTGTCAGCCTTTTCTTTTTTCTCTTTGGTAACTAATTTGTCTTCTTTTAGATCCCTCTTCTTCTCCTTTTTGTCCTTTGAGGGTTCCTTTACCGGTGTTTTGGGTGGAGATGGTTCTTCCTTTTCTGCCTCTTCTTTCTTAATTGCTTTTGTTTCAGCTGGTTCCCTTTTCTCTGGCTTTTCCTCTTTATGAAGTTTGAGGTCTTCTTTCTCCACCTCCTTTGTTTTTGAAGGCTTCTTTTCTTTCTCTTCTTTGGGCTGTTCCTTATGTTTCAAAAGTTTCCTTATTAGGCTGATCTTTCTAGAACGCCTCTTGTCCTCCTTTACTGGCTTTTCTTTTGGGGCTTTCTCAATTATGGTTTTATTTGTAGGTTCTTCTTTGGGTTCCTCAGGAGTTGGGGGAGTCTCCTTCAGATGTTCCTTCTCCTTTTTGGCTAGTTTCCTTTTGGATGGTTTCTTTTCTTTTTCTAATTTAAGGGATATGGCCTCTTTTTCTTTAGCTTCTTTCTTCCTCAAAGATTTCTTAGATTCGGGTTCTTTTTCGGAAACCTCTTCATCTGAAACAGAATGGGAAACATTGTAATATGGTCAATTTCATGATTTAATTTAATTTAATTTAACTAAATTTAACTGTCAGATTGCAGCTTTCTTTTGTGGTTTATGGATAATGTTTCTGTGATTACTAGGCATATCCACATGCAACAAAAAATGGCACAAAGTTCACAGTCTTATCTCATAGCACAAACAACAAAAATGAAATAATTTTAACCCAATAGTTTTAGAAAGTGGTGCCATTATTCAGTAAGGTGAAAGGACTTTCAGCCATGAAATGAGTATGGCAAGTTTGTGGAGCCAAACAAGTCATGATAAGGTTTGTGGATCATAAATTGGAACAAAACAGTACAATTATAGAATGTAAACAAAACGGCATATAAAGGTTCATGGGTCATCTGCATGTCCCAAAACAAACCTATACCTTTCTTAGGCTTCGTTAAGACATAGCCGGGTATGTTGAGAAACAAATATTTCCCTCCCTCCATTCTCCAAAATAACATCATGCACATAGCATTGTTTTCAAAAAAGTTTTAATTTACATCAACCCGCATAAATACTCCATCGAGCTCCATCGTAACTACACCAAACCTCTGGGGGGCACCTGGATTAGATTCAAACCGGCAGCATTCATTTCATTACAGTTGTAAGGATCACTCAAAAATATCTTGAAAAATGTGCATTAGTGAGTGGGCTCGCCTCTCCACAGATCTATTAAAGAAGTGGCAAAGTTGCTGATCTCCGAGCCTCATTTCTCTCTGGTCGTGGATATGAAACATCAGCTGTGTGTGCAAATGCAAACACATGAAAAGTGTGCGACTGCTGCTCTGAATGCTCCATTATCATCAAAGTAAAAGGGAAACACTGGTCTCACTTTTAGTATGTCAACTCTGTTTATCTAATTTTAAATGTAAACGTCGAACTGTAGTTTTCCAGAATCTCCACTCTAGCCGGAGTTTTTAGAAAGATTTGTTTTTAGAGGCGAATTTGCTGTTTGCATGTAAAAGATGTGTACAAATGAAGGAAATGTCTCGTTTTTAAAAATACCCGTGTATGTGTAAATGGGGCCTTAAGAATGATGTCAGTATTCTCTGTACCTTTGTCAGGTTTCCCCTCCACAGGTCTTTCTTTGCGAGCGTCTCTTCGTCGCCTGTGGGAGAGGATGTGCAGCCTCCTTTTCCTCCCTGGTTCGGTCTTAAGCTTCTCGCTGTTGTTGTTGTTTTCGTCGTGGTCGTCCACGGTGTCTGAGAAGTCCTCCTGCTCCACGGCTGCCAGGACTGGAGCTGCCTCTTCCTCCTTCTCTTCCTCTGCTTCCTCGCTGATGTTCTGGGGCTTTACAGCTAAAACATGTTCCACTGCAGGTTCAGCAGATGGTTCCTCCTCCTCCTCAGCAGAGGGTGGTTCCACAGCGTCAACCTTTACTGCCTCTTCTTCACCCTCTTCCTCATCCTCTTTCTCCTCCTCTTCTGCAGGTGGTGGCGTCACAGTGTCAACCTTAACTGCCTCTTCATCTTCTTCCTCCTCCTCCTCTGCAAGTGATGGTTCTTCTTCCTCCTCCTCTTCCTCTTCTTCAACAGCTAAAGGCTTCTCTGCTTCTGCCTCCTCCTCTTCCTCCTCCTCCTCAGCAAGTAATGGTTCCATTGCCTCAACCCTCACTGCCTCCTCCTCCAGTTCCTTTTCCTCCACTTCCACAGGTGATGGCTCTGCTTCCTCGCCCTCTTCCTCCTCCTCTTCCTCCTCAGCAGCTGGTGGCTCTGCAGTTTCAACCTTCACGGCCTCTTCTTCCTCTTCCTCCTCCTCTTCCACTGGTGATGGTTCAACAATGTCAACCTTTACTGCCTCTGCCTCCACCTCCTCTTCCTCCTCCTCTACAGCTACAGCCTCCTCTTCCTCCTCCTCTTCCTCCACAGGTGATGTTTCTACTGTATCAGCTTTCACAACAGCTTCATCCTCCTCAATTTCTTCAGGAGTGATGGCAGGTTCAATTTCCTTCTCCTCCTCAGATGTTATTTTCTCCTCTTCCTCCTCTTCCTTCTCCTCCTCCTCCTCTTTAGTAGTTATTTCCTCTTCCTCCTCCTCCTCCTCCTCCTCTTTGGTAGTTATTTCTTCTTCAGTTGTTGTTACTTCTTCTTGCTTTTCTTGAGGCGCTTCCACTATGTCTGCTGGCAGTTCTTCCTTCTTTTCCTCCACTGTGTAACAAAAAGAATCATTTTAGTTTTGGAAAAAGGATTTCACGGAATCTGTTTCAACCTTTGGACTTTGCATAAATGTGAATACCTTGTTCGCCAACACATGCTGGACAGATAAGCCACGAAAGCGTTTTTGGTTTCTGAAGCTTCCAACACAGCCTCTTCCACCACCTTCATGGGCTCCAGAGAGACGTCAGGCAGGATCCCTGAAATCACAAATACATGAATGCAAGCACTCGACAAGGCCAGTCAGCGCATTATATATTTGCATACTAATCACAAATGCAAATAATTGATGAGCATTTTAAGCATAAATTATTTTTCAATTACCGTATTTTTCACACAGTTTTTTCATTGTTTGGGTGTTTCCTCCGACTTATACTCTGGTGCAACTTATATATTAAAATCTTTACACTGACAGCCGCGAGAGGCTCTAGACTTGTATGTCAGTATCTGCTGCTCCTATTACTCCTGTACCACTGTCACTTGGGGCCCTACAACACATGTCTCCTGCATGTGTCCTGCTGCAAGTAAGGAAATATTCAGCCGATAACAGTAATTGAGCAGCAGAAAGAAAGTTTGGAGTGAGCGAGAAACTTGTGAGTGACTGGCAGAAAGTGGGGATGGAGAACACAGCTTCACGGTAACCGGGAGTTTGTGCCATGCAACTTTCCTGGAAGTCATTGGATGGATCGACAAAGCCTGGACTTCAGTGACAACCAAAACCATCCTGTCAGGATTCAGAAAGGCCGGAATAATTCTAACTGGAACTGATGCTGAGTCTGGGGAAGTGGCACTCCGTTTACCTCCAGAGGTCACGGAGTGGCTCAGAAGTGACAGCGAGGATGAAGAATTCAGTGGATTTAGTGATTTGGAGTGAGATGGAGGGTTTGGTCAACTTAATTTGTTCTGTTGTTTATGTTATATTTATCTGAAGAACTGTTCATATGTGATGTTAACAGTCTGTTGTTCTCTGTTCTATTATTATTACTATAACTTGCCTTTCAAGATAAAATGTCAGTTCCTGGTCTCTGATTTTATCAAATAAATTTCTCTCAAAATGTGCAACTTATGTATGTTTTTTCTTCTTCTTTATGCATTTTTTGGCTAGTGTGACTTATAGTCAGAAAAACACAGTAAGCCATTTTTTTGTTTTCAAATGCAGCAGTTCTTGTATTATGTCATATGTTGTTCTAAAAATCCCAACAGCACAGCAGATCTGGGCAGTTTATGCATATTTCCTTTGGAGACTAACCTTTGTTTACATTAGGGACAACATGACCACAGGTAACTTTTTAGTCACATGTCTGGCATTCTCCATTGACTTTAGAACTGAAGTTTATTTATCTTGCTTCAAGTTTGCGTTATAATTAACCAAATCATTGAAGTTGAACATACTGTACCTTGTTCACCCATGAAGGTCGTGGAGATGTAGTCACCGAGCGAGCTCATTTGTTCTTTGGTGACGTCGGCTGTCGTCCTCAGAACTGACAAGGGACTGAATCCCACAGCTTCCATCACACCTGGACACCAAAGAAGAAACTTATTTTTAATTTACTATATCAACCACCACTACTACTGCGACTACTACTTAATTAGACTACCACTACCATGACTACCATTACTACCTCTGCTACCACTAAAAGTACTACAACTATGTCAAAAGCATCACTCACCTCCAACAGTGTCCAGAATAATGTCCAGGACAGAGCAGAGGACTCGCTGGATGTTTGATGTGATTCCGCTCACAAACTCATTGGTGACGGTGAAGGCGCTTCTTCCAATGACCACAGGGTCCATAAAGCTCAGGTCGATGGTTCCTGTGAATAAAAACACATTTCAGTCATTTCATTTACCGTGGCATGTAGCTTAAGATACAACTGAAACAGTATGCAAGGTTTTAAATTTGATAAACTTGACTAAAATACAAGGTAAACATGTTCAAAATGTCACTTTTACTTTTACCCAGCGCCTGCAGCCAATCGTACTGGAGGTTCTGAGCTTTTACCTGAGGTTTACTCTTTCTTATAAATAAACTTGAAAGGGCTATTTAGGCTATATTATATATTTGAGACCAACCTTTAGTGATGTCCAGAATGCAGTCTACTATGAAACACAGCTTATCCTGAATGTAACCCACCACTCCATCCACAGCGTCATTGGTAACGGTGAATGCACTCCGCCCGATCACCACAGGGTCTATAAAACTAACGTCTGTAGTTCCTGCAAAAACAAATAAAACACTTATTTATATAGTAACCCCAGCAAGTATAGGGTGAAAAAAGTGTGTAACATTGCGCATTCTCACGTCAGTCATAATTTGAGAGACTTCTGACGTTGTGTTTTTTTGTTTATGGTCTTGCAAACGTGGATTTTGGCAAAACAAATGACAATGTATGCTCATCTTTACTGTTGGCAGGGATCAGATCAGTCAAAAATTGTTATAGTCCTGGTTTAGACTTGATGTAGTCCTGGTTTAGTCTTAGTTTAGTCCTGGTTTGGATCAAATTGGTCAAAAATAGGGACATTTGGGACATTTCTTGTATAAAACTGGGACAAATCTGCTGGGACGAGGACACAGGACTCCACACTGGGACTGTCCCGGGCAAATAAGAACGTCTGGTCCCCCTAATCAAGTACAAAAGAAATTGAAATCCAGTTGTACCTTTGACCACGTCCAGAAGAGAGTCTACGATGGAACAGAGCGCCCCCTGGATGTTGGCCATGACACCAGATATGAAGTCATTAGTCGCAGTGAAGGCTCCTCGGCCTATCACCACCGGGTCTAAATAACTTATGTCCAGTTTTCCTACAAGAGGGATGACATTTTAAACATTTAACTTCAGAAAAACTGCACTATAATGTAATTTATTTTTTACAGTTACAGCAGTAGGCCTATGGGGTTTAGTGCTACGGTAGCCTATTTATTGTAACAACCACATCATGGTACAATATATTATATCATTGATACTTTTCAGTGACATTTTGCTGGGGGGAAGATATAGCATGTAGTTCTATAGAAGAATGTTCAGCAGCATTACCATGGTGACACAGTGTAAAGTCTAATATTTTTCTAAATGACCTGAAAACTCATGGAAAAATACAAATTGGATGTTAACAGCACCAGAACTGAAGATATAAACTCTTAAATCTATCAGAAAATGACTTGAAAGTATTGAAATGATCTGTCCATGCCGCAAGATAATTTTACTTGACAAGTTATCTTAAAATAAATGACTTCTAGACTAGAATTAATCAGTCTCTGGTCTAGTAAGTAGATAATAAATCTGAAAACAAGATGAATATATTGATGATATAAGTTTTAAAATCTTGGTCAAATCAGAGAAATTTGCAGTGTGATCAATACGAACGTTCATTATTTAGAAGCACAAATCAGCTCACCTGTTATAGTTCTATTTAAGTCTGTACTTTCTGGTAAGATTGTGTTTACAAAGCTAAAATAACGTCTAAATTCAGTCACAGAACTTCAGACAGCTTTAGTTAGCTTCACCCCACCTCTGGAAATGTTGATGCCACCAGCCGCAAAGTATCAGTGTCCAAGTATTTATGGCTCGCTCTCAATTTACGGCGAGCGGACCCTTCCCTTTTAAAGACCGCAGACGGTTCTTGAGACTGACCTTTGTGTATGTCCAGTACTGTGTCCGCTACGTAGTCCGCCACAGCACACAGTCTCTCCTGGACAGTGTCCCCCACCTCACTCATGAACTCATCTGCGGTGTGGAACGCTCGACGCCCAATCACCACAGGGTCCACGTAACTCAGATAGAAGACTCCTGAGGGTAAAACAGGAAATATAAACAAGAATATTCATACTACTACTACTACTATTCTACTACCACTTATACTTTGTTCTTTCACCAGCCACTTAACTGATAAAACAGCCACAAATTTTAAGTTAGAAGGAAATTTATATTGTTCTCTGAGTATCTCCTGCTTGTCTAGGGTGACCAGATTTTCAAAAATAATAATAAAATTGTGAAACGAGTGGTAATTAAGGAAAATTGTTACGCAGTCGGCACTAATGTGAGTCAGTATATTGTCACATTTTCTTTGTGTTTTGGTCGTTTTTAAGCAGCTTTTCTGTATTTTACCTCAACAAATGACAATGTCTGGTTCTCTTTTCTGTTGGCAGGGATCAAATTTGTCAAAAATAGGGACACTTGGGACATTTTTTGTATAAAATTGGGACATATCAGTGGCTTTGGATGAAATCTGCTGGGACAGGTGACACAGGGCTGAAAACCGGGACTGTCCCGGGTAAAAAGGGACGTCTGGTCACCCTACTCTTGTGTCTATTGAGGTAAGTTTAACGCCATACTGTGGAACATTTCAGGCAAAGCAATATCTTCTCCATGGAGACAAGCAAGTTACGGACCGTCTACCAGGAAAGTGTCATAGTGTATCTTGAAGTAGTTTAGAACAATTAGAGAACTAAAATTAGGTAGTAGCTTTTTATAAATATGATATTATTAGTGAGCAAAAATTTACGAACAGATGGATTTCGTGTAACATCCCCTCTCTAAGAATTTTTTTTTCTTCTTAAATGCCTTGAAATTACACTAGAGCTTGTCAAAATGTTCGCAGATGTGTAAGTTTGTCATAAAGAGTCCTGAAAATGAAAGATCATCTCATTGCTTCACCAGATTTTGAATTTGAAATGACTGTTTTTTTTTTTTTATGAATTTCCGTTGATTAAGTTTATATAATTCACCCTTTACATCTTCAGCCCACATATTATTGATGGATGGACAGAGAGACAGACAAAATCCTGATCTTACCCTCCTCATCTGAGAAATATTGTACAAATCCATCTTTGGCGTGTGCTATTTCCTCGGCTGCATAAGTGGCCGCTGCCATCGGGTCACTTAAGTCAGGCGCACATTCTAAACACAAATACAAACATTCAGTTATTTAAATATTCACTGCAATGTTTTTTGTGTGTAATCATATAAAACCATAACAGGAACTTACCTTGGAATTTATTAATTAGACTTGTTACTTCGTCCACAGCGTCGGTTACTGCTTGGACAGGGTCACTGACAATTTGCTGAATGTCTAAAAAAAAGAGTGAAATAAACAATTAAATCAGTGAAAACATTATTCTGGCGTTTGCTGCATTCACCATCTCATATTTATCACCGATGGTCATGAGCTCTGGGTAATGACCGAAAGGACAAGATCGTGGATACAAGCGGAATGAGTTTCCTCCACAGGGTGGCTGGGCGCTCCCTTAGAGATAGGGTGAGGAGCTCAGTCACACGGTATGAGCTTGGAGTAGAGCCGCTGCTCCTCCACGTCGAGAGAAGCAGCTGAGGTGGCTTGGGCATCTGTTCCGGATGCCTCCTGGGTGCCTCTCTTGGGAAAACCAAGAGAGGCGCCCAGGCCCTTTCTTCAGGGAAAACCCAGAAGACTCTGGAGGGACTATGTCTCTGGGCTGGCCTGGGAATGTTTTGGGGTCCCCCCGGTGGAGCTGGAGGAAGTGTCCGGGGTGAAGGAAGTCTGGGACTGCCGCCCCCATCCCCCAGATGGATGAATGTATCAAATATTTCCCATGTGTTTTGTCCCAGTATAAATAGATATATATTGTACAAGCAGCTCTTAAGGTTAAAATGACATAACAAGCTGTGTGCTCTCTTCATCTAATTTTAAAATATTTTATCATCAGAAAATCAGAAAGTGCAGGGTTAGAATGCTAGTTGTTGTTAGCATTACCGTTATGGCAAAACTACACTCTAGTCTCTGAAAGTTGTGAAACGCGCTTATTAACTCATCTCTGTGAATAATGATTTAAAATATGTATATACATCGGCGCATATCAGTACTGGAGCTGATTAGTATCCTGTCCTTAATAAACAGAAGTATTTGTTTGTATTTCAGTCGTACTCACCAGGTACAGTTTTGTATTCTACAAAGTCGAACATGACCACTCCCACAGTGATCCAGCAGAGCAGGGCAGCCAGGGCCACCACGAGCTCCACAGAGAGGCGCAGGGTCTGCAGCAGCCCGAGGACCCGCGAGCGCAGGGTGGGGGCCGCGTTGGGGTCCGCTCGCCTGGGTGGGCTCCGGGACACGCCGTTTGACCCATTGGCTCTGGAGGCCCTCGCTCGGGCTCCTGCGGGAAACACAACACATGATTCACTGTTTATATCTTGTATTATTTGTTTATTGCTCTGTTGAATATATTGATATGTGCTCCTGAAAAGTGCTATATAAATAAAATGTATTGTTATCATTATTATATAGGTTTATTTACATTTTACACACTGTTTATAATGAACTGTTTTTCATTGGTCCATAGTGTACTTCTACACAATAGTCTATAAAATTATTTTATACCGTGGAAGTAAAAGTATACTTTGGTTTGGTTTGGTTGTGTATAGTTTTGATATTTTTAGGGCAGGTCTGTATATTTTAAATAAACTTCACCATGCTTGGACAAAACATATAAACATCTGCCACATGATGTCAGTATAAACACAAAGAGACTGAGTATAACATTTAGAATGATAACAGGAGGGATTGAGCTACTACTATTTATTACTACTACTACTACTACTACTACTACTACTACTACTACTACTACTACTACTACTACTACTACTACTACTACTACTACTACTACTACTACTACTACTACTACTACTACTACTACTACTACTACTACTACTACTACTACTACTACTACTACTACTACTACTACTATACTACTACTATCACTATCACTACTACTACTACTACTACTACTACTACTACTACTGCTATTACTACTATTACTACTACTAAGACTACCATTACTACCATTACTACTACTACTACTACTACTACTACTACTACTACTACTACTACTACTACTACTACTACTACTACTACTATTGCTATTACTACTACTAAGACTACCATTACTACCATTACTACTACTACCACCACCACCACCACTACTACTACTACTACTACTGTTACTACCACTACTACTACTACTACCATTACTACTACTACTACTATTACTACTACCATTACTACTACTATTACCTTTACTACTACTACGACTACTACCACCATTACCACTACTACCACTACCAGTACTACTACTACTACTACTACCATTACAACTTCTACTACATACTACCACCACCACTACTACTACTACTACTACTACTACTACTGCTACTACCATTACTACTTCTACTACATACTACCACTATTACTACTACTACTACCACTACTACCACTACTACTACCACTACTACTACTACTACTACTACTACTACTACTACTACTACTACTACTACCACTACTACCATTACTACTACTACCACTACCACTACTACTACTACTACTACTACTACTACTACTACTACTACTACTACACTACTACTACTACTACTACTACTACTACTACTACTACTACTACTACTACTACTTACTACTACTACTACTACTACTACTACTACTACTACTACTACTACTACTACTACTACTACTACTACTACTATTACTACCATTACTACTACTATTATTACTACTACTACTACTACTACTACTACTACTACTACTACTACTACTACTACTACTACTACTTACTACTTACTACTACTACTACTACTACTACTACTTACTACTACTACTACTACTACCAGCATTACTACTACTACCATTACTATTCCTACTACTATTATCACTACTACTACCACCACCATTACCACTACTACCACTACCATTACTACTACTACTACCACCATTACTACTACTAGTACTACTACTACTACTACCACCATTACTACTACTAGTACTACTACTACTACCACCATTACTACTACTACTATCACTACTAGTACGACCGTTATTAATACCACCATTACTACCACTACTAATATCTCCTCCACCACTACTACTACTACTACTACCACTACCACTCTAACCACTACCATCATTACTACCACTACTATTACTACCACTACCACTACTACCTCCACCACTATCATCTTGCACGTTCCAAGTGTTGACCTGCACACATTGCGGGATAGGGCCAGTGTCTTGTTATACAACCCAATAGGCCGTGAATAGTTACTGACAGAAGTACTTTGTGTTCTCCTCTGCTGTGGACAGACAAGTACAAGTAATTGTTCTTGATGCCTGAATTATCTCATCGCTCTTACATAACACACCTGCACCTGCGGAAACATGCATCTATCATCTGAACCATAACTATAATCGGTTTAATCATGTGTCACTCAAGCATTGTCAGAACCATAGAGCTGACACAGTGTGACATTAAACAGCTCGACTTTACATTTATTCAATCACAGGTGCTTTTATAGTTCAAAAATATTATGCAATGATGGAGGCAACTGGAGGAAAAATTTAACATAATGTGATTTCAATGGGAAAACTGGAATTCACTTCAGACTAAAATCACAAAATCAGAAAAATCAAGGGAAATTTCGCAAATGAAAATCACCCGGGTACATGTGAGTGACATTAGAGACTACTTTTAAAAACATTTACAATTGTCTTTTATGTTATTTGTTAAATTAAGAAGCGATTACGATAAACACCAAGCATTTTTGACAAAGATTTTGAGGTTTTACTGAACAAATTCTTACTGAAAAGTTGAACCCACTACAGTTTCTCACTTCATCTACAGCAGGGGTGTCAAACTCAAATTCACAGAGGGCCGAAATTTAAAACTGGGACTAAGTCATGGGCCAAGCTAAATATTTATTGAAAAATTTCATCAACATTTGCATGTTTTCTCTTCTTTCGAGATATGTAATGTTAAACCTTTTCTTATTAAAATACATGTTTAATAATAGTTTTGCTTAAACATTGAACCCAGAACAAGCATAATATAAAATAATAACAAAATTTTTAAATAAATAAAGTCTCTATATCTGTAATCTGTAATCGGCGGGCCAGCTCAAAGACATATTTGATATAATCTCGCGGGTCAAATATAATTATACTGTACCTGAGTTTGACATATCTGGTCTACAGAAATATTACACATTTCATCATAAATTGTACTTTTGTGAAGCTTAAACTGAATTTCGAGGTTAGAAAAATTTATTTTTTCCATCCTTCTTAATAGAGAAGCAAATTAACTAATAATATGTACCTTGGAAAGTCAAAATAATTGTTTATTTTTTTTCTAATAATGTAAAACCATTAGCATTTATATCTGTTATCTGTTGTCAGCTTCACTTTGCGTCTATTTCAGAATTTTGAACACCCTGACGATGTAGGATTTTAAAAGTCTTGTACACTGTTAACACGACCGCAATACTATGATATTTATTTTAAAAATCAAGTTAGATTTTTTATTCTTTCAAATCAGCTCAAATAAAGAACTCGTTTTGAAGTCGTGTTGTCAAATATTTCTGGACTGTCATACCCCAAACGTGTCAGATGGGGGCAGCAGCAGTGCTCAACATTTCCATAACTGTGAGGTGAACACACACACACACACACGTATATTTGTGTTCATATACCCCTGTCACTCAAACTATAAACTCACATACCTTTACTGCCCAACAGTTTGAATCATTTGCATATTAGGTACAAAGACAACATGTACCCTTCTATATAACACATACATGCCCCATTCATCAGATATACTTGTAATTATATGTGACGTTTGCAGTTTAAACATATAATTTGGATCACAAGGAAGGAAGCGACGGCATTCTTTGACGTCAGTCCCAACTCAGCGGAGACATGGGCTGCTTATACTCTGCTACATGATCTCCAGTATTTATAGCTGCGTACTTTGAGCCCCTGGGCCATCAAAACACCACCACAGTATTCAAGATAAACATTTAAACTACAATACCATTAGATATAGTTGAAATATATGGAAATAGTATGGAATAATGATGTGTTCTGAGTGTTAGTGACAGTCCCGCATTCAACTATGATCTAATAGTTTATGTTTTGGTGCACTATATAACTTTTCTACAGTGGTAATCAACTTGTTTATGTCCTTGGAGACAAGAGGTGTTTTTATTTTTTATTTTTTTAAACACTTGGAATAAAAAGAATGTAATTTAGTGGCACTTTCTTCCTATAACCTCTTGTATATATCTGAGATTTTATATTTTATTACTTATTTTTCTATTTTATTTCGACTTGTACATATACATTTACGTAGTTATGCCTTATTTGACACTTGTCTCTTGCTCTTTTTTACTACTTATTACCTCCACCAAGGAGGTTATGTTTTTGCCGGCGTTTGTCTGTTTGTTTGTTTGTTTGTCTGTTTGTCTGTTAGCAACATAACTCAAAAAGTTATGGACCGATTTTGATGAAATTTTCAGGATTTGTTGGAAATGTGAAAAGGAAGAACTGATTTCATTTTGGGGGTGATCCGGAAGAAATCCTGGATTCTGGATCACTTTGAATGTATTTTAGTTAACATTGTGGTAAATGGGGCCAAAAATTTTGTTTCTCAATATCTCGGTTAATTATTGACCAAACCCCATGAAATTTGACTCAGGGATGGACAATGGGATCCTCTTTCATATTCCAAATTGAAAGATACGAGACAAATATTTATGGAAAACACAATTAATATGAGGGGGACTGTAGTCTTTGGCGGAGGTCTGCGCTCTCTGAGTGCTTTTCTAGTTTTAGATAAGACATAATCCTTTATTGTCTCCCATTCTCTCCAGCGACTAGGTCAGGAATCGGAATACACCAGAGGGTTTGTAAAAACCCCGGAAGTGCGAGTTCGAGATCGAGGATTTAAAGCCGGAACAAAGAAAAGGTAAAAGAAATTTTATCAAGGGGAAAGACGTTATTGCCCTTCTTTCTACGGGATTTGGGAAAAGCTTTATATACCAATTTATCCCGTTAGCGATGCATTATAGACGTCACGACCAAATAGCAGCGATTGGTTAAATAAAAAAGTACTTGCCTACCGTCGAGCGAATGAATCCTTATGCTGCGAGGTCAGACGGTTTCTACGAAGTGAAACCAGCTGATGAAACAGACTAGGGGACCACATGCTTTATCGCAAAGACAGGACAACACAACAACAAAAGCACCACACAAACATCCACCACAGAACATAAATAAATAAGACACCAAGTTTGACCACGAGTGATGCACCAACAGGATATAATTTTGTGTTTTGGTTCACAGCGATTCTCCAGTCAGAAAGCAGAATGAGCCTCACATGAGTCTCTCATTTGCGTTTCCAGTTTCAAAGCTGAAATCCTGTTGGTTTAAACCTAAAATACTTCTCTCTGATCTGAATAGTCACTACATAAACCCCAGAACCTACAGTGAGTCAGTGCTAGTGCAGCCTCTGCAGCTCAGTGAGTGAATTCTGAAGGTTCTAATCTTTCACATGAGTCTGTCCATAAAGTGAGAATGAGACAAAAAAAAACAAAAAAAAAAAAAAAAAAAAAAACAGTATCTAGGTAAGTTAAAATTACTTAAATTAAGAACATTTTACTTTATTTGAGTCGATTCAACTTGACAAGTCAAATGTTCTACCAAAGGAATAAGTGTGTTTTTATTAATTTAAGCAACATTAGATTTAGTTTTCATATTTTAAGTGTAGCAAGATGTATTTTCATATTTTAAGTACAAAAACTCTTGTTCCATTGGCAGATAATTTTACTTGACAAGTGAAATTTACTCAAATCGAAATTTTCTTAATTCAAGTCACCTTAACTTGACTAGATTTTGTTTTTTTGGAGTGCATCACCAGGTTAAGGCTCTGAACACTGAACATTGATGAATAATAATGTATATACTGTAAATAGTTTACATTTTACACTATTCCTGTTAAATGAAGTTGAAAACATTTAGAGCACAGGCTATATACAGTTTCTTTAATGCCATACTGTTTTGATAGCATAGAACCCGCAGCAGAAAAGTTACACAGTGTATCTTTAATGTGTGTGAGTGAAATGAGCATCACCGCACATTAATTTATTATAATATTTAGATTTAAAGAGATAGACTGGATGGAAAAAAAAAAAAAGTGTCCCCCATGTCTCCAAAACTCTGGCTAAATAGGAAATGAGGTCCTATGTCCAAAATTCCAGACTATCCCTTTAATTTGTTTTAAAAATGAACAGGCAAAAAATGTAATCCTATTTTCCCTGTGATGTAAAAACAGCTAAATTGTATTATTGCCATTATTGTCTTCTATGGAAAACCTATAACCTTGTCTTATACACTCTTTAGATCGCAGTGCTATGAAATATTTTAAAGGTTTCATTTGGAATCTGGAAAGTGGATTTGCCAAATATTCCTGGACTCTTGTTGCCATACCCCTTTTACGTCAGATGGGGGCAGCAGCGGCGCTCAAATCCAATGACAACACAGCTTAGATTTCAACAACTATCAAACGAATAGACTTACATTTGTGGTCATATACAGTCTGTCCTGCCCTGTCAGTCAAACTCTAAACCCATCTACTTTTACCACAACATGTTTCACTCATTTGCATTTGAAGTGAGCTGTGTTGAGTTGTGTTAAGACAACAAGCACATACAAACAGACAGGCCTCATTCATCATACTTGTAATTGATGTTTTTGTCCTTTGCGGTTTAAGCGTATCATTTGGAGCACATGGAAGAAACCGGTTGCATTCTCTGACGTCAGTCCCAACTCGGCGGAGACATGTTCTGCTTATAAACTCTGCTACATGATCTTCAGTATTTATAGAAGCGTACTTTGAGAGCGCCTGGACTTTCAAAACACCACCACAGGATTCAGGATATGTGTTTAAACTACAATATTACTCTAAGTAGTTTTAAAATATGGAAATATAGATACTGATACCACAATGATAAAAGACTTAAAGAGACTTAAAACCAGGAGGGACAGGGCACCTCTGTGGTCAGCCCTAAGCTCTGGAACGCTCTGCCCCCCCACATCTGAACAGCCCCCACAGTGGAGTGTTTTAAGTCTCATTTTAAGAGCAACTTTTATTCTCTTGAGTTGTGTGGTCCCTGGTTTTAATGTATTTTATTGGCTTTATTTATTTATTGCTATTCTATGATTTTGCTCTTATTTTATTTTTAGGCCCGAGCACCAGAGGCTGGCGAAGTGCCTATTAGTATCACAAAGCGATGCTCCTAGTGGCCGGAAAATGAAATGGCGTGACGTGACTCGCCCGTAGTGACCAGGGACCCTCGCCATGACATAGCAATGTGCCAGAGGTTTCCGAAAATGTATAGTTTGTCGGCCAAAAAAAAAGCATTGTTCTCATATCAGAATATTATTCTTTCTTCTTCTTCTTCTTCTCCTTCTTCTTCTTATTATTTTTTTTCCCAACCAACTCACCCATTTTTCACCCACTGAACAATGACGGAAAGTCTTGAAATTTTGCAATCTGTTAAAACTTGCACTTCTCTAAATTTTGGCTATTTCCATTTTCCAAAAATAAATAAAATGGCTCGTCAGTGCCCCCAAACAACTCAAAAATGCATTAGGGAATACGAATGACACACACACAAAAAAATTGCACATACAATCATGAAATTTGACAAAAAATGCACAAAATATTGGAGATTTTTGGAGATTTACAAATTGCTCCCATTTGCTCAAACGAACTCCGATTTCAATGAAATTTTAAACAATTGTTAAACTCTCTGCCCTAAAGCTACTTAATGTAAAAAAAATGAATTTGGTACATTAGCGCCCCCTATAGATTGAAACTAAATTTAATATGAGAGAAAAAAATTTAGTTTTTCAAAAATTTCTGAAATTTTTGACAAAATTTTGTTTTGGCATCCTAATCCAAAAAGTCAATGACACCCATGCCATATTTTTTACGGTGTTGCCATAGCGATGACATAAAATCTCCATGTTATTCCAATGGTAAAATCACCCAGTCGCACAAACTTTGGCCAATTTCACTCAAATTTTAATTGTGGGTTCACACCCCGACCCTGAACAGATTGATCTAAGAAAAATGGGTGCAAAAGCGCCCCCTAGAAAATTTGTATGGAAAACTAATGTTTTATTTGTCATAGATAAACAAAATTTGGTACCCACATTTGTGACATGGCCTCTATTAAAACACTCAGGGTTAGGTTTAAGCTTAGGGTTATTAGGGTTAGCGTGTGGTACAGCGTTTTGCGGGGCGCTGTGTTTGTGGGATGTGGCACCTGCGGGCGCGGTGTTTGGGGGGCATGGTGCTTGCGGGGTGTGGTGTTTGTGGCGCATGGCAAGGGCCGATCATCGCCGCTTGCAGCTATATTACTTATATTATTTTAAGACTAGTATGATTAAATCTGAGCATTTATTTTATAATTTTATTATTATTGTTGTTATTATTATGTATTTGTGCAGCACTTTGGAAACTGTTCGTGAAATGTGCTATAGAAATAAAGTGGATTGAATTGGATTGGATAAAAAACACTCTTTCTTTAGACAACAGAAAGTGATTTTCAACATTAAATCATTTCTTTTCTATTCCTATGTGGCCTTATATCTGTGTAATCCCTCAGTGGTCCATCACTGTAAACTGTTCTATGTGCTCTTATATTTGTTCTGATACAGCTCAAGATCATTCTAAAGCAGGGGTCTCCAACCCATAGCTTGGGAGCTACTAGGAACTCCCCCCCCTTCTAAGTAGTTCGCCTAGGAATTTCCAAATTATACATATTGCACTGAATAACTCAAAATTTGATTGATTAAATGTCTATTTCCTACTTGATGCCTAATTTTGTGCATTGATAACTGGATATCTAGCTTCTTTGAGTGTCCAAAACAGCACCATATAAAACTGATGCATTGTTATTATTATTATTAGAGTTAGAGATTAGAGATTAGGGTTATGTTTCATAGACATCTAACTGTGCCTCATCTTCGGTGCACCATGGCTCTTTATATTTTATATTTACAGAATTTGTGGCGACTGCTAAAGTTAGTACCTCTCTGGCATTTTCGTTTTACAAAAAGGAGGAAAGCGTTTAGGAACCCCTGTTCTAAAGGTTCATTTCCATCCTATGAATGTGACTTTTTTAGTACCGATACGTCTTCAAATTAGTTTTCTAGTTTTAGTATCGATTTTATCTGATTTTCAATATTTTTGAGAACTCTACCTGCAATAACTGAAATATCGTGATATCGTATCGTCAAAAGTCTCACAATAATACTGTGGAGCGTCACAATATATCAAATTACAAGTTCCTGTGCTTAAATGCATGGTTTTATAGTAGCTACAGTTTATGAACATCGTGAACTACATATCCCATGATTCATTTCAGCACAGACAACATGAAGAAATATGTTTTTAGTTGAATTCTTGGGATTATGATGGTAATAATTCACACCAAAATCTTGTCAGGGTATTTTAAAAGCAAAAACTATATCAGCCTCTCCAAAATATCGCAATAAATATCATACCGTGAGATGCATATCGCGATAATATCGTATCGAGAGATTTGAATATCGTTACATCCCTAGTATTCAAGATATGTAGATATGTAGCCTACAAAACAATTACAGTATATTTATAGTTTTATATATAAAAATAGAATGACATACTGACGTGTTTTGAGGATTAGTGACAGGTGCAAAGTCCTACCTTCAACTTTGGTCCAATACTTCATGTTATACTTATTTAAAATATGTTTTTAGCCTTCAATACATGATCCAATATTGTTATACTTATTCAAAATATGTGTTTAGTTACAATACAATTATATATAGTTCTAATATACCAAAATAGAATGACATAATAATAACGTTTTGAGTCTTAGTGACAGGTACGAGCGTCCTACCTTCAACCATGGTCCAATATTTTACGTTATAGTCTTTGCAAATTTAGCCGAAGCCTCCTCATGTAGAACACTGGGGTCTATCACCTTCAGTTATTCCAATTGGCATCTGCTATATTTATCCCCCCCCCAAAAAAATTTCCCCAATCCCAGTTGAATTATTCCATGGTCCGGCCCATATAATCCAATTTTTCTTCCAGATCCGTCCCGGAATGTTGCTGGCTTGCTTTATGTTATATTTTTGGTTTTATTTTGGGTGGATTTGCAGCATGGCAGAGGTGGGTCTGGCGATGGGTCGGCAAAGGGGCCCGGGTGCAGTGGGGTAGTCAAAGAGCAGGGCAGGGGGAGGAGGGGGGCGGTGGCAGGGCCGTCCCCGTGTTAGTGGCGCCTCACATGGGTATAGGTCAGGGATAAGGCCGGGGAGGAGGAGGAGGAGGGTAACTCTATCTCGCCGCACGGCCTGGGATATTCTTAGCCAAAGGTCCTTTTTTGGTGCTGGAGGGGTGGCCCTGGCCTGGATCAAGCCCCCTGCTGGTTGGGTACAGACGGGTATACAAAAAAATGTGGAGGGAGTTCTATTAGAAAAACAAAACATATAAACATTTCCTGTGTGGGCTCCAAGTGCATCAGTTCGGGCAGGACAATATATATATATTTTTAACTTCATCCTTTTGAGCACGAGGTCCAAATATGCACATGTACATATCCTTGTTTTGTTTTTTTGTTAGTGTTGTTGATTTTGATTTACCTTGCTCAAACAAATAAATTAAAAAAAAAAAAAATTAAAAAAAAAAAGTGCTTTCTAAATCATGTGGTACCAGGTTAAGTCCTAGATAAAATCATTAGGACTTGCTTTAAAGGTGCATTGTGTAACTTTTGGGGTGGAGGATCCGTCAAATGCTTTTCTCCATGGAGATGTTATTGCTTTGTCTGGAATTAAACCTTTCTATCTTCATGGAGACCAAACCAGACCAAGCTACAGGTCAGATCTGTGGAGAGACAACCCCGCTCAAAATCAGAATACCTGTTTTTCTAGATATTTTTGAGCTATAAAACCCACGTGTAATTTAATAAATCAATTTCTAATTAAAGATAAAATGAGGGAAATTCCTTCTCTGCATCCTTCAACCAGTGCTGCTGGGGCTACCTGTCAGGACCAGTGATCTACTGCAGTACAGCGCTTGGGGACCTGTCTCCAGATGTTGAGCCAGTCTTAGTCAGAGCTGAAATTATTCAAATGATTCTAGTGAAGGTTTATGAAGTTTAAAAACACAGTGGAGCACTTCATGGAACAGATTGTTTTCTGTTTGGGAGAAGAACTCTAGAAGCCTAAATATGCAGGGTTTGTGTGTTAAACTTGTGTGAAAGAAATAAAACACAACTCCAGATATGTTTGTGATGAGAAAACAAAATCATAACATAGATTGGAAAACAGCCCTTTAAACATTTACGCATCTCCTTGGATACATAAAAGTGATGCCATGATGTCATGTTACAACTCATATCTCTGGAGAGGCTTCAATGCAAATTAAATAATTACTGCAAGGAAATAAATAAATTACTGACAGGTGGAATGCAACTCCAGATTTACTTAGATTACTTAATTACACAGTAAACACAGCAAGTTTATTAGTAGATCACTCATCGTACACAAAGTAATTCAAAGTGCTTTACCATGGAGAGACTTGTACACAAGTAGAGCTGCTTTAAAGTCTATTCTCTGAGGAGCTGGTGCAGAGACCTGAGCACAGAACTTACCTTTGGCAAGTTTTCATCGCTGTGGGCCCTTGGGTTAACTGGCCTAGCTGCAGTGTGTAGAGATTGAACAGTAGGGGTCCTAGGATTGACCCCTGGGGACCCCACAGGTCAGGACCATGTGATCTGAGCCACAGTTTCCACTTTCAACAAAGTACTTGCTTGAACCAGATGTGAAGTCCTATCCAGTAGCCTTTGAGACATGTTTAAAAATAGAAAACTAGGGATGCAGCGATACTGATACTGGTATCGGCCTGATACTTCCTTAATATACTCATACTCATTAAACATTTGTCAATACCATGCACCGATACCACTATTACACGACACTGTTCACGTTCAGGAGGCCATTTTGTTGTCCTATCGACTTCAATGTCTAAGGGAAGACAAAAAGTCAGAAGACACAGCTCATCATCTGCGCAAATAATGCTCAATCATGTCGTCATCAGCAATTTAGAATTATTTTAGTATTAGGGAGGACGACGGGAGTAAGGCGGATTGCAAATTATGTAGTGCCGAGGTGTCAAGAGGTGGAAGGGAAAACACCTCATTCAATATGAGCAATTTAATCAAACATTTGAAGACGCAGCACAGTGATAAGTACACAAGTTCACCAAAGCAGCACTGGCCGTCAACTGCCAACTTTAACCACAGTTAGCACTAAACAAAAATAACTGAGGCACTTACCCACTACACTGCACTGGATGACCAGCCACTTTCAGTCATCGATGATATTGGGTTTCAACGTCTCTTATAGATGTTCTAGAGCCCAGATACGAGCTGCCCAGTCGTCACTACATCAAAAATGTGATGTTGCCTAATGTGTTCGATGCTGCTCAAACTCACGTTAGGTCAGTGGTACAGGATGTCGAGTCAATAAGCTTTACGACTGATATCATGTGTGTGGTGTTACTCCTTAGTTTAATTAAGACGTGGCAACACCATTAAAGTGATTACTTGTTTACTTGAAAGCTGGAGAAAGTGTTCAGTTCATTCTTGTTTGAATTCAAAAGTGCAGACTAATAGTGTCACTCACTTTTTGCTAAGTTGGCTATGCTAACTATGCATCAAATTGTATAATGATCAGAGAGTAAAAATAAAATCTGTATTTCCTTTTATTGTCATTGTAAGTTCATGGGGGTGGAGGTTAAAGTATCGGTATTGGTACTCAGTATTGGCAAGTACAGAAATTATTATGCTCATGCTCGTATCGGTTTTCAAAAAAGTGGTATTGGTGCATCCCTAAAGAAAAGTTACTTTCTTTACATCTCCTTCTTGAAAATACAGAGGTTTTTCTTCCTGTGTCTCACTATCAGTTTAAAAGCATATATCTGAGACATGGTGAGACTTAATACCTTACTAATAACTTTGAATCTTTAGGATATGTTTCTGAATTGGCAGCCCTTGAAAAACGTAATGCTCTTGAAGTGGTTTTTGGTCTAACAAGCTTGGATAAACTCTGACTTTAACAAATTAGGGCAGTAGCAGAGATGCCCTCACAGTCCTCTAGTCTCTGTAAGAGGATATCATTATCAACAGTGCCAAAAGCAGCACTAACATCTAACAGGATTAAAGCCCTGCCCATGTCGGTCCCTACAGTTACCACGGTGCACTAAAATAATTAAGTTAAAATCCCCAAATCTGTCAGACCTCTTGGCCCGGGCTTCAACAGATCAAAGGATGGAACGGGTGCGAACAGGAGGTTATGAGACGTTCAGGTGCATCTAGTGATTTAGCAGTGCCATAAAAATTAACCCACAGCCACCCTTTAGGAAAACAAAGGTAAGCGGCATCTCATTTATGCTGAGCATTTGGGGCTTTTTTAGACATGCTAGGCTACATCATTCACAAAGTTTTAGGTCTAGTTTTCATTTTCACGTTAATCACAAACAATGAGACTACATGTGCAAGTCTGTGGATCTAAAAAGAATGAGTAAACATCAAAACACCCTGAATAATTTCCTGGCTGTTCCTCACCCGTTGCAGTTGAATGCCTCTCCTAGTTTGTGCCCAATGTAAATCAGACTGCACAGTTACATGCAGCAAGTGTCCCAGTATGTACCGACTTCTCCAGATGGGTTATTGTGATTTTTGAGATTCAGTTCTCGACACTTCAATCGTAGTTCCATGGTTTACATACATTTTCAATGAAATCGGTTTAATGGTCCTATATTACGCAAAATGGACTCGTGAGCTTTAAGCCATGTTATAATATTATTACCTCCTCAAAAACAAACCTGGAGTTGTGTTTTGTTTTATTCACACGTCTGAGTAACCCTTTGGGCTAATTCTGGCGTATTTACAAGTATATGTTCATGAATATGCATAGTCCTTTTTAAATAAATAAATAAAGCAAAAAAAAACAAAAACTAAACTAAACTAAAAACACTTTATTCTCTCAATTCACCGATTTACCGGTCAATCCATGCTCCTACCCTCACCTATGTTCATGAGTTTTGGGTAATGACCAAAAGGACAAGATTGCCATCGATACAAGCTGCCAAATTGAGTTAACTCCGCAGGGTGGCTGGGCTCTCCCTTAGAGATAAGGTGAGGAGCTCAGTCACACAGGAGAAGATCGGAGTAGAGCTGCTGCTCCTCCACATTGAGAGGAGCCAGCTGAGGCTCGGGCATCTGTTCCGAATGCCTCCTGGATGACTTCTGGCAAAGGTGTTCTGGGCAGCCCCGGAGAAGACTCAGGACACACTGGAAGGACTGTCTCTTTGCTGGCCTGGGAACGCCTTGGGGTCCCCCTGGAGGAGCTAGAGGAAGTGTCTGGGGTGAAGGAAGTCTGTGAGTCCCTGCTTAGACTGCTGCCCCCGTGACCTGGCACCCGGATAAGCAAAAGAAAGTGGATGGATGGATGGATGGATGTTTGAGTAACCCGTTATTATTAGTCTGCCTACATTTTCAAACCTCAAAATACTCTGTTCCAACTTGTGTCATTATGTAGAAGTAGTTTTCAAGTTAACAGCTACGTTTTACCTTTAGTTCAGTAGAGATTGGCAATTCCAGAGCTGAACTTACCCAAGCGATTCTAGTGAAGGTGTGTGGCATTTAAAAACACAGTGGAGCACTTCCTGTATTACCACATGACATGAGTGTTTTCGGCTTGTGAGAAGAACTCTAAATACGCCTAAATACGCAGGGTTTGTGCGTTAAACTTGTGTGAATGAAACAAAACACAAGTCCGGGTGTGTTTGTGATGAGGAAATAACATTATAACAGATGAGAAAATAGTGTAACCTGTGCCCTTTAAACTGCACTAGGCCAGTAATATATTATTTTTGGCGTGTCTGTAAACGTGGTGAGTGTTAAGGCGGATGTCATTTGTCACTGTGATAAGAGCTGTTGAAAAATCACAGTAGCAGAAGTTGTAGTAGCAGTAAAATAGTTTTGATAAAGAAGCTGGCTGTTTAAGTATTAATGGAGTCCAAGAAGAGACTGGATACAACACGCCCTTCTTATAAAATCATGTGAACAGCGACGGCAGCCCTGCAGGAACTAAAATTGATTTATGCAGCACTCAAACTTTAATTTGATTGATGGCATCTATTTAATGACTATAAACAATTTAGCTTTAAGCAGTGACATTTCCAAAGAGTATATGAGAGTTTTACAAAATATATATGCTACTGTAGGAGTAACTCAGGTCTATAGTGGCCGGAGTGCGGGCGTGGTGGCACAGAGGGGCACCGGCTGGATGATGACGCTGATCTCTTTGGTGACGGGGGGCGGGGCGTATCTCTCTCGCCGCAGCAGCCGCAGTAAGAGGTCCTCACTGTGACGGGGCCAGTGGTAGACTATGGTGTTCTGTAGCCAGCAGGGCACATGCTCCTGACAGGTGCAGGGGAGACAGGGGTCAAATGACATGTGACATTGATAATAGGTACATTATAGGTCGAAACCAGGACTGAATCAGGTCTAAATGTGGATTAAAACAAGAATAAACTAGGACTAAATTAAGGTTAAACAAGACAAAACCTTAAATTTGTCTAATTAGTCTAAATAATGACTAATGACAAAACCAGTCTAAATGAAATTAAACCAAGACTAAACTAAACCCGTTCATGGGTATAATTCATGGGTATTTGTTGTCATGGGTTAAGGGTAAACTAATTAAACTAGGCCTAAGACTAAACCAGTTTAGATCAAGACTAACCCAGATTTATATTAAAATATAATATAATTTAGAAGTCAGGGATGTAACAATAATCTAAATATCGTGATATCGTATCGTCAAAGTTCTCACAATAATATCGTTGACCATCACAATATATTGAATTACAAGTCTCTTTGCTTAAAGGTTGTATAGAGGATTTTCCAAGGAACGAGAAATCCAGCGACTGTTTGTCCTTTTTCAAATGTTGCGCATGCGTGAAACCACCCCCCCTCCCCTACAGCTCCTACGTAGAAACGCCTCCTCCCGCCTCCTCCTTACGCCAGAAACAGGTTTGTTTACAGCCGGTGCGCTGCACATGACTTGTAAACAACTAACTACAGTGTTGGTTAGGCAAGACGGAGAAGTGAGGAGCGGGGGGAGCGGGTGCGCGGACATTTCGTGCACGGACAAGAAGTTAGGAGCAGGGAGAAGAGCGGAGCAGGGAGAGAGGAGAGAGGAGAGGGGAGCGGTGCGCGGAGATTCCGTGCCCGGAGAAGTGAGGAACAGGGGGAAGAGCGGAACGGGCAGCGGGGAGAGGAGCAGGAAAGGGTGCAGAGAAGGGTGCGTGGAGATTCAGTGCGAATGAACTAGCTACAACACGCAGCAGCAAGCGGACTCTTTCTTTGCCTTGAAAATTACGTTTTCAGACATAGGATATCGCATTCGTGTCCTGAAAAACGTTTGTCTAGCTCTTGGAAATAAAGTACGTTTTCATAATAAGCAGAAGTTACCTGTCCAGGAGTAATTTGGCGACCAGTGCGTCAGTCTTTAGACCCTGCGTCTGCTTCAGTTGCGCCATCGCTGGAATGAATCTTCAAGAATCACCTTAGTTTGGCTTCGCTGCTTTTCCCCTTGTCTTCTTCTTTCAGCGACCTCAAAAACTGGACTTTCTTTTGCGGCTAACTGCTCCTGGATTCTTGTCTGCCATTGCAACAAACTTTGTGCTAACTGCGAGGAAGATGTAGGTCAAAAAAGCCGCTAAGAACTGTTGCGTTAGTGGAGTAAACAGCGTCTGTGCGTCTTGCGTCTGTGGACTGTGTGACAGGCGTACGCAAACCACGTACCGGCGGCGCGCAGGCAAGTCAGTTACACTAGAAACGTAGGGAGTTTGATTGACAGCCTGTCAGCTAACAGATAACGAGGCAGTGTCGTTATCTATTGGCAAATGTTTAGCTGGCCCCACCACGTCCAGAGTTCATGAATTTTTATTCTCTTTTTTTTGGTCATCATAATTACAAGGCTACTGCATCTCTATAATGCTATTATTGACAATTTGAAACAAAAAAAAAATCCTCCATACAACCTTTAAATTAAGAGTTATGGTGCAGCAATAGCTAAAAAAAAAGACAGAGGGAACTACATAGACCATGATCCTTTGCTCCATTTCAGTGCAGACTACAAAAAGCAATAACAGTTCTAAGCACTTTTAAGCCTTAGTTCTTTGGTTCAAGTCTTGTCAAGGCAATTATCATATATATTGTTATTTTATTATTGGATATTGTTACATCCCTAATCGTGAGCCTCCCCACCATATTGTGAACTTTCCCACGATTTTGCAATAAATATCGTACCGTGGGGTTTAAACTGTGAGACTTGGATATCGTTACACCTCTATTAGAAGTTGGTCACAAAAATGCATATGGAAATTTTGAAATGCTATGTGAAATCATAATGCTCACAATCACAATACTCAGTTTGGATTTAGTACTGTGGTCATGTGCCGGTTATCAGTGCCTTGTTATAATAATATAATAATGACTTACACTTGTAATGTGCTTTACCGGGTTGTGAGAGCCTCAAAGTCCTACACTGGCATCATTATTCCTTCACATTAAGCTGTCATTTTACACACAGCCGCCCTGGGACTGACGCCAAGGGAGTGCTGAATTATACATATTGTGCTGATTAACTCAAATATGATGAATTAAATGTCTATTACCATTGTAAATGTGTAATTTTGATGCCTAACTTTTAATAAATGGATAGTGGTTTATGTTTTATAAGCATCAAAAGCCATGGCTCTTATATTTACTTAATTTCTGGTGACTGCTAAAAGTAGCTCTCTGGCATTTTTGCTTTGTAAAGGTAGCTCACCGAAAGAAAAAGGTTGTAGACCCCTGGTATAAACCAATCACCTCTTCAGCCATTCATACAAATGCACTGTCTCTCCTTTCACCATGATGCCACAATCCTCCTTCAGCCCATCTATTAACTGAATCTCTCTATCTACTTGTCTCACTATGTTTCTTACCTGGGATGCGTTTAGGAATGTAACAGGTATAAATCTGAAATTCAAGCTGCCTTGTTGGATGAACTCATTTTGCATCTGAAAAGCACAAACATATGGGAATCATTTTAAATATTAACAAACTGTAGAAAACCCATTTGATCAGTACCATGAAGCATTTACCATAGAGTGAATGTATTTCGTGTGCAGGCCCTGACTGTCCACTGCAATCCCCTCCACATCTGCTTTGTACTTGGGGCTGATGGCAATGATGATCAGAGTAGAGGGCTTTGGAAATACACAACACATTTTAGGACTTATCAAATATTCATTCAATTAAATACATTTTTCAGTAGTTGCTCACATCTTTTAGAAACCTGTCTCTCCAGCTGTTGATGTCCGTGCAGTTCACAGGTACGTCTACTACGTCAATCTGCAAAAAAACAAAAAACAAATCAAAATTTGTAAAGCATGCAAAAAAATCTGTTCACATTCATGGTGTCTAAAGGGTAATATTAAAAATGTATTTAATGAATTATGCCATTTATTCTTGTTTGATGCCAACTTTGAGACATTTCTATTTCTTTTAAAAGGTAAAAGTTAAAATCTAAAATTGACAGCTTTTTTAAAAAAAAGAAAATAAACAGAAAAAATAAATAGATAAAACTAAAATAATTAAATAAAAATCATATGTAAACTTTGATCATTTACAGTGGGTCGGAAGCCGTGTTTGGTCAAGAATTCCGCAAATGGGAGGACGTCTGAGGAGGCGTCAGATGAGTAGGTGATGAAGATATTTCCTGCAATAAAAACAGCCATTAGTAATTAGGACATACTCAGTAATTATGACATTTGAATGCTCTGAATGAACCATTGTTCTAAACATTCTCTTTCTTAGTCAGTGGAAAGCCATGCTGCCAGGTTTCATTCTTTCACATGACGGCATAACATTATCACTGACCTGAGTTATATTATTTCATTTTGGCAGTTTGCCATGTGTTTTTCTGTCTTGACCTTCCTCACGTGGACCAGTGTGGTATTATATATTATTACAGGCTTTGCACTTGACAAAGGAGTGAAGGAATAATGCAGCTCATTAGAGAATTACAGAAAATAAAACCTTGATTTTTTTTGCACACACTGGACGAATACGATTTTAATCGACTTTAAACAAAATCAGAGCAGGAACTGCTCCAATTTCAAACACAAAAGCTTCTTACATTTAAATTTTTATCATATGCTATTATTATTTAAGAAATTGTAGAATGACCTCTAATTGTACCTGCACAATAAACTGCTTTTAAAGTAACTTGTTTAAGTAAAGAAGTAAACTTGTTTCATAATAATCTTTGATTTCACAATTTTGCTATTTTTCAAAATCTCGATTATTAAAAACACAAATTAATCATATTAACTCAATTAACTGCTCAGCCCTACACCTCACAGTAGTAACTTTGACATTAAAGGTGCACTATGTAACTTTTCTGGTGGATGGCCTGCCACCGTGTTCCTGAAAGGTCTTCTGACATGAACGAATCCAAACGATTTGGATCCTAAGACCGGTGGAAGCTAATATCCAATCCAGCACATTTTTCAGTACCAGCTCCGATATCCAATACCAATATCATTATCAATATCAGATCCCAAGTTAAAATATAGAAATCACCATGACCCATTTATGCTAACAGAAGAGCTTTTGTTTTATATGGATAATTGAGAGATCTCATGTGTTTCTGCCAGAGGCTCCTGACCTGCTCAAACCTATCAACCTGGCACCTTGGTCATGACAGAATACGTCACGATACAGATTAACAAAACATAACCAAAGCTTATCAAAGACAGTTGCACATATTTGCCATTGCATAATGCACTTTTTTGACTCTAATTTCAGAGCCAGCATGAGCACGTCCGAGCTCCTTTCACACGCTCGGTGATAGATGGCAGGGAGGGAGTGTAGGAATTTTTTTATTATAGCTTTTACTATGGCAATAATGAAAAGAATAAAGCTATTCTTTTGTAAAGGCGATACTAATATGCAAATTCTTGAGGGTGTTTTTAGCCAGTGCTTGGAAATTGGGCATGATGTGGTCTCGTCTCTTCATGCCAGTCAAGAGATGGGCAGCCATTTGGAGATTTAGAGATGCAGACAGACTTAAAGGATTCCCAGTAAGCAAACATGTGTGAATGAAACAAAACACAACTCCAGGGATGTGTTTGATGAGGTAGAGTAGGATAATGATGGAGAACTTTCATAATATCTGTTTGGCTTCAAGTTTACATTACATAAAGGCACTGGAGACATGATGTATATTTTAAGACCTTATGTTGTGCAGGGTGAAGTCGTGACTCGTGTTGTGAGGAGCGGCCGGGTCCATAGATATTTTTTTCCATGACGATGTTACATCTTTGTCTGAGATGTTTCACAGTGTGGCATTAAACCTTTCTATCTTCACAGAGACCAAACCAGACCAAGTTACAGGTCAGATCTGTGGAGAGGCAACCCTGCAAAACGTAAGAATGACATTTTTCTAGGTATTTTTGAGATATAAAACCACCTGTAATTGAATAAAAGTAAAATAGAACTGTTTAATGTCACACTGCAGAACATTCCAGGCAGAGCAATGACGTATCCATAGAAACAAGCCGGCGACGGGCCCCCCAACCAAAAAGTTACACAGTGCACCTTTAAATCAGTGCTGTGGATTTTTGTAATTATTGAATTGGTGACGCAGCCACAGTGTTAAAAGTTGGCACCACATGAACATTTTTTTTTTGTTTGTTACTGTTTTTTGTCTTTTATTTATTTTACTTATTTACTGCTATTTTATGAGTTTTGTGGTTTTGTTGTTATTTGATTTGTCTGGTTTTATTGTTTTAGGACTGGTATGATCTAATTTTAGCGATTTAACTTTTTGTTGTCTTCATTTTATTGATCTCTGTGCTTTGCTTTGTTTGTAAAATGTGCTATAAAAATAAAGTGGATTTGGATTTGTTACAACGCTTACAGGACCTTTTCGGCTCAGTCAGTTAAAGGCTCTGTAACTATTTTTTTTTAATTTTTTGACACTACAGATATATTGTATAAGCAGCTCTTGAGATCTGAATAAGTCTGTGTACCGTGTGCATCGAATTATGAAGCATTAGATATTGTTAGTTTTATCATCTTGGCTTCACTGCTCCGGCGTCTGAAAGTTGTGAAGAGCACTTATAAACTCATCGTGGTGAATCATTAGGATGCTCAGAATGCATAAGCTAAGTGAGCAATTACTTTGGACCACTGCAAAATGTTTAAAATGAACTTGTTTTGACAGTAAATATCAGGTACAGCGACTTAAAAGGTCCTATATTACACAAATTTGACTCTTGTGAGCGTTTGGCCATGTTATAATGTTGTTACCTCATCAAAAACAGACCTGGAGTTTTTTTTGTTTTTTTTTTTCATTCACACATGTCTGAGTAATCCTTTTTTATTAGTCTGACTGCATCTCCAAAGCCCAAAATTCTCTGTTCTAACTCGTGGTGTCATGAAGAGGTAATTTTCAGGTTAACAGCTCCTTCATCAGCCAGTTTCACTTTGTGGAAACCGTCTGACCTCGCAGCATTAGGATTCGTTCACTCGAAGGTAAGCAAGTACTTTTTTTTTATTTAACCAATCGCTGCTATTTGGTCGTGACGTATGTAATGCTCCAAATCCCGTAGGAAGAAGGGCAATAATGTCTTTCCCCTTGATAAAATTCACCAAACATTCTCTTTGTTCCAGCTTTAAATCCTCAATCTCAGGAATCGTTGCCAACACAGAATGTATGTCTTCATCTACAATCATCTCGGCCGCTTTGTTTACTGTTGTGCTGTTCCACAAAAGGGACCCAGACAGAGGCTTGAGTTTGACGTCATGGCTTCACAGCTCTTCACTGATTGACTGGTGCGTGGTCTACAACTTCCGGGGTTCTTGCAAACCGTCTAGTGCAAGGGTGTCCAAACTTTTTTCATCAAGGGCCACATATCTAAACACAGACGAAGCAGAAGGCCGATCGAGGGCTGTAGCCTGGTGCTCAGTACAGTGAATAATTGAAATATGTGCATGTTTAACACATTAGAATAAGTCCTCAGTCTTTATTCATGCTGAGATCCGTAAAACCCCACACTAAATATTAAGTATTAAGGTAGATTTTCAAAAACATGCCATTAAAAGTTCATTTTTAATTGAAGGTAATTTGGGCCAATTCACTTGGAAGCCTGAGGGCCAAGAAAAATTTGTCTGAGGGCCGCATTTGGTCCACGGGCCATAGTTTGGACATGCCTGGTCTAGTGTATTCCGATTCCTGACTTAGTCGCTGGAGACAAATGATACTGAGTGGAGGCACTAGTGTGGTGTCGGTCTGGCTACATTTGACCTTTTGTTCTGTAGAGATTGACAATTCCAGTTCTGAAATTATCCAAATGATTCTAATGAAGGCGCATGGAGTTTAAAAACACAGTGGAGCATTATGATTCATGTATTACCACGTGACATCACAAGGTGGAACAGAGTGTTTGCCATTTGAGAGACGAACTCAACCTAAATATGCAGCGTTTCTGTGTCAAACATGTGTGAATGAAACAAAACACAACTCCAGGGGTGTTTGCGATGAGGAAATATCATTATAACAGACCAGAAAATAGCATAATATGGGCCCTTTAACCACATTTGAAACTCATGACACTCCTCCGACAGCCCCACCCTTCTCCTCCTCCTCTCCTGAGCCAGTGACACCCCACCTGCTGGCAACTTGGCAACTTGGTCATGACAGGCAAAGTCACAGTTCAGATGATCAAACCATAAACAGATCTTTATCTCATGGATCTGACACATCACTGACGCACTCACGCATTTGCTATAACATGCATGCCATAATTATTATAGCTTTCCTTACGCCTAGAGTGAAAAAAATACATATTATTTTAAAGGAAACACTAATATGCAAATTCTTGAGTGTGGTATTAGCCTGTCGACAGCTACAAAGCTCAAAATGCTCTGCTCCACCTTGTGAAGTCATGAAGCAGGTCAAGTTAACAGCTACTGAAAAATAAAAATGGCCAAAATAACTTAATGAACTATTTTCTGATCTATGCTGTAATGTTGTTTCCTCATCACAAACTTATTTCATTCACGCATTTTTAACACACAAACCCTGCGTACTAAGCCCAAGTTCTATCATTTGGAGAATTTCAGCCCTGGAATACACGCATCAAGAATGTCAGACTTCTGGTCATGCATACTGTGAAGGATTCTCCGAAAAAGTGAGCATCAAACCGTCATGTTTGATTTTACAGTGGGATGTGTCTATTGACAAAGCTGATCTTTTCAAGTCTTTTGAACCATATCACTTTTGTTTCTGGTTCTGATATTGTCATATTTTAGTTTTGGGATTCGGACATTGTAATTGTGTGGTTGTCGGATGTCCTGACAGCGGAAAACGGCTCGAGAAATTTGTTTGCGACCTCCATAATGCAAAAGGGAATCAGATGTGTGTGACTGCAAACCTCCATTCAAACTGTTTCCCTTCCCAATGGAATTGAAAAATAGTGAAAGGCGAAGGCCTTTTATTTTTTATTCAACCAATCGCTGCTATTTGGTCGTGACGTATGTAATGCTCCAAATCCCGTAGGAAGAAGGGCAATAACGTCTTTCCTCTTGATAAAATTCACCAAATATTCTCTTTGTTCCGGCTTTAAATCCTCAATCTTGGAAATCGTTGCCAACACAGAATGTATGTCTATTCGCTGATTGGCTGGTGCCCAAACTCGCACTTCCGGGGTTTTTGCAAACTGTGTAGTGCAGGGGTGTCCAAACTTTTTTCATCAAGGGCCACATATATAAACACAGACGAAGCAGAGGGCCGATTGAGGGCTGTAGACTGTAGACATGTGTGCATGTTTAACACGTTAGAATGAGCCATGTGTCTTTATTCATGCTAAGATCCTTAAAACCACACACTAAATATTAAATATTAGCTTTATCAAGGTAGATTTTCAAAAAACTTGCAGTAAAATATAATTTTTTAATTGATACGAGGTAATTTGGGCCAATTCACCTGGAAGTCTTAGGGCCAAGAAAACTTGTCTGAGGGCCGCATTTGGCCCCTGGGCCATAGTTTGGACATGCCTGGTCTAGTGTATTCCGATTCCTGACCTAATCACTGGAGAGAAATTAAATTGAGTGAAGGCACTAGGTGGCGCCAGCCTAGCTATAAATATGGAGGATTTATGCGTTAAAAATGTGTGAATGAAACAAAACACAACTCCAAGTCTCTATCAGCCCTGATGAAGACTCATGAGTAGTCAAAACGCGTTGCTGTGACCACAAATAAATACATCCTCTGCCATCCTCTTTTATCTCTGCATTTGTAAGTTTTGATCCAGTGCAGCACTCCAATATCACAAATTTTTACAACTCCAGGGATGTTTGTGATGAGGAAACAACATTATAACAGACCAGAAAATAACATAATATGGGACCTTTAACCACATTTGATACTCACTGCACTCCTCCGGCAGCCCCGCCCCTCTTCTCCTCTCCTCGACGAAGCACCCCGAGGCCATCCCCCCGATCTGAGCCTGCGACACCCCACCTGTTGGCGGGAGGGAGAAGTGTGGCACATTTACAGACACCAGGCCCGTGTACGCGTCCACACTGTGGCTCGGCTGCTGCGGATTGCGAAGCCTGGAGAGACGGGAAACAGGGAACATAAAAGAATAAAAAGTGTCGAGTGATGTGACAGCTACACAACAGACGTGTGTTCACTAACCAGTTCGAATGTGTGCATGGGTGCCAGGTGTGAGCCAGGTGAGACGTGGCCGGGTGCCAGGGAGGTGCGTGATACCAGGTCGGTGCACTGCCGCAGGATGTATGGCAGTGTCCTATGGAAGAGGCATAAAAACAAAGTGTATTTGAGAAAAAGGTTCAGAGGTGTGTAGAGTTACGCCAAATTTTGAAGCCCGATATATCGCTACAGGAAATATTGAGATAAAGGGTTTTAAAGGGCCCATATTACGCTATTTTCTTATCTACGTACACTACCGGTCAAAAGTTTTAGAACACCCTAATTTTACCAGTCATTTAGTGCAATTCAATTCGTGAAAGTCCAATGAAGAGCTTGAAATGATACAAAGGTAAGAACTGAACAGCCAGAGGTTAAAAAAAAGATTAAATATAACAAAACACAAGTCCAAGCTCTGCAAAAACTACCTCAGGAAAAAAGAACAAGATGTTAAACTTGAAAACATGGAGTGTCCAGCACAGTCTCCAGACTTAAACTCCATCGAGCTGGTTTGGGATGAACTGGACAGAAGAGTGAAGCCAAGAAACCTACAAGTGCAACACATTTATGGGAACTTCTGCAACAGACTTGGGAAGAACTTTATGAAGAATATTTGAATGAGCCACGACCTGTGTGTTCAGTTGTTATATCTGCCAAAGCTGGACACACATTAATGAATCAAAAGTTTAGAATATGTTTTGGTCAACAGTAAACCATATAAAATTGGAAAAATTGTGGTGTTCTAAAACTTTTGACCAGTCGTGTATGTGCAAATGTTGTTTGCTTATCACAAACAGACCTGGAGTTGAGTTTTGTTTCATTTACACATGTTTTAACACACAAAACCTGCATATTTAGGTGCAGTTCTTTTCTCAAATGGAAAACAATCTACAAGAAGTGCTCCATTGTCTTTTTAACTCAAACATACACCTTCACTAGAATAATTTGGATCATTTCAGCTCTGAAATTGCCGATCTCTAGTGAAAAAAAGGTAAAAAGTAGATGTTAACTTGAAAACAACCACAGGATTTTGAGTTTTGGAGATGTAGACAAACTAATAATAAATTACTCAAACATGTGTGAATGAAACAAAACATAACTCCAAGTATGTTTTTGAGAAGGTGAAAACATAATAACGTGGCCTAAAGCTCAAGAGAATTAATATAGGGCCTTTAAAGAGACAGTATCATTAAAAGGCCTGAGCTGTAACAAATAAAATGCAGACTTAATCAATAATAAGCCACAGAAGTCAGTTAGACTTTAGACTTTTATTGCCCCTCAAGGAGAAATGTATGTTCACACACACAGAGCTCGTTTGGTGTATGCAGCAACAAACTCAGAGACATTACAACAAACATTTCGATACACTCTGCGGGGCCTGTTGAAATGTGATGGACCGAGGGGATCAGGCTTCGGTCGAGGCGGGCTCTTCTGCACCTGAGCGCCCTGTACCTCCGTCCTGAGGGCAGACGGTTCCTGTAGTAGAGTAGGAGAGTGTAATGCATCCACTCGCCCCATTACGATCTTGGGAGTGGGAAGTCCTATGATTTTAGCAGCTGAGTGTGTTGCCTTTGTGAATTTAGACTAGGGGTGCGCAAAAATATGGAAATATCAGTATACTGTATCATTTAATGTGATGAAACAGTATCGATATTGTGGGCTGCTGTATCGATATATCGCCAAGAGTATTTTTTGGTATATTTTACTTAACTATTTTGTTACAGCTACAGTTTTGTTGCTTGTTTAGTGAAAGGAAATTCCTTTATGCAACACATTTGACAGTTTCACTGTTTTTATGATTAAAATGGGTGTGTTTGATATTAACTTTGCACAAGAAGTGGTTTAACAAAGACTTTTAGTGTCACAGCCATAATTTAGCCTTTATTTTTTAATTAACCGTATCAAATCAATTTGAAATATATTGTACTGAACTGAAAGCTCACTGTATCAGGATATGTATCATATCGTGAGCTGTGTATCCGGGTATGTATTAGAGCCCGACCGATATATCGGTTGGCCGATATTATCGGCTGATATGGGCAACTTTAGGCATATCGGCTATCGGCTGATATGCTTGCTGATAGGGGCCGATATTTCACGTGGGCATGTTATACCTCGTTATAAAGCTTAGACTCTCTACATTCTGTTCATTTAATCCAATTTACAGACAGATAAATGTCCTAATATGTGGCTCCACATCAGTATTTATCTACAGAGTCATTTGTCTGTGTGTCTGTACTGTCCCTGAACACACCACAGAGTCGCGTCACTCACGTGTGTTTGTTTACACCTGCAGACACAGATCCAAACACTGAGATTACATTCTTTTTACGGACCATCGGTTTGAGTCTGGATTAAAAGGACATTTATTAGTGCAGACTTGTGATGTGAGGAGGAGCCTGTATGAGCGGTGAGTGTTGGAAATATGTCGACTCTGAAGCTAGTTTTTGTCATTTGTTATGGGTTAGCTGCTGTAGCTCCCGCACATAAACAGACTGTTTTCTATTGGTCTATTAAAGTGACTATATTGGCCGTATATTTGCTACTGGACCTGCACTGATATGTAAATGAGCTGTGAATAGATGTGTGAATTATGACATTTGCGCATATAATTAATTACCGCGGCGCGCACGTATTTACGGCTAAAGGCTAATAGCGCTACTTTCTTTACTAGTTATGGGTCCGTCGCGAACGAAATGACTCTTAGAACCGGCTCTTTGAAGGGAACGACGGGAGCCTGATCCTTATTGGGAGCCGTGTTTTCTCTTTCTCTCACTTTTTTTTCTCTTCACGCCGCGTGATTTGTGGTTTGACAGCGGCAGCGGCTAAAAACGATACTTTGAGAAATTTGCGTGTACGTAGGATAAAAAAAACAAAAAAAAAAAAACGAGCATATTTGACTGTAGTTTAGCATAAAATAAATAAGTCCCGGTTTAGTCCTTTTTCAGTCCTGGTTTAGACCTGGTTCAGTCCTGATTCAGTCCTGCTTTAGACGTGCTTTAGTCCTGCTTGCAACAAAACAATCTGAAGAGCCACTTGGGAGCCAAAAGAACCAGCAGCTTTTAGTGAGCCGAGCCAAAAGAGCCGGTTCTCTAAAAAGAACTGGAATACCCATCACTAGTGTCTAGAATGTGATGCAAAAATGCCATTAAGTCAACCTACTGTCTGTAAATATGATGTAAAGAGGCAGAATAACAATAAATGTTACCTAAATAAACCCAATTTAAAATCCACCAGAGCCAAACCTAAGTTTTTTAAACAATTCAACATTTACAGTGAATTTTTACATCACTAAATATATCGGCGATTATATCGGCTATCGGCAGCTCCAACTTCCATTATATTGGTTTCATATCGGCCACAGCAAAATCCATATCGGTCGGGCTCTAGTATGTATCATATCGGCAACTTGTTAATGACACTCAGCCCTACTTACCTGGTCCCTGAAGGTTTTGTATTCACCCTGTGTGTCTGTGTGTGCGTCTGTGTGTCTGTCCACCCATGATAATTCTGCTATTTATGGACCGATTGTCACCAAATTTGGTACGTGGGTCAAACCCCTGTGCCCGATGTCGCAAAAATTTTTTGGTGATGATCCAAGGTCATTTGAGGTTACATGGGTCAATTGAAAGGTCACGCCATTATAAAGAATAGGCAATTTCGACAATTTCTGAACCATCTGTGGGCTAAAATATTCACCCAATCATCACACAAGTTGGCACACACATAACCGGGGTACACTGGATGTTACAGGTTAAAAATGGCCAAAGTCACTTGAAGGTCAAGGTCAAATATGCATTTTTGGTCATAACATTGTATGTACTAGAGCAATGGGAGTGGTCTCAAAATCTCAGAAAAAATATTATCTATTTATAATTCTATATATACTATTATAATATACTATTACTCAAGTAGTGGTAAGTGAGAAAGTAACATTACTTCAAAATAATATTACTCTAGTAGATGTACAAACTAGTGATCCAAGAAATTATGTAAGTTAGAGTAAAAAAAGTATTTGGGAAAACTCCAAATAGTTCAAATCTCTTTTGTTGTGTTTTGAATACAGAGGTGTTTTTGACCTGTTCAGACTGTTTTTACGAGCTGAGAGTTTGGCTGTCTACTGCACTCTATTCCACATTTGCTATACTAGTAAAGAAATTGCCAAATATTTTTTTGGAATCATTATTATATAATTTACTTTCACACCCAATAAAATTCTACTTTCACACTGACATTCTACATTCTAAAGTACTACTACTCCACTGACAGTTAACTTCAGATACTAACTAAGGATAACTAATCACCTCAGTATTACAGTAAGTACTTGAATACGCCCTGTACATTGTGTAGTATAAGAGCTCTTACCATGAGCGGGGTTAGAATGGAGCCAGTCCTCTTCAGACCTCAGGGGGAGCGGAGCCTCCAGCTCCTCTTCATCAGACTGAGGACTGAGGCTGGATTCTTCCAGCTCAAACCTGAAATATGAACAGTAACAATCACAGGTGAGTGGAAAAGTCAAAAATTTTACAAAAGAGTAACGTTACTTCAAGTAGAAGTGCAAAGAAATGATCCAAGAAATGACACATGTAAGGGTAAAAATGCATTGGGCAAAACTAATACTCCAGCAGAAGGCCTAATAATGTTTTACCATTTAAAATGAAAATTATTGGAAGAAATATAAATAATGCACCATCACAAAATCACAAAAAGTTTTTTCAAAGGATAGACACAAGAATGAGAAAAAACTAATTTCATATTGTTAAAAACAAAGCATTTTCTACTGGTAGGACAGTGGGAAGAGGAACCAAAACTTTAACTCAAGTAAGAGTACTGTTTCTTTTATTAAAAATACTACTCCCAGTACACCCAGTTCTAGTAACAACTTTGACCATGCTCGTCCTGTAGGGTATCAACATATAGATATACTTGATGATACAGTATTCAGTATATTTGTGTGTATTTTAATACATTATTTTCTGATTGTTGCTTGTTTCTATTCATTGTTTTAATGAGTAGAAAGATGGTAAATAAAGTTTAGTGGTTTAACAAAGAAATATCGTTAGAGACATATTCTTGCCATACATTGCCATGTGGCATTATCATATTATAAACTACGTATTTTGTACTGAATTAAATCATGAGGGACCCTGTTGTCCTACATAAAACCATCTGTGATTACCTGGAGAATTCCAAACTTTCCACCGGTATGTTTTTACTTTCCCCAGACACAGGCAGGTGAGGATCCAGTTGCTCCTGTCTCTTCTGCTGATGGTCCTCTGTGCCTGAACTGTGTAAGTCTGGTCTCTGGGTGGAATATACAGCGCTTATAGCTCTCGGCATGAACTCCTCTACCCCGCCTTCCATGATGTACATAATGAAATATCTAAAAACAATAAGAAATGTGTTATAGTGTTATATTTTGGACAAGTTTTGATGCCAGATGCCCTTCCGGATAAAACACTCCTTAGTAGAAAGTAATGTAGCACCAAAGACTGGGTCAAACCATCTCTGTAGACTAGGTCAGAAGTATCGAAAATCTGACACTAATCTATTCTAAAACTAGTACTGAAACTAGATATTCATTGGAGCAAGAATTGATACTAAAAAAGTCACATTCACTGAACTGAAATGAACAATATTGAGCTGTATCAGAACAAGTACGAGACCACTGTGCCACCTACCCGAACACTGACGGATTACACAAATATAAAGCCAAATGTTAGTATAAAACTAAGCACTATTATTTAATGATGAAAATGACATTGTATTGTCTAAAGAAAGTGTTTTTTATTATCAATGTGGTATAGGAATAAGTATTGAGTATTGACTCTATTACTTAATATCCTTTAGATCGTTAAATTATAATAAAACTTAATTTTGAGTTCATTTTGTTTAAAAAAAAAATCTAAATGCAAATAAGGGAAGATTTTATGTGCAAATGCTCATTCTGAATTCTCAAATTTGTAAGATTTTACAGGCTAATCAAAATAAATATTGCATCCTAAGGTCTCACCTGTTAATTTTTGTGTTATTATTTTGGTAAATATATATCATTCATAACTATACGTGGTCAAATTTTTTATCGCTTACGTAATCTTTTTACGTCTCCCTTACGCCATTAAATCATGACAAACCAAAAAAATATATATACAAAAAATTAATAATGAGTTGCTAAGTAAACTATTTAAACAATAATCACGCCTTTAAACATGCTATCCAAGCATCTCCAGATACGTCTCCATCCGAACCATCCGTTCGCACTCGCCAACCCGTAAAACTTTTAACACATTTTACCACTTCTCATTAATTATCTCACAATTCTGAGTTTATAGATTGTTAATCCGTGCTGCAGAGAGAGAAACAATGCTTACCTCTTCACGTGTGCATTCTTGGCTCTCCGGAGGGGTGCAGAGGCTTGCGTTCAACACCGCGTTATATGCAAATTTTTCCAGTTACGCGCAGCCAATCAGCGCGCTCGAACCGCCCGCTCGCTATGTAGATAACACTTATAATGCTTGGCACTAAAATGACAAACAATTATATTAATAGAAATGATGGTTCGTACTGGGAAAAGGTGAGATCTGAAATTAATTTTAACGGATTTTGACAAAAAAAAAAAAAAAAAAAAAAGTAGGGCAAAGGTGTAACCATAGATCGTATATATTGCAACGACTCAATGCCAGGAAGTGAACTCTCGGGTCGTGGCTTATTTGCATATACGGTCCCGTCATGCTGTATTGGATTTCAGCCTGTGGGAAAACAAACATTACCTTAAAGAGCTTAAGTGACAACAGACACGGTCATAAAAGGTGAAATTTGGCTGGATGCGCTGCCCTGGCACGCACCAGCACGTATTGTATACTGCTTGTTTGTGCATAAATAAAGGCGTATGCTTTAATCCGTTTGACATAAGACTTAAGGCAAATGAGAAATGCACTTTAAAGCCAAAGTATGTAAATTTTAGCCTTTTTTGGCACTTTGGTTGTGTTTATTGCACTGAAAAAACCTGTCCCTATGTGAGAGGGTTTTCATTTCCACAAACCTAATCCTTCCTTGCAGGAGAAACGCTTTCTGTTTGTTTCCATGGGCATGTTGGCTATAATCTTCCACATTATCACATCAAATGTGTCTATTTTGTGGAAAAATATCCCAAAGTGTGATTTAACTTTCTATTCCCACAGAATCATGCCAGAGAGTTGACGCACATACCGTACTTTTAATTAAAAAGAATAGAATTTTAATTAAAAAGAATCGAACAACATTTTAGACTTGTTTAATGGAACAGTCTTCCTGAACATGTGAGACAGACTCTTCTGTGACGCTGTTCAAATCCAGGCTCAAAACATTTCTGTTTAACTGTGCATATAACTGAAAGGTTTTCATTCCGCACTCTTCTCTCCAATTTATGTCTCTCTTTTTTAATTTTAATCTTCATGATTATTTATGTTTTGATTTGTTTTTATTATGATTTTAATGTATTTCTTATTCTGTAAAGCACTTTGAATTACTTTGTGTACGAATTGTGCTATACAAATAAACTTGCCTTGCCTTAATATCTAACTTTTATTTGACTTATTCCCTCTCTGACCTGTAGAGGCTGCACTAGCACTGACACACGACTGGCTGCAGGTGCTGGGGTTTAGGCGGTGACCATTCAAGTCAGAGAGAAGCATTTCAGGTTTAAAACAACTGTTGTTGCCAGTTTCAATGCTGATATTCAATGAGTGACTCAAGGCTTGTCCTATTTTTTGACTGGATAATTGTCTTGACAAACAAAACAACTTGTCCATCACATCAAATGTTTATAAAATTCTGAACAAATCTGCATTACAGGTTGTTATTAGTAAAAAAAAATGTATTTGATGGACACGTTTTTCTCATATCTGGGGAGGTCAAAGATCATGTTTGTGGAATTTTAAAGCTAAATCTTACATACAGCCCTTTTAAATAAGAAAATAGTGTAGAAATAAAACAGAATAATCTCCCCTGCAGTTGTTATCAGAGTAGCAGGTGCAGAAGTGTATGTAGTGTTTGTAGTATATGTAGTACGTGTACTGTATGTAGTATATATAGTGTGTAATGATTTGCATACTTTCGAAGTTCACGATTTGCATTTTCCTCCTGAAGACACTGCTGAGTGACACCTCATCCTGTCAGTGCATACCATAACATTGCATAATAACAGAGACAAATATCTTAATAACAGTTTACAAGAACACAATCATAATAAGACTAATCTATATAATAACTGAGAACAGGGAGGTGGACAAAAGTAGGGCAAAGGGGATACGTGAAAACTCAAATTTTCTGAGCACTCAAGGGGGCCTTAAAGAGGAGGTATTGTACTTCTGAAGGGTGTAACTGCAAACACATAACATATTTAGATCACCGTGTTACCGTTTATTGACTTGAAAATCCTGTATTCACTAGGGATGGGCATGATTAATCGATTAATTATTGATCATTAAGAATTTCATCGATTGTGTTCATTTTTAATCGACAAACCAAATGTAGGTTGCTGTGCGTAGCGTAGGGTGACCAAACGGGGGTCCGGACATGTAGCTCTCTGTGCACTCAGAAGGAGCGAGCAGACACAAGGAGTCAGTCAGCCTGCAATGTGCCGAAGCGCAAATGCGTATTTAATGATGAGTTGCACAAGAAATCCCATGCTTTCCGTTCCGGTATGGACAAGTGGGAGGCCACGTGCACAGTGTACAAAGCAGCACATATGTGTCGGTGTCCAGTGGGAAAAAGCTCACCAGGACACTGAAAAACATGAAAAAGCTTTGCCAGGTGAGAGTAGCTCAATGTCGATGACGAGGCCCCACCTCCCTCCCCCCGTACGGTGTCCTGGTTTTGACAAACACAAATATGGTCACACTAACCTGTATTCCACTGAGTCATGTCCTTCAATCCGACAGAAGTTGAACCGCATCAGTGCACAAGAGCTGTTTTTTTTTTTTTTCTTTGCTTAATTTATGCAAATTAGCCATGCAGTTTTAAGTTTTGTTTCTGTGAGAGTTGCGCTAAGCTGCATTAAACACATTATAATGTCAAACGTGCTGATGTGGCTCTAGAGTGGTTACGGTTTATATGTCGTAAAGTTGAATTTATTTACGCAGATTAGTAGTGCAGATAGTAATAATAATGATGATCATTTTAATATAAAAACGTTAATGATAAATCGATAATCGATCGTTAATTCTCCCGACGATCGATTAAGAAAATGTAATCGAATGCCCATCCCTAGTATTCACCATTTAGAAGTAACGGGGTTTACATTCTTTTTCACTGACAAAATTTCAAAACTTTTCCGTGAGTTTTTCATGACTTAAAGTTAATTTTCCATGACTTTACAGCACCCTTTCCACTCCCTTATGGTTTGGTATTATAGTTTTTTAACATTCAAAATACTGTCAGTGCATTTATCGTCTCTTTTAAACAAAATGATAGTTGAAAGACAGATGGGGAAAAAATAAGGCAATATAAATTTTAGAGCTGTAACTCACGCTCTGCCTCTGTGCTGATTCGAGTGTTGATTCGGCATTAAGTATTAAAATGCATTAAAAAATTTGAAAGAAAAAGATTTGGTTCTTTTGATCCGGTTCCAGACATTCACTTTAAGGAATTGTTGATTGATTCACAAACATCACATCGCTAATGGATAGTTGGCCCTAGTCAAGGCGGCCTTCTGTCATAACATGTTTTTATTACGTAAAATCGACTCTTTTGAGATTTAAGCCAAGTTAATAGTGCTGTTACCTCACCAAAAACACACCCATTTGTGTTGTTTTGTTTCATTCACTTTTCCATGACTTTTTCATGACCTAAATTGACTTTCCATGACTTTACAGCACCTACATGTGTAGAATTCATCACACTTTTAGGGCTAAATATGAAATGTTAACCCTTTCCACTCACCTTATGGTTTGGGATTATAGTTTTTTAACATTCAAAATACTGTCAGTGCATTTATTGTCGTCTCTTTTAAACAGAAGGTGCATTCAGAAATAATCATAATAGCCTAATGAGAACTTAACAGAACGCCGAGATACTAAAGAGAGATACTAAAATTCCATGACTTTTCCAGGCCTAGAAAATGAGATTTTCAAATTCCATGGCGTTTCCAGGATTTCCATGACCGTGAGAATCCTGTTATAAGCTCTGAGTCTCCCCTCCTTTTGTCCCCTGTGCTAAATCACTCCCCCTTCAGAGCGCTATCACAACATAGCCAGGGTGTGTTCTTTTAATAAAAACTTTTGAACATCTCAGCAGGTTTGTCAAGTTGCTGTGAACAGATTTGTATCATGTTTTTGTTGTTTATGGAGAATTGTCGTGTGGGACTGCGGTGATGTTTGTAGGCTTTTGGGGGTGGACCTTTGGACAGAATCTTACAGTTAACAGTCAGTGGAGTTAATATGATCGAGAGATTCAGGAGCAGGACCACGCCCCAACCTCTCCATCATCCTCTGCAACGAACCACAGCTCGACCCAGAAGCCCCGTATATACAGGCCTATCCCGACTACACCGTCTGTCTTTACTCTCTCGACCGAACCGTCACATCTATCCATCGTCAATAAATACTCCATTATTGTGGCGTGGTCCTTGCTAGTGACGAGGGTTTGAATCAAGCCCGGGAGAGATCGATAAAATACTGAAACATGCAAGGATGACGTCTAAAACCACTTCATGAATGTTTTATTTATTTATTTATTTTTTTTTATGAGGGAACATTTATTAGAAAGCTAATAAATGATTTTGCATAATATTTTCTATTAAAATGCAGGACAGTATGGGTGTAATTGTTTGTCATGTATGCACTGATATAATTACATATCTGAGTAATCCCATGATGAGCGAACGCTGTTTTAACATGTTTATAAGCTCATAAATGATTTTGCATATAAAAATGGTAATCAGTTGAAAGACATGGGGAAAAAATAAGGTAATATAAATTTTACAGCTTTAATTATATGATGCATTATTCACTGGTGCTCTGCTTCTCTGCCGATTCAGGTATTAGTTCGGTGAAAATTAGGGCTAGGCAAAAATAAAAAATCTTAATCGCATGAGTTCATGTGATTAATCATGATCAATTGCATGTCATATGCAAAACCAATTAATGAATTCAAATGTAGTGTATGGCGCACTTTTATTGGAAATGTAAACAAAAGTGCCGCACATGTGTTGTGCAACAGCATTTCTTTATACAGTAGCAGGGCTGAGTTAATGAATTGAATCCAAAAGTAAAGTGCATGTGACCGGGAGCAGTAAAATAAAGTATCCAGGGTAAATCTCAACTGAAAAAATATAATCAAACCAAATACAAAACTGAAATGTATTGCCACTGCCAGGGCTTTAATGTTTCCTGTTTGATATAAAAATGAGAATCTCAGTCCAAAACAGTAACAGAAAACAGAAAACACAACCAGAGAACACCTTCAGAGCAGTTTGTCAGTTCCAAGATTTTTATTTATTTATTTTTACTTTTCTGAACAAAGCAAGTTGCCAAGGTATACAAGATTATTATTATTATTAAGAATGCGATCGCTGGCACTGGCTTCTCACGGAAGAAAAGTGAGACGGGGGGGGGGGGGGTGCCCCTGAAAGCTCTTGGGGTCCTACGCACTGTGCTCGTCTTCTCACATCATCTCACGTGGTCGGCCGGAGCCTCGCTCCACTTCTTTCATTGAGTGATTAACATCAACAGAGTGTGTTGCATTTAGGTGATATTTCAGACTCATGAAACTCCGGTGATAAGACAGTTCAGCGTTGCAGTGTTACTAATGACTTTGGCTTCGTCGACTGCACCATCTGGAAGAACTTTAAAATGAAAAATGAAAATGGACGTGTAAAAGTTCCTTACCCTTCTCCATGTTTGTTTATCCTGCTTTGTTTCTCTCCGTTTCCTGTGTGCGCTGCACCAGTAACATTCTAGACACGCTCACGATGGACGTTTTCAAAATAGAAGTCGGTGAGGAACAGACGTTTACAATAAAAAAAAAAATTTAAAATAAAAACTGCATGAAGGGGAGAAAAATAATCATCGGTGATAATTAATTAGTTAACTCAAAATTAACACATGCCCGGCCCTAATTAAAGTGCTTTAAAAATTTGGAAAGAAAAAGATTTAGTTATTTTAAAAATTGAGATAAACATTCACATTAAGGAACAGTTGACTGATTCAGTCAGAAACATCCCATCGCTGATGAATAGTTGGCCCTAGTCAAGAAGGCCTTTGTCACCACGTTTTTATTATGCAAAATTGACTCTTGTGAGCTTTAAGCCATGTTATAATGCTGTTGCCTCACCAAAAACACACCTGGAGTAGTGTTTTGTTTCATTCACACATGTTTGAGTCATCCTGGATTATTACTCTGCACTGATAATACTCCATTTCACCTCGTTTCACCTTTTGTCATTTATTGGTAGTTCTAATAAATCAAAGTTCTTTTTTTTTTTTTTCAATGAATTTTCAATTAAACAGTTTTGAACTGCTCTAGTATAGTTTTATTTTTTAATATTTTCGTTTTACCATAGAAAAAATATCTGCTGGTGCACCAATGAGTGAAGCCGTTTCAATGAGGCTAAAAAAGTTTAATAAATGTAGAAAATTACAAAGATGGTCTTGATTTGGTCTTGATTTGGTCTCGATGGGTCGTGGTCTTGCCTTGTCTCAGTCTCAGTATTTATAAATCTTGGTCTCGTCTTGGTCTCGACCCTCAGAGGTCTTAGTCTTGTCCTGGTCTCGGGACCCTGTGGTCTCGGACAGGTCTTGGTTTTCACTACTTGCTTCATATATTTGATGTCTTCAGTATGTATCTATAATGCAGTAAAGTGCTCATGACTACTGCAATTCCAGGGCTCAATTCATCCAAATGATTCTAGTGAAGGTGTGTGGAGTTTAAAAACAACATAGAAAACTTCCTGTATTACCACATGACATCACAAGGTGGAAGTATTTTCTGTTTGAGAGAAGAACTCAGCCTAAATATGCAGGACCTGTGTGTTAAACATATGTGAATGAAACAAAACACAACTCCATGTCTATTTCTGATGAGGAAACAACATTATAACATAGATAAAAATTTAGCAAAATAGGCCCTTTAAGATATTTTTTTAAAGAAATGATCGCAATTGTATTTCAAATTTTAATGCACTGCAAAAAAACAAAATCTAGCCAAGTTAAGATGACTTAAATTAATAAAGTTTTATCATGATTTGAGTCAATTTCACTTAAGTAAAATTTTCTACCAGTGGAAAAAGCCTTTTTGAGCTTAAAATATGAAAATGCATCAAGTTTTTGCACTTAAAATAAGAAAAACTACAACTTTTTGCACGTAAAATAAGAAACAAAATCTAATGTTGCTTACATTAAGAAAAAAAACACTCCACTGGTAGATAATTTTACTTGTCAAGTTGAAATGACTCAAATAAAGTCTACTGTTATTAATTTAAGTCGTTTTAACTTACGTAGATATTGTGTTTTTTTTTCCAGTGTGATATTTGTCAGTTTGCTTTCGTATTTGCATACTTGGCATAGTCAGTTAAACCGTTGACCACTCTCAATGAACACAGGAATTTAACCGGGCTAAAAATAGCGCTGATTTGCATATAAAGCAGCTAAACAACTGTTGTATTGACAATTAATAGCATCGTCACGTGCTGCTGCTGCGAATGTTTTCTGTGTAAACAATTTGTAAACAAAGCAAAATATAGTACAATTAAAGGTCCTATATGGCTCAAAATTGACTCTTGTGAGCTTTAAGTCATGTTATAATGTTGTTTCCTCCTCAAAAACAAACCTGGAGTTGTGCTTTGTTTCATTCACACATGTTTGAGTTATTTATTATTAGTCTGTTTACATTTCCAAAGGTCAGACTGGGAAAAAAAACCTATATCTAGGCAAGTTAAAATGACTTAAATTAAGAACATTTGAGTTGATTCAACTCCACAAGTAAAATGATCTACCAGTAGAATAAGTGTGTTTTACTTAATTCAAGCAACATTTGATTTTATTTCTTATTTGAAGTCAGGCATGTCCAAACTATGGCCCATGCGGCCCTCAGACAAATTTTTCTTGGCCCTCAGGCTTCCAGGTGAATTGGCCCAGATTACCTTGCATCAATTAAAAATGAACTTTTTACTGCAAGTTTTTTTTTTTTTTTTTTTTATCTACCTTGATAAAGCTAATACTTAATATTTAGTGTGTGGTTTTAAGGATCTTGGCATGAATAAAGACTGATGGCTCATTCTAACATGCACATATTTCAATTATTCATTCAATTATTATTGTGCTGAGGACCAATAATGTGTCCTACCTCAACTCTGCAGACGACACAGATCTACGTCTCACTGCAGCAGGAGACTATGGACCAGTGGACTCTCTCTACCACTGTGTCCAACAGATCAGTGTGTGGACGCAAAACAACTTTCTCCAGCGAAACTCAGACAAGACAAAAGTCATAGTGTTTGGTCCACAGAAACAAAGACAGTGTCAGGAGTCACCTCCAGTCTCTCTAAAACCTTCAAATCTCTAAAACCTTCAAATCAGGCAAGAAGTCTCGGGGTAATAATGGACTTAGACTTGAACTTTAACAGCCACATCAAATCAATAAGATCTGCAGCTTTTTACCATCTTAAAAAACACAGCAAATATCAAAGGTTTACTGTCTAAATCAGACATCTGACCCTAACCTCTCCAAATCAGCTGTGAGACACTGCAGAACATCCAGAATGCTGCAGCTCAGGTGTTGACTCAAACCAGGAAGTACGAGCACATGCGTCCTGTGCTCAGGTTTCTGCACTGACTCCTGTGACTCAGAGACTTTAAAGCGTCTCTGCTTGTACAAGTTTCTCCATGGCCGAGCACCAAAGTACATCTGTGATATGTTAGAGCCATACGAACTATCTCACACTCTGAGGAGCTCAGGGACCGGCCTCCTGCTGGTGCCCAGAGTCAGGACTAAACACGGGGAGTCAGCGTTTCAGATTCATGCAGCTAAAACCTGGAACAGTCTTCCTGAACATGTGAGACAGACTCTACATTGACTTTGTTTAAATCCAGACTCAAAACGGTTGTGCATATGACTGAAAGATTTTCATTCCGCACTCTTCTCTCTAATTTATGTAATTAATGTCTCTCTCTCGTTTTAATTTAAAACATTTTAATCTTAAATTTTTTGATGATTATTTATATTTTGATTTGTTTTTATTGTGATTTTAATGTTTTTCTTATTGTGTAAAGCTCTCTGAATTACTTTGTGTACACATTGTGCTGTACAAATGAACTTGCCTTGCCTTGCCAGTCTACGGCCCTCGATCAGCCCTCTGCTTCGTCTGTGTTCAGATATGTGGCCCTTGATGAAAAAAGTTTGAACACCCCAAAAAGTAGTTTTTTTGTTTTTGTTATTTTAAGTGTAGCAAGATTAGGGATGTAACAATAACGGAAATATCATGATATCGTATCATCAGATTTCTCAGAATAATATCGTGGATGATCACAATATATCAAATTACAAGTCTCTTTGCTTAAATTAAGAGTTATGGTGCAGCAATAGCTAAAAAAAAAAAGACAGAGAGAACTACATAGACCATGATCCTTTGCTCCATTTCAGTGCAGACTACATGAGGAAATAACAGTTCTAAGCACTTTTAAGTCTAAATTCTTTGGATTAAATCTTGTCAAGGCATTTTAAGAGGAAAAAGTGTCATTAACAGTTTTGTTTGCCTCCACAATATATCGCAGAGATGAATATCGTTAAAATATCATATCAAGAGATTTGGATATTGTTACATCCCTAATAGTGAGCCTTCCCACCATATCGTGAGCTTTCCCATGATATCACAATAAATATCGTACTGTGAGATTTATAGATGCATCAAGAATCATCGCCTTCACCTTTCACCATTTTTAAATTCCATTGGGAAGTAAAATAGTTTGAACGGAGGTTTGCAGTCACACAGATCTGATTCCCTTTTGCATTTATGGAGTTCGCAAACAAATTTCTCGAGCCGTTTTCCGCTGTTAGGACATCCAACAACCACACAATTACGATGTCCACACAACTAAAATATGACAATATCAGAACCAGAAACAAAAGCGATATGGTTCAAAAGACTAGAAAAGATCGACTTTGTCAATAGACGCATCCCACTGGGAAAACAAACATGGCGGTTTGATGCTTGCTTTTTCAGAAAATCCTTCCCAGTATGCATTGCGCAATGACCGGAAGTCCGAGATCGTTGATGCATCTATACTGTGACGATATCGTATCGTGAGACTTGGATAAGCAAGATGCCTTTTCATATTTTAAGTACAAAAAGTCTAGATAATTTTACTTGTTAAGTGACATTTACTCAAATCATGATAAAACTTTCTTAATTCCAGTCATCTTAACTTGACTAGATTTAGTTTTTCGCAGTTCTTGTAGTCACATAGTGGTAGTTTTCAAGTTTATTTCAGAAGAAATGGACAATTCTGGGGCTGAAATTAACCAAATGATTCTAGTGAAGGTGTGTGGTGTTTGAAAACACAGTGTAGCACTTCCTGTATTACCACATGGACTCGTGTTTGTGTGTTAAACGTGTGAAAGCGACAAAAGTGGGTTAAGCGTTCACCCACCGACCGAAACGTGACCTGTTCTAACTCATTCACCGGCTCACATTCCATCACTGCGCCAACGAAGAAAAGAAAAACAAACACTTCACGCACAGATCAACCGCTCTTTACGTCAAACAAGTCCAAAACAAAACAAAAAAAAACACACAGGTTGAGGTTGCAGACGTGTTCATGAGAGATTGTTTATTTGAAAACCAGCCGCTGTGTACAGACAATAAATAATGCAGAGACATGTCCCGCGCGTGTCCACTGTCCTCTTCTGCTCGTGAGACCGTCAGAACACACAGAGATGTCCAATACTGGAGGGTGCTGCTGGGGCCAAAAAACACTGTCCCGTGAATATAGTACACATCCTTAAACACAGCCCGGAGGTTACGGTGCGTTCGCGTGATGTCGGGATTTTCTAAACTTTCGGAAAGGTCGGGATTCTGCGGCGGAATTTGCCGTTTAACCTGTTTTGATGTGGTTTATTTATGTATAGTTAAAGAGCCTGTACCCGATTTGTTTTCCATGTTTTTGAGCAAAATGTGAGAATGATCCTAGAATCAGGAAGTACACAGTTAGCATGCCAGCTGTTGGTATCTTTACAGTTCTCCAATGTTGTCTTACCCCAGTACAGATATATTGTACAAGCAGGTCATGAGGTCACAGTTAGTCTGCTGTGTACTGTCTGCTTGTAATTATAATTTAGAATCAGTCAAGAATCAGGAAGTACACAGTTAGCATGCTAGCTGTTGGTATCTTTACCGTTTTTCAATGTTGTCTTACCCCAGTACAGATATATTGTACAAGCAGATATTGAGCTCAAAATATGTCTGTTGTGTACTGTCTGCATCCAATTACAAAACTGAGAATTATACAAAGAATCAGGAAGTACACAGTTAGCATGCTAGCTGTGCTTATGTTTACAGTCAAACGTCATCTTACCCCAGTACAGAGATATTGTACAAGCAGGTCTTGAGGCCAAAGTAAATCTGCTGTGTACCATCTGCATGTATTATAAAGCAACAATTATCAGAGAATCAGAAAGTACACAGTTAGCATGCTAGCTGTTGTTATCTCTACAGCCAAACGTAGACTTACCACAGTACAGATATATTGTACAAGCAGGTCTTGAGGTCAAAATAAGTCTGCTGTGCTGTGTACGGTTTGTATCCAATTATAAGTAAGAATGAGCTGGGAATCAGAAAGTACACAGTTAGCATGCTAGCTGTTATCTTTACACTCAAACGTCATCTTACCCCAGTACAGAGATTTTGTACAAGCAGGTCTTCAGGTCAAAGTAAATCTGCTGTGTACGGTCTGCATCTATTATAAACTGACAATTATCTGAGAATCAGGAAGTACACAGTTAGCATGCTAGCTGTGCTTATGTTTACAGTCAAACGTCATCTTACCCCAGTACAGAGATATTGTACAAGCAGGTCTTGAGGCCAAAGTAAATCTGCTGTGTACCGTCTGCATGTAATATAAAGCAACAATTATCAGAGAATCAGGAAGTACACAGTTAGCATGCTAGCTGTTATCTTTACACTCAAACGTCATCTTACCCCAGTACAGAGATTTTGTACAAGCAGGTCTTCAGGTCAAAGTAAATCTGCTGTGTACGGTCTGCATCTATTATAAACTGACAATTATCTGAGAATCAGGAAGTACACAGTTAGCATGCCAGCTGTTGTTATCTTTACAGTTCTCTAACATTGTCTTACCTCAGTACAGAGATATTGTACAAGCAGGTCTTGAGGTCAGAGTAAATCTGTTTTGTACTGTTTGCATGTATTATAAAGCAAGAATTATGTGAGAATCAGGAAGTACACAGTTAGCATGCTAGCTGTTGTTATTTTTAGAGTTCTCCAGTGTTGTCTTACCCCAGTGCAGAGATATTGTACAAGCAGGTCTTGAGGTCAAAGTAAATCCGCTGTGTACCGTTTGCATGTATTATAATGTGAGATTTATCTGAGAATCAGGAAGTACACAGTTAGCATGCTAGATGTTATTAACTTTGCAGTCAAAAGTCTTACCCCAGTACAAAGATATTATACAACCAAAATAAGTCTGCTGTGTCCTTCCACATCAGAATCAGGAAGTACACAGCACACGTCTGCATCTCATTATGAAGCTTTTTTTTTTTAGGTTAGAGAATCAGGAAGTACACGCTTGGCATACTAGCTGTCAAAATTTGTCAAAATAGGGACACTGTAAAAGAAGCTCTTGAGTTTTGAGGTTTGCAGTTGTCCAAATAACTAGTTTAAAATGAACTAGTTGTGTTTTTCATATTTTTGAGAGCAGTAAAATTCAGAAAAATCTGGTACAGAACCTTTAAAATTTTTGTGCCACTTTTTTTTCTTTTTTTTTCTTCATGTGGATAGGCCAAATAATTACCAAGTTTTTCCTGTCAGTGGTGTCACCTTCACACCTGTTCGTCTCCATGGCGATGTTATTACTTTGCTTGGGATGTTCCACAGTATGGCATTTAACTTGCGTGTATGAGGACAAGAAGATAACACGACCACGCCGAGTTACAGGTCAGATTTGTGGAGAGGCGAGCCTTGTCACGATTTATTTTCAGCAATTTAAAAGCTGTCAAACCTTACTGATAAAGCAGTAATGTTACCATGGAGACATACACGTGGTAAAGTTACACAATGCGTCTTTAAGAGGATGTTTGGAAAGAAGATTATTAAGGTAAACTTGTTGAAATTGTTTTTTTGAGGATTTTTTTTGAGGACATTTCATCTAAAACAGTAAATTCAAAAAATACAGCTCCACAGACCCGCCCTCGTTTTGGAAATCCCGACATCAAACTCGCCGCGAACGCACCGGTTGGTTAACAAAAATAAAAATTACAATGCGATGTTGGACCTCTTATACAATTCATTCTGAGTCACTTCATGGATGGGTGGAGACAGATATTGCAAATCCTTCATTGTGAATTCGGCAGTCCGTTTTATCGTCTGTGAGGCTGCCCGGGCAAAGATTCTTCCACGGTTGATCGTATTCGAGTGCCGTTCTGTATCCGTAGCGACAAACAATTGAAAATCATAATAATAATAATAAAAAGTCTAAAATAGAAAATGATTGGCTGAAGCTCGGATGGTGCGGTGACAGGGTGAGGAGGAGTCCATGGTTAGCGCTATAGGCTCGTATAGTAGTTAGTGTGTAAAAGCATGAAGGCATTCCTTATATTAGAAGATATTACTAAAGATGAGAAGGCAAGAACAGGTGTTATCATACAGCTCCTTGAGAAGAAAAGACACACCGGCAAAATTAATACGTGCGCTACTTCAAAATGACTTGGATTCTCTATTGGGAAACTTTAGTAGATTTGACTAATTTAGGTTTATTTGAAAATTTTGAGTACACAATTAGTTTTGGCTAGTTTGGGTTAGTTTGTAAATTTTGAGTAGATTTGACTAGTTTGGGTGTATTTGTAAATTCTGAGTACATCTGACTACTTCGGATTTATTTGTAAATTTTGAGTAGATCTGAGTACTTTGGTTTTATTTGTAAATTCTGAAATAAATCTGACTATTTTAGGTTTATTTGTAATTTTTTATTTGCAAATTTTGCGTATATTTGACTAGTTTGGATTTATTTGTAAATTCTGAATAGATCTGCCAAGTTTAAATTTATTTGTAAATTTGTATTTGTAAATTTTGAGTAGATCTCACTAGTTTGGGTTTATTTGTGTTTTGGGTTAAATTTTTTTGATTTTTACATGTTTTCTGAAAATAAATCTGACAACGTAACATTATTTTAAAAGCAATTTTGTAACACTTGTAAATATATTATTTTGCAAATGATCTGTTTTTTGAAATCTGAAAATCATATTTTGAGAGATTTTCTAATTTCAAAGCAATGTTTACTCTTACCAGTGCAACAAAATTGTGGATTTTTGTAACATCTGTAAATGTAGTAAGAAAAGAGATATTCCTTTGTTATTGTGTTTTGAAATTTAAAAATCTCGCTTTGAAACATTTATTAATAAAATTTTTAACCAATTTTAAGATTTTTGTGAAGTTTTTACCTGGAAAAATGTGTTCCAAAAATGTGTTCCTATCAAGATATTATGTTATAATTTATTAGCAAAATTTTCTGCCAATAGAATTATATTTAGAGTGGAACTAAATTATTAAAATATTAAATACATTAAAAAATTATTAAAATAACTATTATATGCAGATCATTTGGTTTTGAAATTAGAATTTTTATTTTTTTTTATTGTTTTACACCAGTCAAATAGTCAAGGTCTAATACATTAAAAAATCTAAATAAAAAAATGTAAAAATTTCTGAATTCAAGTCATTTGTTTGTCAACGCAGATACTATTTTGACGGTGTATCAGTATTATTAAATTAAGCTTGTAAAAAAGGTGCGGTGGACTCCAGGGAAAGGCCCAGGAACTATCCCACCACCTCTAAACCTACTTCATATACGCTTCGCTGCCTGCTCACTACCAGCTGTTTCATCGGATTCAAAAAAATCCACACAAAAGGTTTTCCGAGAATATCAAAGTAAGAAAAACGGGAAAAATAAACAACAATAATAATAATAAGAGATAAGTAGACAAGCAAATTTTGGTATATTTACATTACGTACAACTTCCTCCATGGCAGTCTCGTGAGAATTCTTCCGTCCTTCCAGGTTAAAGTCTTGGTGCATGGGAAACTTGGACAAAGTCAATGGAGATCCACATGATGACCGAATGTGTGGAGTGTGGCGCCCTCTGCTGGGGAGCCGGTGACAGGACAAGCACACGGCCAAAAGCAATTTCCACATCGAATGGCTTGGACTAAGAAGATTTACCGTGATTTGAGGAATTTTAAGTCAAGATTTTTGAATTGCAAGGTCCACATTATTTGACTTGTTTCAATATTTCATTATTTTGCAATTTTAAGACAGCCAAAGAAATTTATGTTTGCATTATTTATTTCAAAGTTAATTGTTTTAACTTGAAACAACTTTTTCCCCTAACCTGACAATTTGACATAAAACATCTTAGCCCATTGACAGGATATTTTTAAGGATGTTTTTTTTTTGTTTTTTTTTTGTTTTACTTATTTACTCTATTTGTACTTAAAGTGAGACTACATCACATTGAATTATTATTATTATTTACAGTGTAGATTCTCACTGAAGACATCAAAACTATGAATGGACACATACGGAATGAAGTAAACCAAAAAGTGTGAAATAACTCTACTCATGTTTTCAATTTTACATTTTTTGTAATAGCCAATTCGCCACTGTAATCCTTTTTATACTCTTGGGCAGCGTGTCATTTCTCTTTCCTCGCTTCCTTCTCCTTGATTCCTCTCCTTGATTCTGCAGGAAATAGGTGAGGAAGTCCCACCCAAAGAGAAGACAGAGCGAAGACAGAGGATATAAACTGCTCGCTGAGACCGATAAAGTTTGATTCTTTTATCTGACGCCTGCCTCCTGAAGCCTCCCTCAGGTTTACGCCTTCATTCCGTGGTTTACTCTGGGACACCGCATAATATGACACGTTTCATCGACAGCTGAAAAATGGATAATCGAGGAAAGGAATCAAGGAAAAGGAAACGAGGAAAGAGAATTGAGATGCGGCCTCTAATGAACCCCGACATGGCACAGCTCTGAAGTGAAAACCATGCCAGGAGACTTCAAGGGTCAAGGGTTTGCAGTGCTCTCCACAAAGCAAAGGGTGGATGGTTTGGGAAATTTAAAAAAAATGATATAAAATATAAAACTTATTTAGATAATTCCATACATCTTGCCTCTAGTGCCATAGTACTCGAGATTGGTTTTGGTCTCGAGATTGGCCTCAAGACCGTTGTTTTTCTCTCTAGCGCATTTGGACTCTGTATTGTCTCAGTTCTGAAGGCTCTTGGACTGAGTCTTGTCATGGACTTGAGGTCTGGTGTTTGTCGAGTGCGATCATATTTCATTATGGCCGCTGCTGTCGGCAATAAACTTGTACCGATGTGCGGTACATCTGTGTTTGTCACGATGTGCGTTTGGTTTGGTAAATGAGCACAGGCTGTGAAATACCACTGCAAAACCAAGAAGAGAATGTAAGTCTAGATAGTTTAAAAATTATACCCACTTGATTCACTTTGAAGGAGTTTTCTGTAAAGTGCCAGTGTAAGTGGGATTAATGAAGATGTTCTCCAACTGTGGATGCGCGTCCAAAAAAGGGGCGCAGAGTGTTGCTTAAAAACAAAAACTTTAAAACATTGATATATATTTGTGCCAAAATAAGAGTGAAATACAAATAAATGAAGAGAATGACAAAGATGGTCTCAATTTAGTCTCGATGGCCTTTAAAATTCTTGTCTCAGTCTCAACCCTCAGAGGTCTTGGTGTGGTCTCGACTACAACACTACTTGCTTTGTATATTTGATGTCTTCAGTATGGATCTATAATGCAGTAAAGTGCCTATGACTGCTCATTTGACTAAAACACAATTAAGATCAGTTTGGCCATTTTTTTAGATTAAAAATTTAATAAAATCACGCAAGGGAATTCCATAATTGTTAGGCTACCTCGCAACCATGTTTTGACTGATCATTCCTATCAAGTCAAATCATTTCGACCTTGCAATTCCCAAAAATCCTACCCAAAACTCCTCCAAACCAGACGGGTCCTCTTGCTCCAGCCCTCCTCCCTGTACGTGGACGTTGCTTTCCGCGGTAGCATTAACCTTAGCCGTAGCATTAGCATTAGCAGCAGTGGCGCGGGCTCAGAGGTTGTCCCCGGGCTGGTACTGAGGCTCCGTGGCAGTGAAGTAGTCCTCCAGAAAGGCCTGCAGGTACTCGAAGGTGGGCCTCTCCTCGGGGTCCTTCTTCCAGCACTGCACCATGAGCTCGTGCAGAGAGGAGGGGCAGTCCTGGGGGCACGCCATGCGGTAGCCCCTCTCCACCTGCTCCAGCACCTCGCGGTTGTTCATGCCTGGAGGGAAGAGACGAGCGGGGTAAGAGTTTTGGAGATCAACTCGAAACATGAACTAGAGTGTGATCCTCCATCTAAGCAAAAGTCTAAACTGGGACACACTGAGGTTGGAATGGTTGGTATAAATAAAATAGTTAAAATAGTGTGTAATATTGTTTTTGTTTTTTTGCCTTATGCTCATTTTCAAGCATGGTTTTCTGTATTTTAGCTACAATATATTCCCGTCTTTACTGTTGGCAAGTGTCAAATTGGTCAAAAATGGGGACACCGTGGGACATGTGACACAGGCCTCAAAACTGGACTTGTCCCGGGTGTATAGGGAAGTCTGGTCACTCCATCACTGCTCTTGACAGGTCGCCCCTGTGGATTTGAAAGATGGGTCAAAGTGTGCCCTCCCTTCCCAGTTCTGTTTAATATGTTAATAGTGCACTATGTAATTTCCTTGGAGGAGGGTGCAAGTAATACTACTACTGCTACTACTACTATTGCATGAGCCTAATACAGCTTTTCTAGACACAAAAAATCACTTTACAGTTTCAGGCATTAAACATTCACTGAACATCACCAAGACTAAGGAATTCATCCTAGACTTTCAGCAGAACAGAGCCACCCCTGCCCCCTGTACATCAACAGCGAAAGTGTGGAGCGAGTGGAGTCCTTAAAATTCCTTGAGGTTCACATCTCTGCAGGTCTCTCCTGGTCAGTCAACACCTCAGCACTGCTCAAAAAGGCCCAGCAGCGGCTACACTTCCTGAGGGTGCCCAGGAAGGAGCAACTAAACACAAGCATGCTGGTGACCTTCTATCTTTCCACCATTGAGAGCCCGCTGACCTCTACTGTGTCAGTGTGGCACTCTCGCTGCACAGAGGCTGACAGGAAACGTCTGCAGATGGTGACCAACACTGCACAGGAAATTATTGGCTGCCCTCTGCCTTCCATAACCACAATATACAACTCCTGCTGTCTCAGCAGGGTTAGGAACATCATAAAGGAAAATACACACCCCGGCTTCAACTTCTTCAACCTGTTGCCTTCTGGCAGGTGCTTCAGGTCCATACCAGCCAGAACAAATAGACTCAGGGACAGCTTCTTTCCCAAAGCTGTCACCATACTGAACTCAACTTTGCACTGAGAACTGTTAATTGTTTGTTTGTTTTTTGCACTTTAAAGGAGCAGCTCTGCATCTCATTGTACTGTGTATAATGACAATAAAGGCTATAGATAATATCATACCCAGAGATTTAGATATCGTTACATCCCTAGTATTTAAGTTTGCAGACTCCTAGTATACATGAACGCCAGGTTTAAATCAAAACCTCCTAGTGTTGTGGCGGTGAATTACTTTGCGGCACATAGACCTCGATGCAAACCCATAAATCAAAAATGACAGCGACAAGGCGACGGTGGCAGTGTGTGTTGAGTCAATGCAGAACTATACTTCACCCTTAAGGTGGCAGATTTTGCCACTGCTGCCCCCCTGTGGGACCTGGTATTCCCAGCGGTCTCCCATCCAAGTACTAACCAGGCCCAGCCCTGCTTAACATCAGAGATCTGATGAGATTGTGCACTGACAGGGTGTTGGCCAAAGACCAGGTGGCGGAATTTACACCACAAAAGTGACATGATGCACTATTAAGTACTGACAATAACAACAAAACTGTATTTATCTTTTGATCAATTGCATGATGCCTGTGAGAACTTTGCAAATAATAATTGTTCAGTAAGAATCCTTGGCAAATGTTTAGAACTTTTTTCAACAATTAGCAACTTGGATGCTGCAGGGGATTCTTGTTTAAAAGACAAATGGAACTGGATATTCAGTTCTTGGATGACTAAAAGGTTTTTGTGTTCATGGATTCGTTTCATGCACTTGAATCTAAAGCTATGTTCAGACTGCAGTGTCGAAGTCACGTCAAATTAATCTAGCCCCAGCTCTTACAATCGAAAATGTGAACCCTACAGTACACGGGAGCAGCTGTACTCCAGTGCTCTGTGCCCCATCACTTTCTATATTTGTCCAATAACTTATCTGTAAAAATGACCAGCGTTCATACTTTCCTTTTGATGCAGACTGTTGAGTGATTAAATGAGGTTGCCAGGTTGAGTCTGTTCACACGTTCACCTGGGACATGTGCATACAGTCTGTAGCCTACATTACACAACAGCCTCTACTGCCTTTTATAGCTCTGAGCTGTGGGCCTCTGCAGCAGACGCACAGCACCCCAGCACATAAAGACGAGTCTTCTGGGGAGAGACAGTCTGGTGTGTGCTTCAGATTATTAGAATTTAAGAGTAGATTTTGACAGGAAATGCATACAGTAATTGTCAAACAGTTCAAGATTAGGCTTAGAAAACTGGTTTACAATTTGAATCGTCACAATGAGCAAATTAAGAAAAGTTAACATAATTTCTAATTCAAACTGCTTCATAGCCCATCTTTTATAAACCCTCTAGATCTCTACACACTTGTTCTGAAATGTTGAAGATGCACTAACTTTTCTGATGTGGAGGAGTTACTTGCTTTGCCTGGAATGTTTGACAGTATAGCATTAAATTTCTCTATCTCAATGGAGAGGAACAGCTGGTGCAACCAGGCCAAGTTACAGGTCAGATATGCGGAGAGGCGATCATGTTCACAGTAATAATCTAGGTTTTTCCAAGTTTTTTGCCATAAAAACATGTTTAAATCCATACTGTGGAACATTTTAGGCAAAGCAATAACATCTACATCATTTACATACTGCAGCTTTAGTGCTACTGGACATATTTAAGTCATTCTGAACAATAGATAGGAAGTAAATTAATTATTATTCCTAAAATGGAACTCGGCTCCAAATTCGCTCCTATAACTGCAAGCCTCGTGAGCTTCATTTGACTGGACGGGAATAACATCACACTCCCTTAGTCCACTTCTTAATACAGTCTATGTATGTGTATTACCTGGTGACTGAGGGATTATAGAGACTTTGCTTTGTTCCATTTCTCAGGCGATAGATTAGAAATGGGAATATTGCAAGACACACTGATACGAATATAAAAATGAAGACCGTAAAGGTTCTGTTCACGCCATAGACTGTATAAAAGAAGTGGACTAAACAAGTATGACACCACCCAAAGCGTTCAGGACCGCTCAAATGAGGCTCGCGATGCTCACGGTTACAGGAGCAGATCTGAAGCCAGGGTCTATGTTATGAATAAATGTAGAGCGGGTTAATACGGACATTTTAAGACCAAAATGACGAGGCTCACTGCAGCAAGAGAGGAGCCACAAGATCCCAACGTAAGTCAATTGAAGCCAGAGTCAGAAGGAGCCGGAAGAGCTTCCTGGAGCACTTTCTATTTTGCACGTGGCGTCTATAGTGCTAGCTATGTCCACTCATATATACGGTCTTACGTCACAAACCAGGAAGACATTTGGAAACATGCGATGACAACTTCTGGCGGGCTCTGTTCACGGTAGTAAGTCTGACAAAATCCAGGAAAATGAGAAAATGGCACAGTTTTCTTCATGTCCATGTCATTGTAGCGGTCCGTTATGTTCATCTAATCAACAATTACAACCACCATTTCCCCACTGACGCACAACTCTGAGCGCACTGGGAATTAGAAGAGATGAGGGCGCCAAATTCAAGATGATTCCAAACAGCACGTACATATGCAGTCTTCATTTTACCGCTGATCACATTTACTTCAGTGGGTTTGATCATAGTTGGTCGGCGAGTCCAGTGTTGAGAACTACACCGGAAGTTGTCATCGCATGTTTCCAAGCGTCTTCCAGATTTGTGACGTAAGCGTGAACAGAGCCTATTGTGCTTATAGTGCAGTATAAGTGAAATGTCCAGACTCTAAAGCGTTATTCCCCTCCGTTCTTCACAGTGGTCGTACCTGGGTAGGGCACTCGTCCCTTCGTCACCAGCTCCGTGAGCAGGATCCCGAACGACCACACGTCCGACTTTATGGTGAACTTCCCGTAAAGAGCCGCCTCGGGAGCCGTCCACTTGATCGGGAACTTAGCCCCTGGAAGAAACAAAACAAAACCAACACACATTATATTTAGACATAGTGTGATCAGATTTTCAAAATACAAAACTGGGACATCCCTGGTTTGTGGTGGTTGGTAATAATAAAATTGTGAAACGAGTGTGTAATTAAGGAAAACTGTTATGCACTCAGCACTAATGTGAGTTAGTATAGTCATATTTTCTTTGTGTTTTTGTTATTTTTAAGCACTTTTTCTGTATTTTACTTAAACAAATGAGAATTTATGCCTCTCTTTACTGTTGGCAGGGATCAGATTGGTCAAAAATAGGGACACCTGATACATTTCTTGTATAAAACTGGGACAAATCAGTGGTTTTGCTTAAATCTGCAGGGACAGGGGACACGGGGCTCAAAACTGGGACTGTCCCAGGTAAATATTTGGGTTTAGCCCTAGTGCATTAGACAGTACACAGTCTGGATCCTTGTCAGCTTGTAGTTAGTGCGCCCCTCCACATGTGTACCACGTCTGTACCAGCGTCTGCCTCTGCCCGTGAACATTCCATTCTCCGTGCTGTCTAAAAGTGGACTCAGTGTGTGATTGTATGTACCACGCTCTCACCGCAGGCCCTTCTGTTTTCCACTGCTTCTGGCCTCGTAAAAAACATGTCTGCAGACCTACTCGCGCTCAGGGAAGGAAACACGGGTATTCACTCCGGGACTGCTCGCTCGATCGCAATTGAAATTTGAATGGATGCAATTAGCAAAGTGCAAAGGCTGCAGTTTTTGAAGTACCATCATTTCCTCCACAAACAAATCTCCAGTCTTATTCTGCACAAAGATGCCTAACCCTGTAGTTCAGATATGTTCTGAAGTGTTCCTGTGTGTCAGATGCCCTCCCTATGTCTCCAGGAGGTGTAATTCTGTGTAAAAGCTGCTAATCCTTATGTTGGACCTCCACAAACTAGTGTTGTCACAATACAAAAACTTCAAACCTGTTTTCGATACTAAGGAACTGACTCGATACTCAATACAGATTCCAATACCACGATGACAACTAAATATTCTCTCTTTAGACTATAGAATGTAATTTTAAATAAATTAAATAACAGTCTGTGTACAGTCCCACAATTGTCCAAGTAGAATCCAGGCAAAAGGAGAAATTCAGTTTGTCAACTGGACAAAAGTTTATTTGGTCTGTCCAAGCTACGAAACGTATTCAAACAAATAAACTTTTGTCCAGTTAAAAAATTGTATGGACAACGGACGAAAAGTAATTTATTTACTTTCTGACGTTGATACTATAGCTTTAAGTATCTGCAGATACCCGATATCAACCGATACCAGTGCAGAGACTAAAGCTATCATTTACTTCCATAAAACAAAAATGGCATTTGGGAAAAAGTTATCCAAATGTGTTTTGTAATGCTTATTTATCATATAAACTAATTACTAGGGGTGTAACGATATCCAAGTGTCACGAAATGATATTGTCACAGTATGAACCTCACGGTACGATATTTATTGCGATATCGTAGGAAAACTCATGATATGGTGGAGAGGCTTATGGATGAAACAATATCTAATCATACAACAAAAACAATAATAATAGCCTTGACAAGACTTAATCCAAAGAATTAAGACTTAAAAGTGCTTAGAACTGTTATTTCTTCTTGTATTCTGCACTGAATGGAGCAAAGGATCATGGTCTATGTAGTTCCCTCTGTCATTTTTTTGGCTATTACTGCACCATAACTCTTCATTTAAGCAAAGAGACTTGTAATTCGATATATTGTGATATTATTGTTAGAACTCTGACGATACAATATCAGAATATTTTGGTTATTGTTACATCCCTACTAATTACAGTTTAATATGACATGGTCTTTGGGCCAATATTGGTAAATAAAACCTCTTTTTTTTTTACACTATTACACGATTTATATACCAAAACAGGGTACTGAGTGAACCTATACCTATAACCTTGGTACCAATCCATAAAAATTTTCAGTATCGGCCCTGACATTCAGTATCAGTATCATATCGGTGCATCCCTGTGTAATCCCTCAGTGGTCTAGGTCGATTCCATAGTGGTCCATGAGCATAAACTGGTCTATGTGCTCTTATATTTGTTCTGATAGAGCTCAAGATTAGTATATTGACAACACTAACACAGACTGTTCAGCCTTAATTCACATACAACTATTCTCTAGACTAATTTACTTATGCTGTCTTGGTTTAGGTTTGGTAAGTCCCTTTATAGACTGCGTTTAGATCTGGTGCTTCTCAGGAAGGAAAATATTTTCTTTGGTGTGAAGAGTTTGTGAACCAACCACCGCTCTATTTTAAGTTCAAGTTAAATACATTTTTGAGGCCATGTTTTTCAGGACTAGGCAGCAATGATAAAACTACTTATAACATACTTTTATTTCATATACTTTTAAGAAGACAGGTATTCTTTAACTTCAAAATATGTAGATCATTTCAAACAACAATATTGATCTAAAATGGAAAAAGCTTAATAATAGAAATGGGTCTGAAGTTTTTATAATAATTGCAAGTATGTACAAAGCAGTGGGCGGAGATAGGCGGTGGGTGAAAACTGACATTTTCTAAGAACTCAAGCCTCAAATGATTTTCGATACTTTTGACACAGCTAAAAACAAACTAACTTCTACTTTTGCCTTTCTATACTGGAGTTTCAATATGTGGTACTTTGAGTAGAGTATTTCGTAGTACAGATCGGGCGTCGCCGTGGTTACCCTGTCTGGCGGTGTACTCGTTGTCCTCGATGAGCCGGGCCAGTCCGAAGTCGGCGATCTTACACACCAGACTGTCCCCCACCAGGATGTTGGCCGATCGCAGGTCTCTGTGGATGTAGTTCATTCTCTCGATGTAGGCCATACCCGCCGCCACCTGCACATAACGCACAGAAGAAGGAGAAATTAAATTAGATGAGATTCAACTTTATTGTCATTACACATGTATAAATACAATGAAATGTAGTTTAGCCTCTAATCAGAAGTGCAAGGAGCAGTAAATGTGATATATACAGAATGTGCAGTTTAGACACTATACAGTATATTACAGTGTAGATTAGTGAATATATATATATATATATATATATATATATATATATATATATATATATATATATATATATATATATATATATATATATATAAACCTTCGTGACCTAAGTCAATAGATTATTATTCGCAAATCCCAAAATAAAGGTGAATTTGACCATTACTGATCATGTCTCTCTAAACAATTAGTATGACTCAAGTTTTAAACAATGAAAATCAGTAATTGAAGCAGCAATAAAAGTATCCATAAGTCGCCTATTTGGCCATTAAACGTAGCCCATTTCTTTTTCTTTTCAACATTCAATTGAACCGGCAACACTGAAACAAAATAGTCAATAGAATAATTACAAAAAGATTAGAAACAATTATAAAACATGTCTTAACATTTCAACATGAGATAGGTGGGCCTGTTTGTGTTTTTGTAGCGTTAAGTCCGTGGTGCAGGAGGAGAGTGAAACACGCAGATCAGGAGCAGCGTTCAGTCTGTTTCTGTGCTTTGTCTTCATTTTTGTGAACACAGAAAATCCCAATTCACAGATTTATGGAGTAGTGAAAGGAACAAGCATAGAAACTCTGGCCCTACTGAGGACAGGATATTCTGATGAAATGCTGATCCAGAATGACGATAATAAAATACGATCCATGTTTACAACTGTATATTGCAGATCTACATGCAGATCTTGTGACCCACCTGAGGGTTGCAACCCAGTCTTTGGGAAACAATGCTTTAGTACTTTAAAAAATAACTTGTAGCTTGCTAGACCTTGTAACTCCTCAAAGGCCCTGTAGCCAGATGTTTTCCCATGTATTTACCTCAGCACAGATATATATTGTATAAGCAGCTGCTAAGGTCAAAATATGTCCTCTGCATTCTGTCTGCATTTAATTATAATGTGCTTTATTGTCTGAGATTCAGAAAGTGCTCATTAACATGGTAGTTAATAGCATTTCTGTGACAGCCATTAACAAACCGGCTGCGGTAATGGGTAATTAGGATGCTCTAAATTCATTGAGTAAATGAGGAATAGCTTTGGAAATCTGCAAACCTCTGTAGACCTAATATTTTGGCTTATACTTAACTACAGAAGGCTCCCTAATGCTCTCGCCCCATAGCAAGAAAGTTCTGGATTAGATTTCCTGGCCTTTTTGTGTGGAGTTCGCATGTTTCTCTTCATGTGTGGGTGGGTTTCCTCAAGCCAAAACATGCACTATAGTTAAAATCCTCCAGCTAAGATAGTCCTGACCAAGCCTAGCTCTGGATCTGGAGGCGGAACCACTGCTCCTGATGAGATGACCCAGAACTTGAAGGATGGGCCAAATGCAGAGGACCTTAACCTTTAAAGGGACAGTCTGGCTAACTAGGAAATGAGGTCCTATGTCCAAAATTCCAGAGTGTTGGAGATGTGTGGAGATACTTTTTTAAATATTCCATCCAGTCCTTGTATTTGCAGAGGTTGCCGGTGCTCGGCTAGTGCGTGTCAATAGTCATAGTTATTCTGCCACTAAAAACAGTCTTACCCACTCCACAAAGTGCTCGAAGCAAATCTGTTATTACGCCAGACTGTCGATGTAAATGTCTGTGTTGATGGAATAATTTTAGAAGTAAAACCAACCTTGCAATTGAAGGATTTATGTCTGAGCAGCAGCAGCGAGCTGTACTTCCTGATAGAAAGTTTGGCAGCGGAGGATTGATATATGAGAAAATAGTCCTTCAACATGCGATGCAAGGTTAGTTTTATTTTAAACATTAATCTATCAACACAAACATTTACATCGACAGTCTGGAGTAATAATACTTTTGCTTCAGGTGTTTTGTGGAGTGGGTAAGACTGTTTATAGTGGCAGGATAACTATGGCCATTGACATGCACTAGCCTAGAACCAGTGACCTCTGCAAATACAAGGACTGGATGGAATATTTAGTGTCTCCACACGTCTACAACACTCTGGCTCACTAGGAAATGAGGTCCTATGTCCAAAATTCCAGACTGTCCCTTGAACCTTAACTATTGTTTCTGCAACTTAATTATTCTCCCATCACTGGTTCTCACATCAGATGACATTCTTGTTGGATTCAGTTGCTCAAACAGGGACTGAAGTAGGCAATGAGTGGAGTTTAAACTAGATGTAATGTTTTTCAGTTGTGTGCATTGTAAATAATATCTTAATCTTTTGGCTTTTACTCTCTGGACCGCCTTGACTGTTGTTAAAAATGACATCCGTTATCATCACTATAACTATTACTACAAACTTACCTGAGCGGCCATGTCTACCAGGTTTGGAAGCTTGAGTCCTCGGCCCTCTCCGTCCTTCAAGAAGTCCAGCAAACTTCCTAAAAAGAGAAAATAAAATCATGAATATTATCTATTAATTTCTGCTATTTTGTCTTTTAAGAACACAAACATTCTTATAGCGGGGGTCATCTTTCCACTCCGAGAACTCCGGACTACAGGAGGTATTTCCAGGAGCTCTAAAATAACCTGAGCAGCTGCATCTACAGTACAGGCCTCACACTTAGACTGACCTTTCACAAGTCTCAAAGAAGGCCACCAAAATGGGACAAGACAACACACAACATTACGACGGCAATAATGTTTGTATATCTATCTGTATTCTAAATATTAGGTGTTGGGAATTTTTATAACTTCTTTGGTTTAAAGTTTCTGTGTTTTAAAGTCCATGTACTAGGGGTGTAACAGTACACAAAAATCACGGTTCTGTAGGTACCTTGATTTTGAGGTCACAGTTCGGTTCATTTTCGGTACAGTGCAAAATCATTTACTTGTTTATTTGTGTGTTTATTAAACCAACAATTTGTTTTCACATTATACAAATGGGAAAATAAATTAAATGCAAAGTGCTGCTTGGTAACACTAATAAGTTAAATAAAATATTCTCAAATGAGCAACAAATGTTTGAAATATTATAAAAAATAAATTCCTTGTAAACAGTAAACAAAACTTTTCAAAAGTGAAGCGCAGCACTAACAGTTCCAGGATGAAGTTTTACTCAATCTTCATATTTTTGGCCAGAAAGAAACAACTTCCACATTGTCTGCAATAAGCGGTGGCAGTGGAGATTCCATGCCAGAGAAAGGCGAAAGTGAGGACTGTGGCACAATGATCATAGTTTTAAAGGATTCACATGGTTTGGAGGGATGTAGTCAAGGCGGGGGACAATTGTTGTCCAGGCGGCCGCTCTAACTATGAAGCGCTGCGGAAAACACTGCCACCCCAAACACGGACAAGTTCCCTTATGAATATTAAAGAGCCGAGCCTTCCATGTAGCTGCACATGTAGTGGTGGAATGTAACCACACACAAACTGCGCGAATTCAGTCGTGCACAGCCCTGCACCGAAACAAACGTCCCGTACCGTTACACCCCTACCATGCACCCATTTTTACTCCATGTCTTTAAGCAAAATTTGTTTTGACCTAGTACAGATAATTGTATAAGCAGCTCTTATATCTCTTAATCAGGAAGTGCTGTTAGCATGCTAGTTGTTGCTGGCTCTACAGTTGTGGAAAAACTCTGCTTTGGGGTCTGAGAGTGCTTATAAATTCATAGTAGTGAATAATTAGGATGCTCAGAATGGATAAGGTAGGTGAGGAATAACTTTGGACCACTGCAAACTGTTGGACTAGTTCTGTTTTTCACATTTTAATGACAGGTAAAAATCAGGTACAGCACCTTTAACATCTTCATTACGCAAATAATCGCCATGGAAACACACCACCCCCCTCCTAACCCCATGCGTGGTAGTATCTGACGTGCTGGCATACCTTTGCTCATGTACTCGGTGACGATGTAGATGGGCTCCTCGGACACGACGGCGTACAGCTGCACCAGTTTGTCGTGCCGAAGCTTCTTCATGATCTGGGCCTCCTCCAGGAACGACTCTGGAGACATGGTGCCCGGCTTCAGGGTCTTCACCGCCACCTTGGTCGTGCCGTTCCAGGTGCCTGAATAAAATACACACAGGTTTAAAAACAGAGTAGATGTGCTGGTGGTTGTGATTTGTCAAACTAGTCACATCAAGCAGACCTGAATAAAAGATTATATTATATTTTAAAAGTTTATACAACAACTACTACTAATACAAATACTTTACTGCTATAACCTGCTTGTGCAACTAGATTTCAGCCAGTATTGGTTCAAATCTCTGCGCCTGATTATAGGGAACACGATCTGGACGTGAGCTCTAGATGACCCAATATGATAAGTATTCTTTGCAGTTCCACCCAAATGTCCTACTGCTCTGCTAGTACTACTACCCCCAGTGCTGTACTAGTACTACAACCACTATTACACTTCACTACTTTACTGGTTCAGATCTGTGAGCGTGATTGTAATAGAATCTGGGTGTGAGCTGAAAATGACCCAATATGCTAAGTATGTTTAGCCGGGTCCTCCCAGTAGTAGTAAAAGTAAAAGTATACATCAGCAGTACACACCCGTCCAGATGTGTGTGTATGGGACAGTAGCAGTACACAAGAGCAGTATGGGCAGTAGCAGTAGTAGTACAAGTACACCAGTGCAGTATCGGGTATTACTTGTAGTACAAGTACACAAGTGTGGTATGGGGCAGTATCAGTAGTACAAGTACATAAGGGAAGTACATAGCCACCCAGATATGTGTGTATGACTTAGTAGTAGTAGTAGTAGTAGTACAAGTACACAAGTGTAGTATGAAGTGCCGAACACAAGTGCAGTACATAGCTATGTAGATGTGTGTATATGAGTAGTGTGTGTATGTGTGTAGTAGTAGTAGTAGTAGTTTAAGTACACATCAGCAGTACACAACCATCTACATGTGTGTGTATGGGGCAGTAGCAGTAGTAGTACAAGTGCACAAGTGTAGTATGGGGTAATATTAGTAGTACTAATAGGTAGTAGTAGTAGTAGTAGTAGTATTAGTAGTACAAGTACACAAGTGCAGTACACACCCATCCAGAGGTAGATGTATGAGTGGTAGTAGTATTGCTCATACACAAGCACAGTACTATTCTTTGCAGTTCCATTTGGGTGGAACTGCAAAGAATAGGGGTAGCAGTAGTAGTAGCAGTAGTAGTACAAGTACACAAGTGCAGTATGAGGCATTAGTAGTGGTACAAGTACACATATGCAGTACGTACCCATCCAGACCTCTCCGAACTGTCCGTTGCCCAGGCGCTTGATGAGCTGCAGAGACTCTCGGGGGATCTCCCACACGTCTTTGGTTTTGACGGACAGGTCTGTGAGGCGGGGCATGCCTTTGTGACAGGGCACGATGAGACGGCAACACAGGCCGGCGGCACGAGCTACAGAGACAGACAGATCGATTTATTTGACACGCGCAATGTTAAAGCTGCAGGATGTAACAGCTCTACCTTACATGTATTCAACTACAGGTGGTTTTATAGCTCAAAAAGAAAAAACAGGTATTCTGCCTGTGAGCGGGGTCGCCTCGCCACAGATCTGACCTGTAACTTTGTCTGGTTTGGTGTCCGTGAACATAGAATAATATCATACTGTGAAACAACTGCACGGAGGAAAGTATTTGACGAAAATTTGCAATTCCAGACCTGAAATTATCCAAATGATTCTAGTGACGACGGTCTATGGAGTTTAAAAACACAGTGGAACACTTCTTGTATTACCACATGACATCACAAGGTGGACCAGAGTGTTTTCTGTTTGGCAGAAGAACACAGCCTAAATATGCAGGGTGTGTGCGCTAAAAATGTGTGAATGAAACAAAACAAAACTCCAGGTCTGTTTGTGATGAGGAAACATCATAACTTAGATCAAGAAATAATGTAATGTGTGCCATTTAAAGTGGAACTAAACACTAAATCGACTTTTTATACAAAACTGTAAAAGAAACAGTAAAACAGCACACTCTCAGTAAAAACAGAGTGTGCTGCCTCTAGTGGTCACTGCAAATTCAAGTACTACGTGCGATCACACAGGACTGCTTGTATTAACAGGTGCAGCATGTAACTTTCTGGAGGTTGTTCCATGGAAAGTTAACTTCCATGGAAAATTAAATCATACTTCGGAATATTCCTCTAGGAGATAGGTCAGTTGTTGTCATACTGTGGAATATTACAGCCAAGAGAATAACATTTCCATGGAAACAAGCAGGAGGCTCTTCTCCAGGATAAATAAGATCCAGAGAAGCACACATTTTTCAGTGCAATAAAAAACAACCAAATCCAAGTAAAACTTTGTTTTGTCTATTTTTTGGCTAAAAGTGACATACTGTGACCATACTTTAAAAGCCAGATGTTTCTGATCACAAACACCTGGCCCCAGGGGCAGCCTCATCATGGTGGAACATGTAGAAGAGATGCACTGCAGACCTTCATGGTTCACAGTACAAATGAGATGAAGCTGTGACGGGCTCAGTTTGTGAGAGAGCTGTCTCTGCGTAAAGAGCCTGTGTGTCTTTACAATCAGTTCACTAAAGATCCACATGGGCACCAGACCCACACCCTCAGATCTGATGCACTGTGGCCTGCCTTTAGTTGAATACAGATTAAAAAGGAGGAGCTATTTAAAAAAAAATGCAAACAAATTATACTTAAAGAAACTGTCATTAGATGTTCAAAAATATCAAGTGACAGATTGTGTGAATTGAAAATGCAAATGGCTGAACTTTCTATATGTAGCAATACAAATGTTTGAACAGAATATCTTTATGTGAAATGAATAGTATAGTGTCTGTTTTTAGTTATTGTTGTGGTAATAACTAATAGAGATCCATAAAAAAGAATAAAAGAATGAATGGTGACTTTGTCCAGCTTTTGTTCCCAGATCATTCAGAAGAACTCTCAGGAGGTTGGTTCAAGTGGAAATGAGAAAGACCCCAAAACAGCAACATGACATTTCCTGTTCTCCCCACAGACGTGACCAGGGCTACATGTAATGTCAGTGTATGAGTCTACAGAGTCTGGACTGACCCGAGTAGTGCTGGACCAGCTGCTGTAGCGTCTCAAACTGCGCTCTGGTGGTGATGTAGTATCCTCCGTTGTCCAGCTTGCGGATTTTGTAGTGCTTCACGTGGTCTCCTTTAATATCGTCCCAGTCCTGGATGGACAGAGAGTAGGCCCCTAGAGCACACACAACAGGAACGGTGTTAGGATTTTCATTTATTTCAAGCACATTCCTAAAACTGTGTCTCCAGATATGAGGTAAACATGTTCAAATCAAATGCAGCTTTTTCTGATAACAATTGTAATGCAGATTTATTCTGAATTACAAAAACATTGGACATGATGGACAAGTTGCTTATGTTATAAGATGTTTTAGTTAAAGACAATTCTCCAGTCAGAAAGCAGAATGAGCCTCACATGAGTCTCTCATTTGGGTTGTCAGTTTCTAATGCTGAAATCCAGTTGGTTTAAATCAAACATGTCAAACTCAGGCCTGGGGGCCAAATTTGGAACGCAATATAATTATATCTGGTCCGCGAGATCATATCAAATATGGATTAGAGCTGCGCCGCTGGCTACAGATACAGAGAGCTATACAGCAATAGACACATTATTTAGTTAAAATGTTGTTATATTATGCTTGTTCTAGATTCAATGTTTAAGCAAAAACTATTATTAAACATTTATTTGAATAAAAAAAAGGTTTAACATTACATATCTCGAAAGAAGAGAAAACAATCAGATGTTGAAATTTTACTTTTTAAACTAATTTCTTTGGTGGGCCAGAATTATATACTCCCTCTCTATAACTGTGTTCACACTTGCTCACACAAACAACAGACTTCACCCAGAAATAGACCAGGACTAGACCAGAACTAGACTAGGACTTGACAAGGACTAAACCAGGCTCAAACTAGAACCAAACCAATATGTAGCCCTGAGACCATAAGCTTATCTGTAACCAGTTTTCACAGTTACTCGTGGGCCGTGAACAAACCAACCAAATATAGGTTAGCTGATATGATTATGTAAATGCATAAAGATGCCAATAGTGTATAGATTGTGGGAAGCGTTCACCTGGTCCCAGTAATGTTGCGTTCTAGTTCCTGTTTTCAAATATCACTGTTGCTTTTGCCATTTGGCCATTTTGTTTTTTGGCATATCACAAGTTTGTCGTCTTCCCACTCCAACCTGTCTGTACCAGCCGCCCTGCTCTCAAACCAAACTCTACAGTTCTCTGTGCTTCAAGTTTCATTTAAAAAAAACATGCTACAATCAAAAGTCGAAATCTATATGAAAAAAAATATAGGTTTGATTCATTTAAGAGTTTGATAGAAGGCCAGGTTCTATGGTATTAACCGTGGGAGATTCACTGTTGCCAGATTCTTCAGACCGTTTCACTTTGTGGAAACTGTCTGACCTCGCCACATTAGGATTCATTCGCTCGACTGTAGGCGGGTACTTTTTTAATTTAACCAATCGCTGCTATTTGGTCATGATGTCTGTAATGCGCCAAATCCCGTAGGAAGAACGGGATAAAATTTATAAAATTCACCAAACATTCTCTTTGTTCCGTCTTTAAATCTTCAATCTCGGGAGTCCTTGCCAACACAGAACGTATGTCTTCGTCCACATTCATCTCGACCGCTTTGTTTACTGTTGTGCTGTTTCACAAAAGGGACACAGACAGGCGCTTGAGTTTAAGGTCACGGCTTCACAGCTCTTCACTGATTGGCCAATGTGTGGTCTACAACTTCCAGGGTTCTTACAGTCTAGTCTAGTCTACAGTCTAGTGTATTCTGATTCCTGATCTAGCCACTGGAGAGAAATGAAATTGAGTGGAGGCACTAGGTGGGACCAGCCAGGCTAGATTCACTGTTTCCACTGAAAGAAATATTTACAAATACTGAACCTTATCACTTCTTAGGGACTGGATCCACTCCTGCCAAATTCCTTCCTTACAACAGAAAACTATCAGAATGTTTGAATAATGCCACACTTCATTTACCTTCATTTGTAACAACACTGACCTTGTCATTTTTTGTTTCATGTGGATAGGCCAAGTAGTAACATTAGCATTAACTATAAACCAGATCAGCAAACAATGAAACTTATCAATGTAACTACAGTTCTATGAATCTGCCAGAGGACGGTAGCCTGATTCATCAGCTGGTTTTACTTCGTTTCACTTCGTACAAACCATCTGACCTCGCAGCCTTAGATTTTGTTCGCTCGACAGTAGGCGAGTACTTTGTATCATTTCACCAATTGCTGCTATTTGGTCGTGACGTATATAATGGCCACTAAAGGGGCAAACTGGTATATTAAGCTTTTCCCAAATCCCATAGGAAGAAGGGCAATAACATCTATCCTCTTCATTAAATTCACCAAACATTCACTTTATTCCGGCTTTAAATCCTTGATCTTGGGAATCATTGACAACACAGCATATATGACTCTTCGTTGATTGGCTGGTGCCCGAACTTCGACTTCCAGGGTTTTTGCGAACTGTTTATTGTATTTTGATTCCTGACCTAGTCGCTGGAGAGAAATGAAATTTGAGCGGAGGCACTAGGTAACGCCAGCCTGGTTAAGAGGGCAGTGCTGAAAGAGCTGAATAACTCCCTGCTCATTCAACGCATCAACATCAACTGTGGCCGGGCTTGATCTCTGGAACACTCTGCTCCTCCATGTCCCAAGAGCCAGAAGAATCTCAGCTTAAACCCCACTTTTCCTCTCTGGCTTTTAACACTTGTCTTATATATTTGATTTATTTTTTATGTATTTTATTGGTTTTATTAATTTATTGCCATTCTATGGTTTTGCTCTTATTTTATTTGACTGGTTTTATTATTTTAAGAGTAAAATGACTAAATCTGAGTGTTTATTTTATCATTATATTATTATCAGTATGTATTATTAGTATGTATTTGTGCAGCACTTTGGAAACTGTCTGGAAACTGTGGATTGGATTGGATCAACTAGCATGCTGACCACACTTCCTGACTGATCAGACAATATAAACATTTTAGCAGACTTATTTTCACTTCAAGAGTTGCTTATTATAATACACCAATACTGGGACAATACACAAATTTTGCTCAGAAACATGAAGCAAAAAACTGTGTACCGGCCTTTTAAAAGACACGATAGGATTCTGATCCGTCTTCCAGCTGAAAGTACAGTTTAGAAAGTTGTAACATCACGTGAACCCAAACTTGTAGGTCTCACTTTATCTGTCTAGTAGAGTTTGTTTTGTACCTTTGGTGGTCTCACTCTCTCGGATAAGGAAAGTGCCCCGAGCGTTGCCATTGGACAGGAGCTGCCTCTCTGCATCCTTCCGGCCTAGTTTTCCAAAATACCAGCTGTACACAGAGGAGAGAACACAAAACAATTATATTCGGACGTTTCCTTATATAGATATGATTATACTATAGCACACGTAGGGCACAGTTGGACTCACTCTTCGGCCTGGATGGAGTCCACGGGGGCCACATAGTTACTGGGGATGTATCCGGTGCCTCCAGTGGTGAGAGAGCGTGCCTCCCACCAGTCCCCCTCCCTGCAACACACCACAGCAGTACACAAGTTAGTTCATATTCAAGTCAGTGAAAGAACGCTCCAAAAAAAACCAAAAAAATAAAAAAAAAACAAAAAACATTACGATACAGTAGCTACTTAGTGTACCTTCCAGCAGGCACTAAGAAAAGTTTTTTTTCCTTTTAAAAAAACATACCAACCAGACATAAAGTGAACAAACTTGTGTATTTTTTATTTTAGAGGTTCATTATGTAATGTTCTGGAGGTGGCGCGTCACCTCATGATTCCAGGGAAGTAGAATATTTATACCATACTCTGGGACAAAACCCACGGAGATAAATGAGTTTTATACTGTGGAAGATAATAACCAAAGACAGAGGTCCTCCTCCAGGCCTGGTCAGGTTTGTGGAGATGCAAACTCGCTCACAGTAACGATGCAACAAAAAATATGCTTCTTGCTTTCTGTTTTGCTAAAAAGTTACACACTGTGGCTTTAAGTATTTATTGTTAAGACAAATACAGATGTGCGGATAAAATTGTTGGTACCCCTCTGGCAAAGAAAGAAAAATCAACAATGGTCACTGAAAGAACTTAAAATTGAGAAAAGCAATAATAAAAATTTACAGAAAGTTGTCCAACAAAAATCAAGCATTGCTTTTCACCTGTGGTTCAACTGAATTATTAGAAAAAACAAAATAATGAAACTGGCCTGGACAAAAATGATGGTATATTTATTGTTATTGTTGCCTGCACAAGGATAAAGGTTTACGATGAAAATTAAATTCAAAGAAAAGAGAAAAAATATAAAAATACACACGAACCCACAACTATATTAGATCAATATATATGTGTACATCCCTGTTAGTCATAAAGGAAGTCGTGTTGTCACAATACTGAAATTTCAAATTAAATTTTGATACTAAGGAAATGACTTAATGCCAATAAAGATCAACTTCATTCTATGTTCAGGAAAGGTAAAAATTTGTCTTGATTTTTGCATTTACTCAAAATTTTATACTTATTTCAGAATCAATTTGTAACTTTTAAAAATACTTTTAAATACTAACAACAATTTTTGTACAGTGTTGGCCATGTAGTAGTGTCTTATTTGTTGTACATAGTTTAGTATGTAGTTAGTTAGTTAGTTAAAAAAAAAAAGAAAAGGGATTTCGACCTCTATTTCCAACATTTAATATAAAGTTTCTCTCAAATAACACCAATTAAAACAGTCCTGGTGCCTATTTTAATTTATTTACTATTTTTTAAAATTATTTTATTCTCTCTGGTTTATTTGCCATGGAAGTTCTGCTACAATGTCAACTATGGATCTATAATAAAAAATATATAATATAATATAATAATATATAATATAATATAATAATAATATTAAATATATATAATATAATATAATATAAATATAATATAATATAATGATAATATAATATAATATAATAAAATTCTATGGTGTAGAAGTTTAACACCTCGTTGCTTCCTGTTTCCTGTCATAGAGTAGACAGGAATAGACTTATGAACTCTGACTAAGACATCAAAGTAAAAGCATCGCTATAAAAGAAGAGACATGTTTGTCCACAAAATTGCAACAGGTAAGTCCTTGTTGCAGCAGAACTTCATATGAACCAGAGAGAATAAAATATCCAAATTAAAATAGGCACCGAGACTGTTTTTTGAGTGGTGTTATTTGAAATAAACTTCAAATTAAATATTGGAAATAGATGTTGAAATCTTTTTTTTTTTTTTTTTTTTTGGAAACTAAAGCAGAATAATGAAATAAATTGTTTTCCCCATTTTATTGTTTTTCGTTCTTAATTTAAATCCAAAAGAACGAATGTTACATGGACCAGTGACTTGTGTGCTTGTTGTTGTACACTGTTTAGAATGGAGTTACTTGTGTGCTTGTTTATATTAAAGGTTGTAATGTTCTGGAGATGGCGCGTCACCTCATGATTCCAGGGAAATAGAAAATTAATCCTCTGGGACAAAACCCAAGGAGATAAATGAGTTTTATACTGTGGAAGATAATGACCAAAGAGAGAGGTCCTTCTCCAGGCCTGGTCAGGTTTGTGGAGATGCAATCACGCTCACAGTAAGGATATGTTTTTCAGTGCAATAAACAACAAAAAATATGCTTCTTGCTTTCTTTTTTGCTAAAAAGTTACATCTTGTGGCATTAAGTATTTATTGTTAAGCAAGTATGTTAGAATGTAACACTCCTCAAGGTCAAGTTTCATGTAATTTCTGTATGATGCTTGCACTTTTACATGGAAAAGGATTATGGTTTACGATGAAAACAAAATTCAAAGAAAATAAAAAATAAAAAATATAAAATACACAAATGAACCTGCAACTATATTAGATCAATATATATTTTTACATCCCTGTTAGTCATAATGGAAGTAGTGCTGTCATGATACTGACAATTCAGATTAAAATTTGATACTAAGGAAATGACTCGATGCAATTTTCAAAACTACAATGATCATGATTCAGTTTAGTTATAATTTCTTTATGTTATCATGTGGCAGAAGTGGGGACTTGCAAGTCATGACTTGGATTCGAAGTTAGACTTGAGTTATTATATTTAGGACTTGAGACTTGACTTGATAAAATGGGCTAAGACTTGGGACTCGACTTGGACTTGAGGCCTGTGACTTGAGAAGCAATTTTAAATCGGAATTCTTTCTATTCTGACTGTAATGATTCACACTACGATCTTGTCAAAACATTTAAAAAAGAAAAATTTACTAAATAAATTTCTACAACTCTAATATGCTCTATAAATACTCATATACAAATACACTATGACTTTTTAAGTACAATTTATGTTAAAAATCATATGAACTGCAAAAATTTAAGCAATATTTGTTACTTTGGTTTAAAGACTTGAAATGACTTGAAGCTCACAGCAGACGACTTGGACTTGACTTGGACTTATGGTCCAGTGACTTGACATGGACTTGCCTGTATTTGACTCGGACTTGAGGTCAAAAACTTTAGACTTACTTGATACTTGCAAAACAACAACTTGGTTCCACCTTTGCCATGTCGTCTAATATTTGTTCCGTTAATGCTCAATTCCAAGTTTAGGAAAGGTCAAATTTTGTCTTGATTTTTACATTTTCCGCTTAAATTTTGATAATTATTTCAGAATTTTTTTTAAATACTTTCAACAACCCGAGTAACAAGCACATTATTTATCTAACACCATATTTTGTACAGTGTTGACCATGTTGTTGTGACTTACTTGTTGTACATTGTTTAGTGTGGAGTGACTTGTGTGCTTGTTGTTGTACATTGTTTAGTATGTACTTACTTGTGTGTTTGTTGTTGTACATTGTTTAGTATAGAGTTGTGTGCTTGTTGTTGTACAGTGGAGTGACTTACGTGCTGTTGAGGATCTGGAAGCGCTCGCCCTTCCTGAAGCTGAGGTCATCTTCGGTGCGAGCCTCGTAATCGTACAGGGCCACGAACAGAGTCACTCCTGTGAGCAGACACACAACAGCAGACATGTGTGAGAGACGGAGAGACAGAGCGAAAGACGGAGAGATGGAGAGATGGAGAGAGGAGAGGGGAGAGAGGGAGAGAGGGAGGTCATGTGATGTCACTGCATTCTTCTGCAGTGTCTATGGGCTGTTTACAGAGAAGACAATGAGTTCTAGACATGGGCAATCAACAGGAATATAAGTGACAGTTCATCCCGTCTGTTTCATTTTACAGTCCATTCATATTTTGTTTAATACTTAGGGTGACCACATGTAAAAAAAATTCAAAACACACCCGGGTTTGGATGGTTGGTACAAATAAAACTGAGAAAAGAGCTCATATTGTCCATCCTCGACTCACTTAGTTCAGTATATAATCTTTTTTTTTGCCTTTTCAAGCATGTTTTTCTGTATTTTAAGCAACAAATAACAATATATTGGCCCCTTTTCTATTGGTGGGTATCAAAATGGTGAAAAATAGGGACATCTGGGACGTTTCTTACATACAACTGGGACAAATCAATGGTTATGGATGGCAGCAAATGTCAACTTCCAAATATCAGTTCAGGCGATATCCTGGTTGGCCATAAAGTATACATTGATGTAATTAGACTATTTACTGGTTGGAGTTGGCCCAAAGTCTCACAATGTTTGAACTTTTATTTATACAAAGCTGTTCTGTGGTTACATGAGGGGAAAATAACAGTTAAAAAACACATTTGGATCAGTTTTGTCAAATTTTATTTTTGTTTTAAGGAAATAAAAGCTGTTTTCAGTCTTTGCACTGGCATTAGTTGACGTCGTGCATTGGCAAATACTTAAAGCTGTAGTATCAGAATCTGTATCAGAACTGAAAAAGCTGCTTGGTGCATCTTTACTTTTGGATAAATCTGCTGGGACAGAGGACACAGGGCTCAAAACTGGGACTGTCCCGAGTCTGGTTACTCTAGAAATACTTGAACCTCATCCACATATTGTTTTTAGCTTCATTTGGGTGTACAAAACAACCAAAGAAAAAAAAAAAACACACTAGAATTAAAATGAAACAATAGAGTGACCAGATTTTCAAAATAAAACAACTGGGACACCCCTGGTTTGGGTCAGTTGGTAATAATAAAATTGTGAAATGAGTCTGTAATTAAGGAAAATTGTTATGCACTGGGCACTGTGAGTCAGTATAGTCAAATTTTCTTGGTGGTTTGGTCATTTTAAAGCTGCTTTTCTGTATTTTACCTAAAAAATGACAATTTATGCATCTCTTTACTGTTAGCGGAGATCAGATTGGTCAAAAAAAGGGACACCTGGGACATTTCTTGTATAAAACTGGGATAAATCACTGGTTTTGGATAAATCTGCTGGGACATGGGACACAGGGCTCAAAACTGGGACTGTCCCGGGTCTGGATACTCTAGTAATACTTGAACCTCATCCAGCTATTGATTTTAGCTCTGGGTGTAAAAAAAAACTCAAAACAGACACTTGAATTAGAATTAAACAATAGGGTGACCAAATTTTCAAAATAAAAAAGCTGGGACATCACTGGTTTGGGTTGGTTGGTAATAATAAAATTGTTATGCACTTGGCACTAATGTGAGTCAGTATAGTCACATTTTCTTTGTGTTTTGGTGATTTTTAAGCAGCTTTTCTGTATTTTACCTAAAAATTACAATTTATGCCTCTCTTTACTGTTAGCAGTGATCAGATTGGTCAAAAATAAGGACATTTGGGACATTTCTTGTAGAAAACTGGGACAAATCACTGGTTTTGGATAAATCTGCTGGGACAGGGATACAGGGCTCAAAATTGGGACCTGGGTCTAGTAATACTTGAACCTAATCCAGCTTCGTTTGGCTTCATTTGTTTTTAGCTTCATTTGGGTGTAAAAACCAACGAAAACCCCCAAAATTAGGGTGACGGAATGTCCCTTTTTACCTGGGACAATCCCAGTTTTGAGCCCTGTGTCCCCTGTCCCAGCAGATTTATCCAAAACCAGTGATTTGTCCCAGTTTTATACAAAAAAAAGTCCCAGGTTTCCCTATTTTTGACCAATTTGATCCCTCCCAACAGTAAAGAGAGGCATAAATTATAATTTGTTTAGGTAAAATAGACAAAAGCTGCTTAAAAATGACCAAAACACAAAGAAAATGTGACAATACTGGCTCACATTAGCGCCGAGTGCGTAACAAGTTTCCTTAATGACGCACTCGCTTCACAATTTTATTATTACCAATTGACTCAAACCGGGGATGTCCCAGTTTTTTATTTTGAAAATCTGGTCACACTATGTAAAAAAACAACCCCAAATTAGAATTAAACAAGTAATTTCGTCAGTATCCATCGTCAAGTTTTAGAATACACATGAAACCTTTTAGCGATAGTTGCGTCACGTGGCCAACACATGGACCACCACCTACTATTCTCCCAATGGCTTTGTCCATAGAAACAGGCTAATGTGATGTTACACAGCTGGACAAAGCAATGTTATCGATTATAGAGTTATGTAAATAGGCCCGGGGCAGACTGGATGGGCTGCAGACAGTGTTGGGGAGTAACAGATTACATGTACCGGAGTTACGTAATCAGAGTACAAATTATGAGTAACTGTATTCGGTTACAGTTACAGTTTCAGTGAGTGGTAATTGGATTACAGTTACTTGGTTGAAATAAATGGATTACATGGTGATATTTTCCTGTTCCCCCCCCCCCCTTTTTTTTTTTTTTTTTTTTTTTTTTAAGTAATTCCACTTATTGCACTAAACCAGGTCCAAACCAGGTCCAAACCAGGTCTAAACCAGGTCCAAACCAGGTCCAAACCAGATCTAAACCAGATCTAAACCAGATCTAAACCAGGACTAAATCAGGTCTAAACCAGGACTAAATCAGGTCTAAACCAGATCTAAACCAGATCTAAACCAGGTCTAAAACCAGGTCTAAACCAGGTCTAAACCAGATCTAAAACCAGATCTAAACCAGGACTAAATCAGGTCTAAACTAGGACTAAACCAGGTCTAAACCAGGTCTAAACCAGGTCTAAACCAGGACTAAACCAGGACTAAACCAGGTCTAAACCAGATCTAAAACAGGACTAAAACAGGTATAAAACCAGGATTTAACAGGACTAAATCATGCTGCATGGACCGTGTTTCCTCCTCTTCTATCAATAATATTTTTAATACGGTTAAGTAAAGTCTGGGCTTTTTTATTGCTTTTACCAGACAAAACATCTTATGTGAAGATTTCCTAGTATTTTACTCTAGAGCAAACCAAGTAATCCAAAGTATTCAGATTACGTTACTCACTTTAAGTAACCTAATGGATTCCGTTACAAACTACAATTTGAGGTGTGTAATCTGTAATCTGTAGGAGAATACATTTTAAAAGTCACCTTCCCAACGCTGGCTGCAGATAATACGCTACAGAGTGTTGGTTAACTCGGGTCACCAACATTATCCGCTACATTCTGGTACTAATGTTAGCAAATAAAAGCGGCCTGACCCAGATCCGAGTGGACCGCAGCCACGTTACGAGCTATGACGGCATCTTGGGTGGGGGGCTAACTTGTCAACTGGTTATTTTCACATTCCAATCGTGTAAAGGAAGTGTGTTCGATTTTGGGGTTTTGTTTTGGTGGAGTCATGCTAGCTGGGATTGTCGGTTGGTTGTTGGTTGGTCACATCTGGGCCGAGTTTTTGGTCAAGAATATTGTGCTGGAAGAGATATAATTTGTGTACAGTTTAGGTTTTGGTTTAGTCCTGGTTTAGTTGTGGTTCAGTCCTGGTTTTGTCCCAGTTTTGCCCTGGTTCAGTCCTGGGTTTGTTCTCCAGCAGTTCTGATTTAGTCACGATTTAGTCCTGGTTTAGTCCTGGTTTTGTTCTGCTTTAGCCCTGGTTCAATTTACTTCACTTTAATCTTGGTAAAGACCAGGTTTAATTACGTTATAGTTGGCCTTCTGGTTTAGTCCTGGTTTAGTCCTGGTTTAGTCCTGGTTTGGTCCTGGTTTGGTCCTGGTTTGGTCCTGGTTTGGTCCTGGTTTGGTCCTGGTTTGGGTTTGGTCTGGGTTCAACCCTGGTCCACATTCAGTCCACATTTTGTCCAGGTTTAGCCCCAATTCAGTGTTGGTTTAGCCTGGCTGAGTCCTGGTTTAGCCCTGATGAGTCCTGGTTTAGTCCAGGTATAGTCCGAGTATAGTTTGGGTTCAGTCCACGTTCAGTCCACGTTCAGTTCACGTTCAGTTCAGTTCAGTTCAGTTCAGTTCACGTTCAGTTCACGTTCAGTTCAACGTTCAGTCCAGTTTAGTCTAAATTTAGACCAGCTTTAATATGGGTTCAGTCCAGGTTCAGTCCGGGTTCAGTCCGGGTTCAGTCCGGGTTCAGTCCAGGTTCAGTCCGGGTTCAGTCCGGGTTCAGTCCACGTTCAGTCCACATTCAGTCCACATTCAGTCCACATTCAGTCCACATTCATTCCAGGTTTAGCCCCAGTTCAGTGTTGGTTTAGCCTTGGTTTAGTCTTGCTTTAATCCTGATTTAGTCCTGGTTTAATCCTGGTTTAGTCCTATTTCAGGTCTGGTTCAGTCCTTGTGAAAATATATTATAGCATACTCTTACATTTAGTCTGGGTTCAGTTCTGATTTAGTCCCAACAACCCTGGTTTAGTCTCTATTGAGAGACTTGCTTTGATGCTGATTAAATCCTGGTTCAGTCTCATACCAAACGTTTCATGGTTTATGTTACGGCAAGACAAAATAAGAAACTATCTTAAAGGGAATTGAACCCGGGACCTTTTTGTTTTGATACTAACCACTACCACACATGTCTTCAAAAGCAACACTCGAAGTACAATCCACAGCCTTTATTGATCAGATGTGCTCTTGGCCGTCAGCCTCAGGAGCTCCATATTTATAGGCCCGGTTTTGGCTGACTCTGCACTCGCTCTGTTCTTAATCAGAGCCCCATCTCCCTGTAGGACAAACCTGCGACACATGACAGGCCCCGGTCTACAACCCTGACCCCAGAACATGACCTACGGGGGACTCCACACAAGCTGACTGCCTTATACTAAAAGAAAAACCGCTGCTTATTCTTAGTCCTATGATGTTTACACTAGAATTTCTAGGATTTGTTAAAGTAGACATATTGTTTGGACATTTTGATCAAATTTTTATATAATTTTATTCAGATCTAAAGCTAAATATTGATCTAAACAACACTTAAAGCATCTTTATAATGCTAGTTTCTGATCTGTTATAATGTTTCCTCAAATATATCTGGAGTTGTGTTTTATTTCATTCACGGGATGTAACAATAACCAAAATATCGTACTATCGTATCGTCAGAATATACACAATATAGTCACAATATATCGAATTATAAGTTTCTTTGCTTAAATGCATTGTTCTTTAGTAGGAGCAGCTCATAAACATTGGAATCTATGTATCCCATGATTCATTTCAGCACAGACAACATGAAGAAATATGTTTTTTACTTGAATTCTTGAGATTCTGACAGTAATAATTCACACCAAAATCTTGTCAAGGTATTTAAAAAGCAAAAAAGTGTCTTATCTAGAATTATATTTGCCACTTGCAATAAATATCGTACCGTGAAATGTATATCATGATAATATACCAAGAGATTTAGATATCGTTACATCCCTAGTATTTAACACACAAATCCTGCATATTTTGGCTGAGTTCTTCTCTCAAACACTCTGTTCCACCTTGTGATGTCATGTGGTAGTACAGGAAGTTCTCCAATGTGTTTTTAAACTCCATACACCTTCACTAGAATCATAATTTTTGCCCTACTATTGCTGATCTCTTCTGAACAAGATAAAAAGTAGCTGCTAACTTAAACTACCGCTTCATGACATCACAAAGTGAAACAGAGCATTTTGGAGAATAAAGATTACTTAAACATGTGTGAATCACAATTCTAAATACACAACTTTGTGGGAAAAGAAACTATACAACTATACTAAAAAAATATACTACTTCTACTTATAGTAGGTTATTGCAACTACTACAAAAAGAAGTAATTAAATACATATTACTCCTACTTCTTCTACTACTACCAATACACTGCAAAAAAAAAAAAAATAAATAAATAATAAATAATAATATCTGGAATGTTAAGTAAATAAAACTTCAGGTGGGTGAACATAAAGAAAACTACAAAAATGGCTACTAACCCGAGGTGGGACCAAGTCTTTGTTTTGCAAGTCTCAAGTAAGTCTCAAGTCTTTGACCTCAAGTCCGAGTCAAGTCTCAAGTCAAGAGTCCAAGTCGAGTCTCGAGTCACTGGCTCATAATTCCAAGTCAAGTCCAAGTCTTCTACTTTGAGTCATTTCAAATCTTTAAACCAAAGAACGAAATATAGCGAAGATTTTTGCAATTTATATGAATTTTAAACTAAATTGTACTTAAAAATCATAGTATATTTATATATGAGTATGTATAGAGTATATAAGAGTTGCAGAAATGTAAATTTTTTCTTTTTAAATGTCTTAACAAGATCTTAGTGCAAATCATTAAGGTCAGAATAGAAAGAATTCAGTTTTAAAATTGCTTCTCAAGTCCCAAGCCTCAAGTCCCATGTCACTGACCTTCAAGTCCAAGTCTTAGTCCATTTTATCAAGTCAAGTCTCATGTCCTATACTAAAGAAATACACTACTTCTACGTATACTAGGCTACTACAATTACAAAAACAAAATACTGCCACACTGGAACAGTAAACATGACTTGAAAACAAATTAGAGTCAAATTTTCGCAGTGAAATCGAAAATTAAACTGGTCAAAACCATTCGACATCAAGACTGAAATTGAAAGCCTAAGCCACGCGTGATGTGTGAACCAAATTCCTATTGTTATGATCATCTCAGCGGGCTCCATCACTCCTCCATTACATATGCAGAGTGACTACAGTTAAAAGAAGCCAGCGTTTTATTGCCTTGTTTGTAATAGGAGCCACATTCCCCCAGGGGCCCCTAGTCTGGAGCGCTTCAAATGTTTTCGGTTTGGGAGTCCGCAGCGAAATTACAGAGCATTGTTAGCCTCTAAACAAACTCGAGCGTGATTTTGAGTCCAGTAAACACAAGACAATAGAGTAAAGTAAACCTAGAAATCTGTATTTAGCCCCAGTACATTCCGATTGGTGAGGAAAGGAAAAATAAACATATGGGCTATAAATTATTCGCATATTTAGTCTCGTAGTAGTCCTGGCTAATATGGATGGAAGTCATTGCCATTGCTCTGCCTGGAATGTTCCACAGTGTGACATTAAACAGCTCTACTTTGTGTTTATTCAATGACAGGTGGTTTTATAGCTCAAAAATACTTAGAAAAACAGACTGTGAGCAGGGTCGCCTCTCCACAGATCTGACCAGTGGTGTAGTGGGGATTTTTTAAGTGGGGCTACGTGATTTGTGACGTCAAAACAAATCGAAGAAATAAATCATAACACATGTACCCAGGACTGGACCAGGAGGACTAAACCAGGACTAATCTGGGACTTGAGAGAGAGAGAGAGAACATCAAGTCCACGGAGCAGGGTGTCCACAAGACGCAATCGGGCAACGGTCCTCTGCACCGGTCCTTTCATGCCACGGTCACCTGACAGTCTACGTGGGCACACCCCTGGATCTGTCCTGACACTCAGTCCTGATTCAGTTCAGTTTAGTCCTGGTTTAGTCCTGGTTTAAGTCGTCCTGGTTTAGTCGTCCTGGTTTAGTCGTCCTGGTTTAGTCGTCCTGGTTTAGTCGTCCTGGTTTAGTCGTCCTGGTTTAGTAGTCCCGGCTCAGTCCCGGCTCAGTCCCGGTTTAGTCCTGTTTTAATCCTGGTTTAGAACTGTTTTAGTTCTGGTTCAGTCCTGGTTTAATTCTGTTTTAGTCCAGGTTTAGTCCCGGTTCAGTCCTTTTTTAGTCCTGTTTTAATCTTGGTTCTGTGCTGGTTGAGAAAAGTCTTAGTCCCAATTCAGTCCGGTTTCAGTCCGGGTTCAGTCCGGGTTCAGTCCGGGTTCAGTCCGGGTTCAGTCCGGGTTCAGTCCTTGTTCAGTCCTTGTTCAGTCCTGGTTTAGAACCGTCTTAGTCCCAATTTAGCCCAGTTTCAGTCCGGTTTCAGTCCGGTTTCAGTCCGGTTTCAGTCCGGTTTCAGTCCAGTTTCAGTCCAGTTTCAGTCCAGTTTCAGTCCAGTAATAAGATATACAGAGTCAACCTGTTGTCAATATCTGTAAAACTAGTTTTAAAAAAATACCGAAATCTGCACCAGCCTATTTTACATTGTAAGTCTATAAAAAGTCCTGTGCCTACTCATTGGCTGACTACCTGTGGTTGAAATTGCGCTTAGTCAGATCTCTCTATATTTAGTATGTAACATTTTGAAGCTCACAATAGAAAATAGAAAACCATTTCAGCTCAAACTAATTATTTTATTTAAAGGTCCAATATTACACAAAATAATACTGTTACCTCAAAAACAGACCTGGACTTGTGTTTTGTTTCATTCACACATGTTTGAGTAACTCTTTATTATTAATCTGTTTACTTCTCCAAAGCTCAAAATGCTCTGTTCCACCTTATGATGTCATGAAGTGGTAGTTTTCATGTGAACAGCTACTTTTACCTTTAATCCAGTTGAGATTGACAATGAGCATAAAATAAATATTTGTAAACTCTCCAGTGAGTCCAGTTGTACATAAAATGTGTTGTGTGTATTTTATCTGTCAGAATATGAATTGAAAAGTTACAACGTCAAGAATTACAATCATGAAATGAAAATTTATGATTACGATTTCTTAAGTACAAATACACAGATGCGACTTTACTGTCAAAAACAGAGATGCCAGACTTTTGCGTCGCATACGGACTGAACCAGGACTGAACTAGGACTAAACCAGGACTAAAACAGGACTGAACCAGGACTGAACCAGGACTAAACCAGGACTAAACCAGGACTAAACCAGGACTAAACCAGGACTAAACAGGACTAAAACAGGAGTAAAACAGGACTGAACCAGGACTAAACCAGGACTAAACCAGGACTGATCTCAGGACTGATCTCAGGACTGATCTCAGGACTGATCTCAGGACTGATCTCAGGACTGATCTCAGGACTGATCTCAGGAGGACTAAACCAGGACTAAACCAGGACTAAACCAGGACTGATCCAGGACTGATCCCAGGACTGATCCCAGGACTGATCCCAGGACTGATCTCAGGAGGACTAACCAGGACTAAACCAGGACTAAACCAGGACTGAACCAGGACCAGACTGATCCAGGACTGAAGGACTGATCTCAGGAAACCAGGACTGACCAAGACTCAGGACTGAAACCAGGACTGATCTCAAGACTGATCTCAAGACTGATCTCAGACTGATCTCAGGAGGACTAAAGCAGGACTGAACCAGGACTAAAGCAGGTGGATTAAAGCAGGACAGAACCAGGACTAAACAGGACTGAACCAGGACTGAACCAGGTTTAAACCAGGTGGACTAACACAGGACTAAACCACAACTGAACCAGTACTAAACCAGGGCTAAACCAGGACTGAACCAGGACTAAACCAGGACTGAACCAGGACTGAACCAGGACTGAACCAGGACTGAACCAGGACTAAACCAGGACATAAAACATCATCATAAATTTTAAATTTCGTGATTGTAATTCTTGACGTTGTAACTTTTCAGTTCATATTCTGACGGATAAAATACACACAAAACATTTTATTTACAACTGAACTCACTCGAGAGTTTACGAACATTTATTTTATGCTCAACTTCAATCAAATATGAACAAATTTCTATCCTATGCACACAAATATCTCTCAAATCTTTCTTACTAAATAAACCAAACAATCCTTAATTTCATTTCAGTTTCCATGGTATTTTGGTTTCTACGGGTGGCCACAGCAGACAATCTACAATCTCCACCGCCGGGGGAGAGTCATCATGTTCTATATTGGAGCTTGTACTTGGAATATTAGAAGAAAAGCAGGGACATTTATTACGGTGTCAGAAATTAATGGGTTTTGTGACCTCATCACAGACTGACCTGGTTCCACAGAGTCTCCCGTCTCTCTGCTCTGTCTGCCACACTTGGAATCGCAATCTGCTATTTCTCCACCAGATGATGCCAAAAACTACACCCCGATGTGTGTTTAGAGTGAAAAAAAAGTCAAGGAGTGAAAATAATTATCGGATTGGATTGTGAAAAAGAAACATCGGGCTGAAAAGAAGAAGTTGCACTGCTGACGTTTGTAATAAAATACGCTCAGATGCTCTTACCTTGCAGTCAAGTCTGTCAAGTGTTTTTGTTAAGAGACAGATTATTTATTATACGCTCAGATTCAAACGGTTACCTCGCAGTTAGAGGGCAAAAAATGAACTTAAATAAGCAATAATTACCTGTACTGTAGACAGACTTGGGCAAGTTACTTCAAAACTGTAATGTGTTATTTATTTATAACTCGTCACTGTCATTTCAAAGTAATTTGTTACATTACAATATTACTGAATTGAGGACTAAACCAGGACTAAACCAGGTCTAAACCAGGACTGAACCAGGACTGAACCAGGACTTAGGAGTAAACCAGGACTAAACCAGAAATGAACCAGAGCTAAACCAGGACTGAACTGAGGACTGAACCAGGAGGACTGAACCAGCTCTAAACCAGGACTGAACTAAGGACTGAACAAGGTCTAAACCAGGTCTAAACCAGGATTAAATCAGGACTAAACCAGGACTGAACCATGACTAAACCAAAAATGAACCAGAGCTAAACCAGGACTGAACCAGGACCGAACCGGGACCGAACCAGGACCGAACCAGAGCTCAATGAGGACTGAACCAAAACTAAACCAGGACTGAACCAGGACTAAACCAGGACTAAACTGAGGACTGAACCAGGTCTAAACCAGGACTAAATCACATCTAAACCAGGAGTAAACCAGGACTAAACCAGGACCAAACCAGAGTTGAACCAGAGTTGAACCAGAGCTGAAAAAGGACTAAACCAGGACCGAACCAGAGCTCAAAGAGAACTGAACCAAAACTAAACCAGGACTGAATCAGGACTGAATCAGGACTGAATCAGGACTGAATCAGGACTGAATCAGGACTGAATTAGGACTAAACCAGGACTAAACCAGGACTAAACCAGGTCAAAACCAGGTCTAATCTGGGACTAATCTTGGACTAATCTTGGACTAGGACTTGGACTAGGACTTGGACTAGGACTTGGACTAGGACTTGGACTAGACTCTAGGACTGCCCCTGAGAGAACCCTGAGACCGTGGAGCAGAGTGTCCACAAAGCGCGATCGGGCGATGGCTGCGATTTGCCCCGTGGAGTGTGGAGTTCTGCGTTTGTCATTTTAACCACGGTTACCCGACAGTCTATATGAACGCACCCCTGGGTCTGTCCCGACATTCGGAACCGCAATGACGGCGTTTCTATCATTCGCAAATTTGTATGAAGAAAAACAAAAAACCCACCACTTCAATCCAGGTTGGCACAAAGCAATGTATTACAGTAATTCGTTACTTGTATAACTGTAGAGCTTCTAGTATGGAGTCAGTAAGTCTTGAAAATGTGCAAATATTTGAGGATTTTAGAAATAGCCAGCTAACTTTTAAACGCAGTTGAAGTAAACTGACTTAATTTTTTTTTTTTTTTTAAATGACCTAATAGGCTAAAGGTTCAGGAGACATCCGAGCTGAAACGTGCGACAGATCAGTGCTGTGAGTTTGTACAAGCCTCATGCGTCTCATTGGGATCACTGCACTGTAAACCGGCAGAGTAAAAGAGGACTCTAGACTCCAGTGTGAATCTGATGATCTTTTTGTCCATGTGTATGTGACCAGCGGGAAGAAGGGGTCAGTGTTAGTCCTGACCCGTCCTTCAGCCTGCCCACGCCTCCAGGGAAGAACACATCACACCAGCCGTCATGTGATGTGACGCTCCTGACACAGACACAAGTCACTGTAGAAATATGTCAAGGTAAGAGCGGATCTACTGATGAAATGATTCGACTAAAGCGACAAGAGGATGGTTAAAAAAATCTGATTACGATAGTGCCAAGTGTGCTGAATATTTGATTAATCCAGGGATTAAGATTTGCCAAAGGCTCAAGACATAACGAGAAAAAACTACTACAACTACAACTACACTACACAAATACATAAAACAAAATCAAGATTGTCCCAAAAAAATTTCATTTCACAGGCCAATCATTTTGTCAGTTCTTGTTGAAATAACCTAAAATTTTCACAAAATCTACAGAAACAGCTCAAGATTTTATTTTTAATGTGTTATTAAAAATAAAATCTTGAGACGCCACTTACAAAAACTGTCATTGTGTCCTTAGGCAAGACACTTCACCCACATTGCCTAGTATGAAAGTGGTGTGTGTGTGTGTGTGTGTGTGTGTGTGTGATGGTGGTGGCTGGAGGGGCAGATGGCGCAGATAGGCAGCCTCGCTTCTGTCAGTCTGCTACTGCTACTGGTCTGTTGCTACAGTGGTAGTTTACCACCACTGAGTGTTGAGTGAATGAATAATGAACTGTAAAGCGCCTTTGGATATCTTGAAAGGCGTTATATAAATGCAACAATTGATTAATTAATACATATTTTTGTTCTGTTCGTTCATTCTGAAAGAGAAGTCATTTTGCGTTTTGGGATCTGCTCACACGCAGTCACGCAAGACTGTGCATCCTTCAATGCAAAATGTGGAAAAACTTCACCAACTGGCAAACAAAGTCAATGTTCAACACCTAAACTGTTCAGTTTCATTGAGCTAGACTTAGTAGTTTTCAAGATAACTGCTTTTAAAATGTAAGTCTAGTAAACAAGAAACAAGAGAAAGACTTACTACACTGGAAAAAAATCAATATCCAGGTAAGTTTACATGACTTAAATTAAGAACATTTGACTTGATTTGAATCGATTCAACTTGAAAAGTAAAATTATCTACCAATGGAATAAGTGTTTTTCTTAATTCAAGCAACATTGGATTTGGTTTCTTATTTTAAGATCAAAAAGTTGTTGTTTTTATTATTATAAGTGCAACAAGATGCATTTTCATTTTTAAGTACAAAACGTCTTGTTCCACTGGTAGATAATTTTACTTGTTGAGTGAAATTTACTGAAATCATGAAAGAACTTTCTTAATTCAAGTCATCTGAACTAGACCAGATTTTGTTTTTTTGCAGTGTGTACTTGTACTTAGGTCTTAAACACTTGCAAAATTGACTCTTGTGAGCTTTAAACCATGTTATAATGCCGTTACCTCATCAAACACTTCCCCAGAGCAGCGTAATCCTGCATTATTAGTCTGTCTACATCTCCAAAGCTCAAAATGCTCTACTCCACCTTATGATGTCATGAAGTTAACGGCTCCTTTTAACCTTTAGTTGAGTACAGATTAGTATTTCCAGGTCTCAAATCATCCACATGATTCTATTGAAGGTGTATGGCAGCAGTTTTCAATAGGTGAGGCACAACTCCCCTGGGGGGCGTCAAAGAGTCCCTGGGGAGGCGCGACACACATGTGAAGAAAAAATAACGGTCCACATGTGTACACATCTGCAGCAGGATTAAGATCGGTAACTGTGTGTGTGTGTAAACTGTAAAATTATGTTGCTATTCTGACAATCGACTCATAGTCTGGAGCGTCACCTTTTATTGCCTTGTATACACCGCATGGACCGTGCCTCTAAACCATAGACTGTGTGCTCTAAACCAGAACTAAAACCAGGACTAAACCAGGTCTAAACCAAAACTAAAATCAGGACAAAACCAGGACTAAACCAGGACTAAAACCAGGACTAAAACCAGGTCTAAACAGGACTAAACCAGGACTAAACTAGGGCTAAAATCAGGACTAAAACCAGAACTAAAACCAGAACTAAAACCAGGACGAAACCAGGACTAAAATCAGGACTAAAATCAGGACTAAAATCAGGACTAAAATCAGGACTAAAATCAGGACTAAAACCAGGACTAAAACCAGGACTAAAACCCGGGACTAAAATCAGGACTAAAATCAGGACTAAAACCAGGACTAAAACCAGAACTAAAACCAGAACTAAAACCAGGACAAAACCGGGACTAAAATCAGGACTAAAATCAGGACTAAAATCTGGACTAAAACCAGGACTAAAACCAGGACTAAAACCAGGACTAAAATTAGGACAAAACCGGGTCTAAACCAGGACTAAAACCAGTACTAAAACCAGGACTAAACCAGCACTAAAACCAAGACTAAACCAGCAATAAACCAGGACTAAACCAGGACTAAACCAGGTCTAAACCAGGACTAAACCAGGACTAAACCCAGTACTAAAACCAGTACTAAAACCAGGACAGAACCAGCACTAAACCAGGACTAAAATCGGGACTAAAACAAGACTAAAACCTTTACCTACTCTAAGGGGAGGCTCACATTCACCCAATTTGAAAAGCCCTGGTGTATGGAGTTTAAAAACACAGTGGAGCACGTCCTGTATCACCACACGACATCACAAGCTGGAACAGTTTTTTTTTCCATTTGCGAGAAGAACTCCTAAACAAGCCTAAACAGGCCGGGGCTTTGTGAGTTAAACACGTGAACGAAACAAAACACAACTCCGGGTCTGTTTGTGACGAGGAAACAACATTACAACACAGATCGGAAAAACAAAACGATATATTCCCGTTAACAGACCAGACCAGACCAGACCCCAGCGCACTGACCTGTTCCTCCACGTGACCGTAGCGTGCCGGACTGAGACGAGCTGTGCACCCCTCCGAACACGGTGACCCCCTGCGTGGCGGCGCTGTGGAAGTTGTTGTAGTTGGGGATGGTGGTGGCGCCGAAGCCCGGGTAGTGCTGGGGCGTGGGCTCTGAGCCATAGCGGTAGCCCGAGTTGTGCGACAGGCTGGTCTCCCTGTCGTCCGTCAGTTTCGCTGCTTCCTTATCCTTACATTGGACACAGCCCATTCTCTACTGTCTGTAAGAAGAGAAAGAAGACGAGAGAGAGGGATTAGAAAGAGGTAAAAAGTTAAACGCCTGTGGGAAAAGTGTCTAATTATTCCAGACCGTCCGTTGAGATGGATTCCTGCTATTCCGGTATCTTTTCTTTCCAGTACAGATACATTATATAATTGCATAAGCAGCTCTTGACAGGGGTAGAAAGTAAAAGGTACCGTATATAAAGCTGCACTATGTAACTTTTTCACTTTTCGCCTGCTTGTTTCTGCCTGGAATGTTCCACAGTGTGACATTAAACAACTCTACTTTACATTTATTCAATTACAGGTGGTTTTGTAGCTCAAAAATACCAAAAAACAGGCATTCTGACTGTGAGTGGGGTCGCCTCTCCATAGATCTGACCTGTAACTTGGTCTTGTTTGGTCTCCATAAAGATAGAAAGGTTTAATGCCATACTGTGAAACATTCCAGTCAAAGCAAAATAAAAACAGAAAATTAAAATGACTACATCTGAAGGTTTATTAGACCTCAAAATCTGCACAAAATACTTTTACTTTACTTTACTTACTTTACTTTAGTTACTTTAATTGCTTTACTTTAGTTACTTTACTTTAGTTACTTTACTTTAATTACTTTACTTTAGTTACATTAATTGCTTTACTTTAGTTACTTTAATTGCTTTACTTAGTTACTTTACTTTACTTACTTTACTTTCTTTACTTTAGTTACTTTACTTACTTTACTTTAGTTACTTTAATTTTTAATTGCTTTACTTTAGTTACTTTAATTTTTAATTGCTTTACTTTAGTTACTTTACTTTACTTACTTTAGTTACTTTACTTGCTTTACTTTAGTTACTTTAATTGCTTTACTTTAGTTACTTTACTTTAATTACTTTACTTTAGTTACATTAATTGCTTTACTTTAGTTACTTTAATTGCTTTACTTTAGTTACTTTAATTGCTTTACTTTAGTTACTTTACTTTAGTTACTTTACTTACTTTACTTTAGTTACTTTACTTACTTTACTTTAGTTACTTTACTTTACTTACTTTACTTTACGTTACTTTACTTTAGTTACTTTACTTACTTTACTTTAGTTACTTTACTTACTTTACTTTAGTTACTTTACTTACTTTACTTTAGTTACTTTAATTGCTTTACTTTAGTTACTTTAATTGCTTTACTTTAGTTACTTTACTTTACTTACTTTACTTTAGTTACTTTACTTTACTTTAGTTACTTTAATTGCTTTACTTTAGTTACTTTAATTGCTTTACTTTAGTTACTTTAATTGCTTTACTTTAGTTACTTTACTTACTTACACTTTTACTCTTTTAATTCATTTTTAAAACAGATACTTCATTATTTTTTCATATGATTTTAACAACATTGAGCACTTCATCCACCACCGACTCTTGAGGTCAAAATACATCAGCTGCGTTTATCTATATTTAATTATATTAAGTATTTTAAAATCCAAGAGTCAGGAAGTGTTGTTAGCTTGCTAGTTGTTTTTAGCTTTACCGTGACTATGTAGGTGCCATATCCTGCATAAAGAAGTGGACTAAGTGAGTGTGAATGTCGACTCCAGTCAAATGAAGCTCATCAACGTGTATGTAATACATATGTCACACATGTATGTGGCGCTGTAAACAGGATACAGCCCGAGCCACTGGACACACATGCACATAAAGTCCTTCCTGCGCGGGGTTCTCTTCTGGTCATGTGGCAATGATGGAATCGCAACGTCATCGTTTTCCAGAAGCTGCGGTTTGCTTGTCCGCACAACAACGCAACGACGGCATTCTCAGATTTCTCCACTCTGGAACCCGTTTACAAAAAACAGTTTTCTCCCACCTGAAACGCCTGCTCTGTGTGGACGAAAGGCCAAAACGAATAACCATTTCACCGTTATGACCAAAAAACGTTGTGTGGACTCTACCATAATCTTCAAGTTAACAGCTACCTTTTACCTTTAGTTCAGTAGAGATTGGAAAATTCAGGGTTGAAATCACCTAAATGATTCTAGTGAAAGTGCATGGAGTTTA